>NW_019154101.1:20619663-21017846 GCF_002288905.1 Enhydra lutris kenyoni
TTTTTTTTTTTAATCATGATTCACCTTTTTTTTTCCCCTCCAAAGATTTTCTTTATTTATTTGACAGAGCACAAGTAGGCAGAGTAGCAGGCGGAGGGATAGGGAGAAGCAGGCTCTCCGCTGAGCAGGGAGCCCGATGCGGAGCTCAATCCCAAGACCCCGGGATCATGACCTGAGCAGAAGGCAGCTGCTTAACCATCTGAGCCACCTAGCTGCTCCTTCCCTTTAGTTTTAATACTACTTATGAACTTCTTCAGTCTCTTTTTCACTTGATAGTATTAATATAGGTCCGTGTTGCTACATAGCCTTCATTACTAACAGGGTCATATAATATTTTCTATTGATTAGTTCTGTCATTTATCTAATTACATTCAGATTGCTTTTACGTTTTTCTAATAAAAATAATATTGAGATAACCATCTTTTTTCTGTTTGGATTATTTTGAATTTTTCTGTAGAGTAGTTATAAATATTGGAAGAAGAAAGAATGGCAGGGAGGATTTCTTCCAGAAGATTAGAGAACTTAGTTGAAAGTCTGCTAAAGTTGGACTTCTATTTCTAATTGATTTTCACGTACTGAGGGAGGAGGAAGAAAGGGAGAGTATAGATATAATTGGGTAAGCATGATGAACTGAGGTCAGGGTTCTACTTTGTTTTTCTGTATTCTGGCAAGGGTTCATCAGGGTGGAGATGAAAAGTGCCTGTAATCGGGGCTCCTGGATGGCTCAGTTGAGTAAGCAACCAACTCTTGATTTCTGCTCAGGTCATAATCTCAGAGTTGGGAGATCAAGCCCCACATTCAGTTCCAGGCTTAAAGTGGAGCTTGCTTAAGTCTCTCTCTTTCCCCCTCTCCCTTCTACTCCCATGTACACCCATGCATGCTCTATCTCTGAAAATAAGATAAAATAAAATAAATTTTTAAAAAGTGCCTGTAATCTTGATGGTTGAGACAGAGGATTGATAAACACTTCTGATGCACCTGACACTTTTCCTTAGATAAAATAATAAGAATTAATGATAATATACCCTATGATTTTCCATCATAGTTATTTCTACCCCTCAGGTGGCCACAACTACTTAAAAGAGGGATCATTCAAAGAAATACATTATGTAGAAGTTAAAAGTAAAATAGCTATATTATCAGGAATGATCAACAATAAAAAATTCTGAGATTTTAATTTGGGGTAAAATATGCATTAATTACTTCGGTCAAAATACATAAGAGTAAATGCAAAATTGATCTTAAGTTTAACCTTATATTTGCTGATATTTGCATTTATGGTCATTTATAAAAATGTTCTGATGTACTATATTATCCTAACAGGTTACCTATTAAAATAAGTTTACTTTTTTACTATTGGAATAAGTTTTATTTTGGTTAGAGTATTCTTACATAAAAGTAACAAATAGGAATCTCTCATTGACTTCTTGGCTAGAGAAGCATATGAGGCCATAAAACCAGTTACAAGTTGTATATTGTTATTTTTTTCAGTCTCCTTTTTGGATTCTTAGCATTCCCTCAGAAGATATTGCCAGAAACTTAATGAAACGAACAGTGTGTGCCAAGTAAGAGAAACTTATACTGTTTTCCTGCAGATTGTATAACGTACTTCTCATACTACTCTGTCCTTCTTGCCGCTCTGTTGGCGGAGAATTAGGGGTTTGTTGTGGGGAGCTCTCTTTAGCTTGCAGATACATGAATTTGCCACTGGGTGGTGATGGTAGAACAGGGAGTTTTCTGCAGAAACTGATGGTGAGGGAATGTTAGTGGTGAAATGCATGAACACTTGTTTTGGGGTAATTTTTTTAAACTTCTGTATTAAGCAGGAATATAGTTTAAGATGTAAAGGCTTATTTCATAGGTTAAATGCCACATTTAATTATAACCAAAGTATTGAAAATCTAAATATTTTTTCTTATATATGGCTTTTAGTTGGGTGAGCAGATGAGTCTGAAATGACAAAAAGTGAGGACTGCTGTGAAATGTTTTGCTGCTTTATTTGTTAGAGAGCAAAGTCCTGATTATCTTATCTTGTGTGGATTACTATAATGATGTTGTTTATAGTTTATCCTATCTGTTTTCTAGATTTTATCTTTGGTGTCTGATCTTTTTTTCCATTTCTTCCTTCCTTCCCTCCCTCCTTCCTTCCCAATCTTTTAAGTTGAAACTTGCTAATGGGTTTTACTATTCAGTAAAAATGACCAGCAGACAGAAACATAACTAAAAAAAATATCTTCTGAACAATTATTACTTTTGATTAACATATTAAAATTTATGGTTCTAAGAGTTGCTTGATTTCAGTAGATAAGTCTTATTAGGTTTGAAATAGCTGCTTGAGGACCAGGTACTTATATACTTCCTTCAAAGCTTTTATCTTCTCCTGAATTTACTTAATGGTAAAATTAGTAATTATGTAATGATTGTATAATATTATATAATAATTTCCTTGCCTACTTTCTATTCTCTATATATTTTGAATAGCTGAGGTTGGGTATACCTTCAGTGATAGCTAAGTAAGGGTGGTATTACCATAGAGGTCCTCTGTCTATAAATTCAATAGAAAGCAAAGGAGGAGTTCATTTTCAAATGATAAAATTCACAGTCCTAATTGTAGCATTAATTGTTCTGGAAATAAAATAGACTATTATAAGCATGGATTGAAAATTAACTTAAATTTAAGGGTTTTTTTTTGTGGTAGACTAGGGATTGAAAGTTAATTTTGTTTTGTTGATTTATTTTTAACATGGAATATTTTGAGCATATTACAAAAAGGATGAAAAATATAATAAGCACCCAGGTATCTACCTTGTTAGATCTCAAATTTTGAGATACTTGCCACAACTTTCTTAAAAAAAAAAAAAAAAGTGGTTTACAGAAACTGTTGACTCTGTGCACCTTTCCCAATTCTACTCCCCTCCTTCCCTCAAAGGATAGTTTCTTAAATTTTGTCAGAAAGATTTCATTATTACTTCCATAATCACTAAAATATTTGAGATTATTGGGGCACCTGGGTGACTTTAATTGTTAAGCGTCTGCCTTCAACTCAGGTCATGATCCCAGGGTCCTAGGATCGAGCCCTGCATTGGGCTCCCTGCTAGGTGAGACGCCTGCTTTTCCCTCTCCCATTTCCCTCTCGTGTTCCCTCTCTCGCTGTGTTTCTGTCAAATAAATGAAAACTTTTAAAGGAAAATATATTTGGAATTATTGTATTAGTAAGTTGATATCCATGCTTATTTATATACCACCTATCAGAAGTGTGGCAGCCTATATAAGCTTTGTAATCGCTAAAGTATGGATCACAGTAGTTAAGTCATATATATATCAAAACTGTTTACTCTGAAAATCTAAATCATTAAAGGTATTATTATAAATTCGTGTTCCAATTATAGCTGAAGCTTTTGGTGTTATGTGCCTAATCTTTATTTTGACTATTTAAAATACAAATTTATTATATATAAATTCTTTCTAAAAAAGAGGATATGGAGTCATATTTTGTTGATTCTAGGTTATTGTTATAAGCATTAATTTCTACGTTATACGGTATAATAGCTCCTTAAGGGTAATTATAATCCATGAAACTGCCTTTCCCTGAATTGGGTTGGGATTTTTTTTTTTTTTTTTTAAGTTTTTGAGGAGCAGTGTATTATAGTGCATGTAGACATGTGTGTAGTCTAGAGTCTGATGGATTGGAATCCTAGCTTCTTTAATTGCTATATGACCTGAAAGAGTCATCCTTGTCCCTCAGTTTCCTCATGAGTTCAATGGGTGATGATACTGGAAGCTACCTCATAGGCCTCCTATGAGGAACAGTTACAAATCCATATTAAATGGCCTTAGAACAGGCCCTTGTACTTTGAGTTATATTATATGTTAGCTTTTATTATTTTTTATTGTTTTTGTTTTTCAAGGTTTTCCCTTTCCAGAGGTTGAATTACATATGCTTCCCCTCAGTTTATGCTTCCAGAAGTCTTCTACCTTGTGTTTCATGAAGGCAGTGAGCTTTGTTCTGTTGTGTCTTCATGCACAGAACAATTCCTGGTATATAATAATACTTAATAAATATTTGCTGAATAAATGAATTGATTTAGCTTATTATAATCTCTTAACATTAAGAAAAAATCCTGAATACATGGAATTTGGGGACATCTATTCTGAATAATTGTGTTTGCTGCTTTTTACTCCTTGTATGTTTGTATAGCTGAGGTCACCCCTTTAGTGATGGCTAAGTAAGAGAAGGATTACTGTAGAGGCCCTCTTTCAATAAATTCAGTAGAAAGGAAATGAAGTTTATTTTCAAAAGATAATATTCTCCATCCTAATGGCAGCATTAATTACATTTATAAAGTAGTTTATATCTAAATGCACAAAGCTATGCTACTATGTAGATTTGAGTTCCATTACAACGAATTCTTGTTTGTAATGAAATTTGCTTGTAATTGTTTACATGTTCCTTGAAATTGGTGGAAGCATGAAGATTTTTTTTTACAGTAAGAATTTTCTTTTTGTAGTGGTTAGAAAAGTAACTAACAGTTATTAAATATTAGTAAGTAATAGCTAAATATTAATTGTAACATTTTTAACTGGTCATTTTTATTTTATGGAGCAGACACTGCAAAAAATTGGATTTGCTGCAACTTTTCACCTGTTTCACTAAAATAAATGATGTTGCTACATCATTTGTATTCCAGTGTAAAAATATAGTAATGAAAACTTAGAAAAATCTTGACTTAAGTTTCCTTCTTCTGTGTAGAGTTAAACTTCTTTGTGTGATTTGGACTTAATGTTTATTAACATTAAGTTACATTTATTAACTTAATGTTTATTAACACATTTCTGATTTATAGCTTAGAAAATATAGGCAATAATTGTATTAGTGGAACAAGCATAAAGAACGAGGGAAGTAATTATTCCATATTACTGCATGAACTGATTTTGTTACTGAGGTTAATAGTAATCATTTATTTCCTAGGTCCATATTTGAGCTATGGGGTCATGGAAAATCTCCAGAGGAGCTGTATAGTTCTCTTAAAAACTACCCTGTGGAGAAGATGGTACGTAGTGAAATTTTTATATAGGTGTATCTACAGATACTGTAGAATTATGAAGCTTTAAATAAATTATTTGCTTTTATTTTAGGTTCCGTTTCTACATTCAGATTCTACGTATAAAATAAAGATTCACACATTTAATAAAACATTGACACAAGAAGAAAAAGTCAAACGAATAGATGTAAGTGAATTTAGCAATAATGAAAAAAGCCTATGAGAATAATGTGGTCTGTTGCTGTTGATATGTAATAATTCTCAATTCTGTTAAGTGCTTATTTTGTGGCACACTGTGTGCTGATTCTCATGTTTTGTCTTACTTAATGCTGATACAAACTTACAAGATCGGTAGGACTATACAAGCACCATTTCTCCTTTAAAATTCTAATGGGACATGAAAATCACTTTTATTTTTTAGGCACTTGAGTTTCTGCCATTTGAAGGGAAAGTGAATTTAAAGAAGCCACAGCATATATTCTCTGTTTTGGAGGATTATGGTTTGGACCCAAACTGCATCCCTGAGAATCCACATAATATCTATTTTGGTAGATGGGTAAGGATGTGTTCTTTTTACGTATTTGAGGTTGTTTCTTTAAAAGCTTAATGTTAGACCTTTGTATAGGATTCTGTATGTAGAATTTTAAAACAACTGAAGACTCAGAATTACTGTATGAATTAAAATGAATGGAAAATATGTGTTTATGTTGTTTTGTTTGTTTTTCCAGAGATTCCTGGGAAGTGCACGAGGCTTGTTATATATAGGGCCTAGAGATGGTGTACCAGGAAAAAAAAACATGAGACTTGTCAGAAAGTCTGGATTGCTTTTTAAGCAGAGAAAATGTAGTGTGCTGTGGTAACTGAGGGATCTCATTTGTGGAGTTCTCAAATCTAAGCTCAAATTCCGAAAAGAAATAAAATTACTATAGAGCAGTCCTGCTCCCTTCCCTAAGGGTAATGGAAGCTGGGGCTTATGTTACAGATTATTGTTTTTAGGAGAAAAAGAGGTGGGTAAAATTTACTCACTACCAACCCCTGGAATTAATTACATTCAAATTCAATTCAAATTTAGTTCAGAAAGTCACAGTAAATTGCAACATGCTAAAAAATACAAGGTATTTGTCCATAATTACCTCAACCACATTTTTTAAACGAACAAGTTTAGAGCAATGGTAAGTGGAAAGAAGTTTTTATCATTAAGATACTCTGGTTTTATTGTGAATGGTTAATTTCAATCTGTTTTATACAGTTAAACTAATCTGAAGAATCTCTGATCTAGATTGCAGATGGGCAGAGAGAGCTTATTGAGTCATACAGTGTCAAAAAGAGACACTTTATTGGAAATACAAGCATGGATGCTGGTTTATCATTTATCATGGCCAACCATGGAAAAGTGAAAGAGAACGATATTGTCTTTGATCCATTTGTTGGAACAGGTATTTTTACTTAACTGTTAAACTAGTGCGTAGATATTACTTGTTTATATTAGTCAAGCTCATAGTAATGTTTTGCTAAAACATTAGTAAATTTGTACAAAATAATCTTAACTATCATGAGATGCTGACTAAGAGATGACCACATATTTGTGTAATAGCCCAGTATGCAACATTTGAGCCATCTCAAGAATGATAGGATTTAATTTTGTGGGCTTTTTCCCCAAGTTAACCACTAGGTGGAGGGGCATACCACACATTGCAATACTGTGTACTGTGGAAATGTAAAGCTATAGTTTATCTAAATAGGGAAACTTGAGTGGAAAAAAAAAAAAAACTTGAGTGACAAGATAAAAAAAAAAGTGTTCATTATTTAACATTGATAGCTATATACTTACATGGAAAAAATGGGTACTGTGTCTGATCTTTGATTTGGTTTGTAGAGGTTTATAAGTAAGTATGAAAATAAGGAAAGTGACTTAATTATTAACGGGCTTGAGCCTGGCTGCTGAGACTGCAGTCTGTGTTCTGTCCTCGTAATTAACTTTGTGTAGAAGTCCTAAAATTCCACATTAACCTTCTCTGATTCCGTGAGGAAATTTTCCCACTTTGCCCTATTTTTTGCTGGCTCTTACTCATATGTAGGGAGCACTCATATTTAGATCTGTCTGGCTAAATTCATTGTGATTCAGATTGTCTTGGAACAAATTATGTTTGTGGTTGGAGTTTCTCCCTGTAGCTGTCTTTCCCCATCAGAAACTTGGGAAGGAGCTCTGCCACAATAGCTAACATTGTTGAACTAAAAAGAAAAAAAACTTCCTGAGGGGATTATGGCACGGAGAGAGGTTATGTGACTTGGCCAAGGTTATACAGTGTGTAAATTTCATGAGATTCAAACTCAAGCAGTCTAACTCCAGAGCTCATGCTCTTAACTACTACACTAGGGCTGTCTCTTTCGGCATTAAGATCTGTTCACCAGCTATTACACCATAACCCAACTTGAGGAATGTGACCACATGCGATAAGGAAGAAATAGTATCAAAGTCAAGAGATTTCTAACTGTTGGAATGAATTTCTGTGTTTGTTGTTGAATTAATCTGTTGGTGAGTTTCACTTCTCCATTCCACCGGTGTCTCCATATATCCCCCACCTAGCATTAGACCTATTTGTTTCTTTCCTATCTTCATTATCCTTAGTGCCTCCCCCGACTTTTAAACTCTTATTGGAAATAATGTCAAACTTATAGTAAAGATACAAGAATGAAAATAGAGAACAAACACTTGCACATACTTGATTCAGATTAAACTATTGTTAACATTTGGTCTCATTTGCTTTATCATTTCTTTTTTATGTTTATTTACATAATTTTGTTTTCTTTACAGTTTGAAATTGCATCCATCCAGTCCCTTTACCTCTCAAATACTTAAATATACATATCTTAAGAATGAGAATATTCTCTTACGTAACCATGGTATAGTTTTCAATGTTAGCAAATGTACTGCTGATGCAGTACTTTAATGTTCATATGACATTTTTGCTAATTGACCCACTGATGTTCTATATACTATATTTTTTCCTTTTCAGTCTATCATCAAGTATTGTATTTTGTCACTGATGTTTCTTTGATCCATTTGGTATGGAACAAGTCCATAGTCTTTCTTTTTCTTTTGTGAAATTTGCGCTTTTGAAGAACACTGTCCCTCCTCTCTTTGTTTTTTATTTAGAATATACCTCACTTGGGTCATTTATTTCTGCATGAGTTCTGCAAGTTTTACATTCCTGGCCAGACTACTACAACAGTGATTTTGTGTCCTTCTCAGGGCATCTGCATGATGGTTGTCTGCCCCTCATTGGTAATATTAATTTTGATCAGCTGGTTAAGGTGGAGGGTGATTTTTCCATTGTATGTTAAGACCCATGTAAGTATCCTTTTCTGCATCTAAATTCCTCCTCACCCCTGTCAAGTGGTCAGGTTTTGCATTCACTGATGATTCTTGCCTGAACCGGTTTTAACTTTGGTCACAAAGTTAACTTGTGGTCACAAAGGGATGATTTTTCCAATAATGGTACTCCCTCCACAATTACCACTCAACACTCATTCTATTATAACCAAGAGCCCTTTCTTCTTTCCTATGTATTTATTATTAATACAAGCTGTGGATTCCCCTTAGTGGTCTATAATTTGTTAACTTACTTTGTTGCTCAAATTATCCCACGTTTGCCAAGTGGAGCCCTTTTGTACTGTATCTGTCTTTGTGACCTGTACCCTGTCTTTTTTATTTTTGGGTACGTCTTACTTTCTGGCTCACCTTTTACCTGCCCAAACCCTGGAATCAGCCATTTCTCCAAGTAACTGTTGTTTCTTTTAGTGGGGAATGGTATAAGAGACCAAGATCTGGGTGCTAGGTATCTTCATTTCTCCACCCATTCAGCAGATAAGCTAGGACATTTAGGTGTGTATGTGTACAATATGCATATAAATATGTATGCAAATACACATATCCTTGTGTATGTACTGTGTGTGCATGTGGATAGACACATATATTGTAGAAATTGTGAATTTTCTTTCTTTCTTTTTTTTTTTAAGATTTTATTTTTTATTTATTTGACAGACAGCGATCACAAGTAGGCAGAGAGGCAGGCAGAGAGAGAGGAAGAAGCAGGCCCTTGGCGGAGCAGAGAGCCTGACGTGGGGCTCGATCCCAGGACCCTGGGATCATGACCTGAGCTGAAGGCAGAGGCTTTAACCCACTGAACCACCTAGGCGCCCCAAATTGTGAATTTTCTTATATACTACAAATTCTAGTCTATCCCAACAGATTTCTTTCTTGCCTATCCCCATTCCATTTTTACATGTGCCTTCCTCCACAGTGAGAATCCTGTTTTCTTTCACCATTTACACATTTTTTTTTGCTCATTGCTATAATGTATCTAAAATAGTTTCAAAATTGCTTTACCCTTACCGCTAAAAGAAAAGCAAAAAAAATACAAAAACCCTATTAAAAGGATATTTGTTTTTAGGCTATGTATTCTGTTCTTTACCACACCTAAAGGGCAGTAAAATCAAATATTGTGCTTTCTTCTTTTCCCCTTCATTTCAAAATCAGTTTGGAGTTCATTTTTTTTTTCAGTTTGCCCTCAGTTTTAGATTTTTTTACCTCCTTCCAACCTTGTTGATTTATTTTTAAATATGCAGAAAATCAGTTTACTTTCAGAAGTCAACTATGTAAGAGATATACTCAGACAAGTATCACTTCTTTCTGTATCTCTTCATTCTCCTCCTTCATCCCGTGTAGATAACCAACTTCTTTTCTTTTTTAGTTGATTCTTCTTCTTATTTTTTTTTTGTAATGATAGGCAGATATATGTACATTTTATTTCTACTTCTTTCTTACACCACATTGCTTTTCTCACTTAACAGTTTTTCCTGAAAATCACTTTCTGTTAGTTCATAGGAATTGTCTTCATTCTTTTTTATACTTGTACTCCATGGGTGTATGTACTGTAATTTATTCAAACAGTCTCCTATATATACTTGGACATGAGTAGTGTCCAGTATTTTAGAGTTACAAATAATGCCTGCAATGAATAATCTTTTGTATATATACTTGCATAATGTTGGAGATATTGCTCTAGGGTAAATTCTTAAAAGTAGAATTACTGGATGAAGAACGTATGTATATTTTAAACCTTGTTTCACCAGCAGAGTTTATTGTCAAGGTCTTAAAATGTTGCCAGTCTGTTGGATGAAAACATTATCTCAGTTAGTGTTATTTTGTATTTCTCTTATTATGAGTGAAGTCTAATAACCTTTTATATATATATTTAACATATAATGTATTATTTGTTTCAGGAGTACAGGTCTGTAATTCATGAGTCTTATATAATACCCAGTGCTTGTTACAATAATATCCTCCCCAGTGTCCATCACCCAGTTTCCCCATCCCTCCACCCACTACGCCTGCAGCAGCCCTCAGTTTGTTTCCTGTGATTAATAAGTCTCTTATGGTTGGTTTCCCTCACTGGTTTTGTCTTGTTTTATTTTTTTCTCTCCTCCCCTATGATTCTCTGCCTTGTTTCTTAAATTCTGCATATTGGTGAGATCATATGATAATTATCTTTCTCTAATTGACTTATTTCATTTAGCGTAATACCCTCTAGTTCCGTCCATGTTGTTGCAACCTTTTATGTTTTAAGGGCCATTTTGATAATTTCTTTGGAAATATTTTTCATGTCTTTTGCTCATTTTTATGTAGACATTTCTTTATTTTTGAAAGTACTTTGTATGTTAGGGAATTAGCCCTCCCTCTTTTTTCCTGTTTTTTTATATGTATGTAAAGATGTATACATATGGGTATTGCGTGCGTGCGTGTATGTGTGTATACACACAACCAAACATTTTCTCCCAGCTTGCCATTTATTTTTTGACTTTGCAAACAGTTGCCTTTTGCCATGCAAAAGTTTTTCCTATATCTATATTATAGAGGTATCTAGCTATGTTTCTTTTCGTAGTACATTTATAGTTTTAGTTTAATTTCTTTAGGTCTCTGATCTATTTGGAGTTTTTCTTATATGCTGTGAGGAATGGATCTATAAATTTCTTTTTTTTTCCAAATGCTAAACCTTTTATTAATCTTTAATTTGTTCTTGGACTTTAAAAACTTTCTGGGAAGTGAGAATTCTTTGACATACGTACATGTACATAATGCTTAATATGTATGCGTACATGTAGATAATACTGTAAAGCCTAAAAATAGAGCTCCTAGTATAGGTAAAATTTCTTTCTCTTGATGTCTATGAGGTTGGGTATATTATGAAATGCTAATATCTGCCACAGCAATCAAAATACTGATTACCTTCAATGTGAGTAAGCGGCAAGGAGACCTACCCCTAATTTGCTTTAGAGCAGCTCCTTAGAATGGGTAGTAGATCTTGGTCTGTCACTGTTTACATAGGACAATTAATTGAAAATTACAAAGAGGAAGATTTTTGCAAAGATGCTGCTACAATATATTTTTTAAATTTGTGTTCGTAATTTAAGCATAGCTTTAGAATCTAGTTTTTGGTGCTTTTGTTTTGAAATTGGTGATGTAATTGTGAATAGACACAATTCTTAAGTATAGTTTGTCCTCTTTCTTGGGCCTTTTGTCTCACTGATGGGTAGTACCTTCTGAAGGATTGGGGAAATACTAACCCTGTGCCCTCCTCCATGGCCATAGTCTTTCACAAATATTTTTGATAGTATTTTTTCCTTGTTTCCTTTTCTAATATTTAAAAAACAAAGTCAAGTGGATCCAATCCTTTTCCATTTTAAAGGCACGAAATTGAAATATATTCGTTTCCCAAATGTTTTATCCACTGACTTCTCATAACCTGTGATTTTTCTCAAGGTTATAGGATAGAGCAGAAAGCTTCTGGGAAACCAAAAGGAGAGATATAATCTTTTCCTGCCTAAATGCCTTTCCTTTTTCTTTAGACAGTGTGATGTTGTCTAGAATAACATTATAAGTTGTAGAAACATACTTTCCTTTCCATTTTAGTGAGTATGTTGCTTTTCATTTTAATAAGTTTTTTAAAAAAAGTTGCTTATCTCCATTTTTTTCCGAGGGAGAAGATCACTTCTCATTGGGCCAGCTCTTCGTAGCTAGGAAGTCCTTTTGCTCTAATATGAGCAAGGATTGATGAGCATGATATGTTGAATACCTATAATGGTACAGGCCCACCTGTGATATACGAGAGTTGTGAATGGTATACAACTCTTACTAATTGAGTATGCAGCTTTACTTAATTTAATAACAGACTTTACTTTTATCTAATTGGTATGCTAAGTGTATATTTGTTTTAATTGGTGCTGACCCCAAAGGAGAGAAAATGGTATAGAGAAAAGAGCAAATAGAGTGAGTTTTAAATCCTTAATCTATTAGTTATTATATCACTTAGGGCAATATTCTCAACTTGTCTGGGCCTCAGTTCCATCATTAATAAAATCGTAATATTAATATATTGTGAGGATTAAGTGAGGTAATACATGTATATGAAATTCTTAAGTTGCCTGACACATGATAGGCTTTCAGTCGGCTATAATGGTTATCATTATTATTTTTAAATTATTATTTTGTTAGGAACTTAGATGCCTTTCTGGTAAAAGATGTTAGATATAGCCAGTATTGAATGGTGATGATGAACATTTTGGCCATGAATTCATTTTCTAGTCCCTTCTTTGGCTGATTTCCAAGGTACTCATAATTTGCAACTGTTGGCAAATTGTGACAGCAGGCAAGGAAATTGAGGGTTAAAATTGTAAACATCTAATTCATTGGTTATAATGAAAATAACTGGTACAGGTAGACACACAGCCAGTTGCTATGATTTTATGACAGAGGTCCCTAGATATTTCTTTTCTCCTTCCCCTCTCTCAAGTGATTCAGCTATTTTACTAATGGAGAGTATACCCAGAAGACCATTGGGCACTCCTTGGCTGCTTCTACCTTCAGATGAGCCATAGTGTAAGGAGTGGAGTACAACTCCTTTTGAATTTTATCATTGCAGAATGATAGATGCATATGACAGGTGTTGGGAAACTGACAGCCCTGGTAAAAGGGAGTAAAAGGGACAATTAGGAGAGAGGTAATTGATCTCTGTAGGTCTGTGGATTAGTCTCTGTGTCATTCCCATTTTTGTCCACAACTCTTTATAATCTCCTTTTCCTGAGTTTCATAGTTTATCTGGTAAAATTTCTATTTTCTAGCAATATCCTTTTGCTCAGGCTGCTAGTGTAACTTACCTGAGTTCATTTTGAAAAAGGATAAAGTAGATACAGTAGTATTCCATTTTTCCTTCTTTTCTCCTTTCCTTTCAGCAAAACTAAAGCCCAGTCTCTCAATTCTGCACTTTTGTAAGGCTTTTCACTTAAATCTCTAATGATGAAAATTGTAAAATAGTTTCTGTATTATAAATAAATTTCACTTATTATGTCCTTTTGCCAATAAGATATTGCCCTAACCTTAAAGTGGTTACTATTTAAGTAAGGAGAAATTAGAAGACTGAGTTTGTGGTATTTGTATACTTGGTAGCATAAGAAATTGGGTGAGTCACATTACCTCCCCCTCATCACTTCACCCCTCCTTTATTACCCCTTCTTCCACCAGAAGGTTCAGGGAAACTCCAACTAAGGTATAACTAAATGTAAAAAGTGCTTCAATTTAATTGAGAAAACAACGAGATGATTAACAGCGATTACCCGGTGACCAATTCAGAGAAGCTAATTTATAATAACTTTATTTAAAACTTTGAAAGCTTAAAGAGCACAAAGTTAACTAACAGATTCAGTCTAACAGATTATTCATCTCCTTTCAGCAGTGTACTCTAAATTGGGTCTTCTCAAAACTCACTCTAACCAAATGGATAAGGTTCTGTTTAAGGAAGCACAGGAAAGCTTTTCTGTTCCCCTTGACAACTAGTTCTTCTAGGTGAGTATCTGCCTTAATTGGCAGAATTGTAGTAATTCCTCGTAATTTGGGTGAAGTGATTTTGTGAGTATTCCAGGTCATCACAATACAGTATCTTTCCTAAATATGGATGGTTCCATTTATAGAACAAGACTAATGAGGTCTTACTTAGCTTCCCTCTCACACAAATGCTTCTTGTATTTAGTATGAGGGAACTTAGGTTTTGGTTTCTGCTATACTTTTTTTAGTTCTCCATTCTCTTCTTCTTGGGCTCTTATAGTAGTAGTTACAGCATTTTTCACAAGCAAAGTCTATTTATTGAAGTGCATGTTCCCGGACTGTGTTTTAAATGGCTATGGAAGGAACACCATTACTTTACAGATCTTGACCCTCTGGAGGCACTACCCATCTTAATTTTAGAAATTACCTTTGAAAAGGATATAAGGGAAAATAGGTAATTATTTTCCCCTGTCTGAGTCTGTGCATAGTTTAGGAATATATTTCTGATGTCCATTTGACAGACCTTTCTACAGTGCGGTATAGCTATTAGGAATTTTTAATTTAGATGATGAAAAAAAGTAAAATTCAATGGAAAGCACAGTTATTAAAATAACTGATTTTCCCCCCTTAAACAATTTAAAAATATTACCTTTTATTTTAAAAGGTTTCATTAATAAAGAAAAATCTTTATTAGGATTTTTCTTTGTATGTGAGCTAGGCACAGCTACCAAGTTCTTTAGTCCAGTCAGATTGTATTGGAACTTTTGTTCTTACTTTGATCATAGCACTAAGTAAACAGAGAAGTCATTGTATTGTTATTTTTGTTGTTATTTTTGTGTATGCTTGATGATAATTATTCAGAAATTCATATTTACAGTTTAAAATGAGGTAATTGCTTCACTGGTTACAGAAATAACTGTTTATTGTACTAATATTTTAATTTTTATGGGGATTAACATCTTAAATATTAATTATGCCCCCTTAGGTTGTTTGAAACTCAGGCTTCCATGGGAATTGAGCCTAGTTGTCAGAATTTATTTATTGCTAACTCTTTTATATAGCAGTTTTATATTCTCATTTGTAAGTAAGGAGCAAGATGCTTTGTATAGACCTCTCAAAATCAGATGGAAATGTCTAAATGTACATTATTTTATTTATTTTTTAAACTTTTTTTTTTAAAGATTTTATTTATTTATTTGACAGACAGAGAGATCACAAGTAGGCAGAGAGGCAGGCAGAGAGAGAGAGGAGGAAGCAGGCTCCCTGCTGAGCAGACAGCCCCATGGGGGGCTCGATCCCAGGATGCTAAGATCATGACCTGATCCGAAGGCAGAGGCTTAACCCACTGAGCCACCCAAGCACCCCTAAACTATTTTTTAAAAGATTTTATTTATTTATTTGAGGGGGGGAGGGACAGACAGAGAAGCAGACTCCCTGCTGAGCAGGGAGCCCGATATGGGACTCGATCCCAGGACCCTGGGATCATGACCTGAGCCAAAGGCAGTCACTTAACCAACTGAGCCACCCAGGTGCCCCTAAATATACATTATTTTAATTAAAAAAAAAAATTTCCCTAAGCAGTATGTTCAAAGTAATGATGAGAGTACATACATTAATTCCCTACATGGTGACCAGTATAGTGAGCACAATTTAGCGTTTAATTCTGAGGCTTGTAAAATGTGGTCAGGACCAGTGTTATTCTCCGGTACTCTGCCTACAGCTATTTTTTAAGACTCTGGATCAGACTAAATAGGGGAAGAAATAAGAGTCTGGGACTTTCTGGTTAACAGACTATAACTGTGTGATTTTTCAGGTGGCCTTCTGATAGCATCTGCTCATTTTGGTGCTTATGTATATGGGACAGACATAGACTACAATACAGTTCATGGCTTAGGTGAGTAGAGGTTCTGGACTGTTACAGGCTTTGTTCTTGTATCAGATGTGCTTTCAAAGTAATTAAATGGGTTTATATGGCATTATGCATCTATCTCTTGTGTTAAGATACAGAGTTGTGGTATAATGTAGTTTTACTTATTCTTAGAAATGACAAGGTTTTGTTGGATATCTGCTTTTTATGAAGTGATTCAGTATGTGCAAAGCAATCTTGTGGGGGATAACAAAGATGAAAAAGAAAAAGCTCTCCGCACTGTCTTAGTAAGAGATTTTTAAAAAGTTGGCAAACTCTAAGGTTGTGAACTTTAGGCTTGGGAAGGAGGTAGGAGAGAGACTAGCCATCTTCTAATTAGCATGTCCATGTTAATAACACATACAGTTTCTATTTAAAGATTATCACCATTTTTTATTCATAATCATACTCTTGCATGAGTACTGGATTAATTGCTAGTCCTTAAGTACTGAATTGGTTTTAATTCCATAACCAACCAAAATATCTTTGAAGCGGTTAAAATTACAGTAACTTAGAAGATTCTGCATTGGACTCAGGTTAACTCAAGACAAACATTTGCTTGCTTTTGAGGCAATTTTGGAAACTATTTTAAAATCTAGACGCTTTGCTAATGATACATGGTTGGTTGGAACTGAATTATACTGAAGAAAGTATTCTCATATACCTGAATGGTACTAAAAATGTCAAGTTTCATTGATGATTTTGAAATTCTGTTTATGGTGGTATTCCATTATTGTAACTAGAATCAGCCCTTTGAACATCCTTTTTCTTTTTACTGCCCAGTTTTTCTCAAGTAACTGTATCGGTGAGAATTTATTATACTCTTTTTTTTTTTTTTTTTTTGAAACAATTTGACATATTGTGCTTGATGACCCTCTTTTTTCCTACCTTGACTCTAAGGAATTTAGTAATATTTATCATAAGGAGAATTGGTTATATTTTATCAAGTTCACCTAAATGGGCTTACCAGAAAAGATATTCTTGGTGATATGTTAGGGCAAAGTGCTAAGAAGAATTATTCCAGTTTGCTTTTAGTAGAAGTCATATGTTTGCTTTAAGGAGATTGTCCTATATAATTTATTAGAATTCTTATTTATAAAAGTTACATTATAACCTTTCAGTCTACTTGAGCAGAATTCTCATTGAGGTGGAATTTTCTCAGAGCTTACCCAAGATGTTCTTAAATATGCACTGTGTTTCCTATGCTTGTAATTTCTTTCTGTACTCTCAAATATTCTCAAAATTTCCTATTTTAAAAATATAAAACCTTTCCTATCAGTCCTGTTGGGGCCCTTTAATTGCCACTTTTTTTTCCTCTTCCTTTTGCCAAAGTGCATCTCGAAAACTAGTATTTACTTGCTGTCTCCTCTTCATCTCTCACTGTCTTCTGTCCATTATTTTCTAGCTTTCACGCCTACTGAAAACTCTCACTAGTGCTACAGATCTTAGCATTTGGCAGTGTTGACTTTCATAAAGCCTCCCTTGGTTTTCTGGATCCCACGTGGCCTCATTGGGTGGTACTTCTACTTCTTTGGTTATTCCACCTCTGTCTTCTTAAGGCCCTGTGGATTTCTTTGACCTCTGCTAACATGTTGCTTTCTCTGGGCTTCTCTCTTTGACCACTTTTCCTCTCACAACGCATACTATGCAGAGTCATGCCATTCTTCTCCTTTTGATTTTTTAAGTTTTATTTTTATTGTAAAGTAGATCAAGATACAGAAGAGTGCATAAAAATAGAATAATTATAGAACAAACACATAACTGCCACCTAGGTTAATAAAAAATGTCATTCATTCTTACGGTTTTATGTTAAGTGCATATACTGATAATCTCCTCAGTGTATTTATTCTGGCTTCCAACTACCCACTGAATAGTTCTTTCTGAATGTTTTGTGGGTAGCTGACAAGCATGATCAGTACATCTCAAATCTCATTTTTTCCCCTAAGCTTGTTTTTCCTCTTTCTTTGATTTTTTTTTTTTTTTTTTTTCGAGAGGAAGCAGGTGGGACAAGGGGAGAGGGAGAGGGAGAATCTTAAGCAGGCTCCATGCCAAGCATGGAGACCAGTGGTGGGCTCAGTTTCATGTCCCTGAGATCATGACCTGAGCTGAAATCAAGAGTTGGATGCTAGAGGCACCTGGCTGACTCAGTTGGTTACATGGCTGCCTTTGGCTCAGGTCATGATCCCAGAGTCCTGGGATCAAGCCCCGCATCAGGCTCCCAGCTCAATGGGGAACCTGCTTCTCCGCCTGATTCTGCTTGCTGCTCTGTCTGCTTGTGTTCTCTCTGTATCTCTCTGTCAAATAAAATCTTAAAAAAAAAAAAAAAAAGAGTTGGATGCTTAACCAACTGAACCACCCAGCCACCCTGGTTTCTCCGATCTTAATCAATCCACGGTATGATCATCCATTGTGTCTCCTAATACTAGAACTTTTGAATTTCTTCCTTCAACCTCCACTTTAACTTTTCATCTGTAATGTCTCTGCAAGGGCTCCATGGTCATAGCATTCCTTCATTTCCCAAGTTAGCTCTCTTCATTTCTGTTTCATTTATAAGGGACCATGCTCTATAGAGCTTTGTATCTTAACTTGTATATGCTTTCAATTCAGTAAGTATTTAATGAGTGTTTAAGGCAGTTTTACTTGAAAGGTGATAGAAAAAGATCAGTTAGACAGTACATTTTACTGGTCAAAATACATTTTTGTAGTAAGTTGAAATAAAAATAACTTTATGTAAATAAAGTTAAGATTTTAAGTGAAAGCAAGTTTTATTTGAATAAACGTAGGTTTAGATGAGTTAAACATTATTTTAGCTGAACGATAAGAAAGAGGAATGCTCTATTTGATTTAGTAGTTTCTGTATTCCTTTTTCTTTCCCTTTAGGAAAGGCTAGTAGGAAAAACCAAAAGTGGAGAGGACCAGATGAAAACATTAGGGCAAATCTTCGTCAGTATGGTTTAGAGAAGTATTACCTCGATGTCCTGGTTTCAGATGCGTCTAAACCTTCCTGGAGGAAGGGCACATATTTTGATGCAATCATCACTGATCGTAAGTTTATTTTTATACAAAAGTAGGAGTAGGATTAGTTTCCTAAAGTCATTTACATTTGAAGTAGAAAATGTATCAACACACAGAAAAATATCAGCTTGTACTAGTATTCTCCCCCTGCTGCCCCCTGACTTCTTCACATAGTGAGAAGGAAAAAACTGAATATAAGGCAGTATACCAATTTAACTAAGTAGTTAAGAGTTTACTGTTTTGGTTTTTTAAATTATATGTATTGACTTGTCTTTCCTTTTTTCTCTTCAGTTTATTTTTTGGAACATATATTTATTTTAAATTTTTACTGTAATTGATTATTAGTATAACAACTGGAGCCAAAATGTCATTTGCAATTAGAGTGTTAGGTGTCAAAGAAGAGAGTTTTATTTTTTGATTTTTTTTTTTTTTTAAAGATTTGTTTATTTGAGAGAGAGAGAGATCATATGCCCCACCCCCCCTCCTCTTGAGTTGGGGGAGGGGCAGAGGGAGAGAATCTTCAGGCAGATTACTCACTGAACCTGGAGCCCAGTGTGGGGCTCAGTCCCACAACCATGAGATCATGACCTGAGCCGAAACCAGGAGTCAGATGCCCCAAAGAAAAGAGTTCTTTTTACCCCCAAAGAAAAGAGTTTTAGATAACACGTAATTCTCCATGTGTAAGCTTTGGTGTTTTGTTTTGTTTTGTTTTTGTAGCACATGTTTTGACTGACTTCTCTTTTCTAGAATTACAAAAAATTTGGAATTTTGTGAGCCAATAGGCTTGTGAACCCATTGAGCTTCAGGAATGTGAATAAGAACTTGTTTTCCTGTGCCTCATGAGTTCTGGGCTTTGCAGACATACTATCTAAGAATAGGCTGGCCTTTTCTACCATATTTTGCAATAAATAAATCTGTAAATAGTAGCAAGGGTATCTCTACCCTTTTGTCTCAGCTCCCTTCAATTCTTTGGTAACTTAGGTGCTCCTAGATCTAACAAGAGAAAAATTACCAAGGCATTACACTGTTAGTATGAATCGGCTTTATAAAAATTGGGTGACTTTTTACTTAGAATCTAACTTATTGTTTGTTCTCATTCTGTTTGTGTATTTATATAAAGTATGTAACTTTTTTTAATCCGTTGAAAGTGAGTTGGCTACACTGTAGGCTTTTACCTCTAATACTTCAGTGTGTATTTCCCAAGAGTAGGGATAGTCTCTTAGGTAGCCAGAGTATAGTTATCAGTTTCAATAAGTCAGTGCAATTATTGAATTTTATTTTGTCACCTACTTTTGTTGTCACCCAGTAATATCCCTTTATTTATTTCTTTGCTTTTCTGTCTGGGACAGTATCCAACCTGGTATCAGGTATTGCATTTGGCAATATCTCTTTTAGGCCTCTTTTAGTTGTCACACTGTCATAGCCTTTCTCTTTTTTTAAGACATTGACATTTTTTAAGAAGGCAGTGGCCTGCTGTCCCTCCCAGTGTTTTAAATAGAACGTTCTTGTGTTATGTGTTCTTGCTTGGAATATTTCATAGGTGGTGATGTGTTCCTCTCTGAGTGTCCCATCTGGAGGCCCATGATATCCATCTATGCCTAACTGGTGATGAGGTGACTTTTGACTATCCATATTATTTGTGTTTTCTGTCTAGCTCCATATGGTATCAGAGAATCTACGAGAAAAACAGGTTCTCAGAAGGAAATACCAAAGGGGATGGAAAAATGGTAAGTAAAAGTTAAATATAATACGATACTATTTTGAGAAGAAGCATGTTACTCTTTTTAATTAGCTAAGTTTAACAGTCTTAAGGTTTTTCATTGATTTTGAAATTCTGTTTTCTTTTTCTAGTCCAGAAAGCCATGTTCCTGTTTCCTTGAGTTATCATCTGAGTGATATGTTTTTTGACCTGTTAAACTTCGCAGCTGAGACCCTCGTATTAGGTGGAAGACTAGTCTATTGGTTACCAGTGTATACACCAGAGTATGTAATGCTGAATAATTTTATTTTTAATTTCATTTTTGTTATGGTATTTGTATAACATTTTTCCCATATTTTTAATTGGATTTAGAGTAAATATCTTTGTGTTTAATGTTTATAATCATCTTTGTTTACCTACATATGTGTATAAAACAGTCCCCTTCCTCTTATTGATTGAATTGCTTTGACCTTTTCATTTTACATCAGGAGTTGGCAAACTATAGCCTGTGGGCCAGATATGGTCCTCACCTGTTTTTATAAGGTATTTGAATTAAGATGAGTTGAACTAAGATGGGTTTTTACATTTTTAAAGAGTAGTTAAAAAAGAAAAAAAGCAAAGAACATGTGACAGAAATATATGTGGCCCACTAAGGCTAAAATATTTACTGTCTGGTCCTTTAGAGGGAAAGTTTGCCAAACCTAGTTGTGTGCCATCATTAGTTCAGGGTCTGATATATCATAGCTGCTGATAACTGTTTTGTTAGGCCACAAACATAGGTAATTTTTAACAACTTATTTGAGGGATTCATCTGCCACAAGCTAGCTTTAATATATATTGGCTATTATGATTGCCTTAAATGCAGTAAATCCTTTTTAAAAGCTAACACTGAAATAAAAACTGTGCTTATATTTAAAGCTTTGATTATGTTCCACATGATTGGTTTGGGTTTTATTATTCAGTAATTATTAACTATAAACAGAGCTGTGTACATCAACAATGGAGCAAATGATGTCTTGAATAAGACAGAATCTTTAAATTTGAAAGATAATTTAATATCAAGCTCAAAATATAGCTGTTTCTCTAATCTGCCATAGTAATCTTTTTTTTTTTTTTTAAGATTTTATTTATTTATTTGACAGACAGAGATCACAAGTAGGCAGAGCAGCAGGCAGAGAGAGCGGGGGAAGCAGGCTCCCTGCCGAGCAGAGAGCCCGATGTGGGGCTCGATCTCAGGACCCCGAGACCATGCCATAGTAATCTTTTGAAAAAATTATTTTAGTTCTTATGTTTACTATACGTAATTTTACAGAAAGCATTTTAGAACAGTGTTAACTTGTCTGTCTTTTCAGTATGGCAGATGGTCCTTCAGCAGTTGGAAGCTGTGCTGTTTTTTGTTTTAAAAATGTTGTATTGGAAGTTACTGTGGACTGACTTTAGTCACATTTTTATTTATCAGCTGATAAGACTGTACACTGTACACGTTCATGTCCAGACTCCTTAATGATGGCCTTATGTTTTGCTGCCAGTGATAATCTCATGTAATATTTTCACTTTAGAAATAAGGAAAATTAATTCCAAGGAGTGAAGTGACTAGTCTATAGTTAGTAGCTAGCTAAGCTATTTGGTTTCCTTATTCCTGTGGCTATGTTTGCTTAATTCAACAGTCTACCAGATCTCATGTACCTGATATGGGAAGCAATAGATGGAGTTTTACTAGTATTTTTGGATAAAATCACTTTTGTTTGTTTCTATACAGAATGGTTCCTGCCTTAGACAAGCTGAATTCTAGCAGCAGTTTTTTAAAAGATTTATTTATCTGGGAGAGAAAGCCTGCATGTGTACTCGCGCATGCAGAGTCAGGGAGGGGTGAGGGGAGGGAGGGAGAGAATCCCAAGCAGACTCCCCACTGAGCTTGGAGCATGATGCAGGGCTGGACCCCATGACCCCAGGATCACAGAGCTAAACCAAGAGTCGGACACTCAACTAACTGAGCCACC
Source organism: Enhydra lutris kenyoni (assembly GCF_002288905.1). Lineage (NCBI taxonomy): Eukaryota > Metazoa > Chordata > Mammalia > Carnivora > Mustelidae > Enhydra > Enhydra lutris. Next base: position 20,642,207 of record NW_019154101.1, read on the forward strand.
CATTGGCCCCCCACTTTTTTTTTTTATAGATTTATTTATTTATTATCAAGAGAAAAGCTTCCTGTTTTAATTTAAGTTTCAGGACTAAATTTTTAAAAACTTTATTTTGAGATAATCTCAGACTTACATAAAAGTTTCAAATGTAACACAAAAAACTCTCCTCATCCAGATTTTTCCAACTATTAATGTACACCTATTGTATCTTCTTTCCTCACCCATTACATTAGTCACATAATCATTATCATTCTTCTTTTTTGGAATGATTTACGAAGTTGCAGATAATGATGTCCTCTAACCCCTACATAATTCACTGTATTTCTCAGAAATAAGAACATTCTTGTGAAACCACAGTCAGCCCTCCAAGTTTGGAAATCAGCATTGATAACACTGGTCCATTTTATGGACCCTATTCAAAATTTACCAGTTGCAGTCCATCTGAGAAAATGGGCTCTGTTAAGCCATCAAATCATTCTCCTCCAGTCTAGAATATGTCCCCATTCTTTCTTATCTTTTGTGTCCTTGACAGTTTTGTAGAGTATATAGCTTATATTAAAGGTTGGCCCTCAACGAGGGTCCAACTGGTGGTGTTTTGTTTTGTTTTTTTTTTAGAGAGAAAGAGGTGGCAGGGTGGGGCAGAGGGAGAATTGATGTTTCTTTTCTGACCAGATTCAGGTAGTGCCCTTGGTAGGAACACCACAAAAATTATACTGTGTTTTGTGTGTTGCATTGGGGGGCATATGGAGTTAATCCCTACTAGAGCTCTTTGATTTGATCATCTGATTATTTTGTTCTCTCAGGGTTCTCCACTGTGAGCCATCATTTTCTCCTCTGATTAGTATTTCATGGGGGGAGATATCCCAAGATTATATCAATATCTTGTTCTTCATCAAATCCCTCTTCACAATGACAACTCCATTGTTGACAACCACTACAATGATGACTTTTCTGTTCCATCATTCCTTCTGCATTTATAAGTTGGCATCCAACTGTAAGGAAGAGTTTTCCCTTCGTCCCCCATTTGTTTACAAATTTATTAATTTATTTTGCTATGGAATCATGGGTGCTTATGTTACTCATTGGGTTATAATTCATTACTGTCCCTATTTTGTTGCTCAGATTGTCTCAGATTTGATCAGTGGGAGTCACTTTGAGGTGGTTCCTCTGTCATTTTGAAATGTCCCCATTAGTTTTTGTATACTTCTTATTTTTTGGCATTTCTGACTGTCCACTATTTTGTACTTTATTATTCAGTTATAATTGGAGTTGAATGTACTTTAGAATATCTTTTGTAGTTCTTTTGTCTTTTCCTTTCTCTTTATACAAAATTAAATTGGAGGTACTTTTAAGTATTTTTAATATTTCTAAAGATCTTACAAAATGGACACTGGATTTTTTTCAGTAACTTCTTGATTTTAATAATTTGCAACAAGGGAAAATTTCCACATGCATATTATCAGAGGAATATTTTAGGAGTAGAAAAGGGATACATATTTTTATCACTTTTTTTTTACCTTAGCTGTTTATCAAGGGAAAGATTTCGTTCAGGTATGTGGCTGATGCACACATGGGAAGACTATGTTCTTTACTTCCCTAACTTCATCCCTGAAGAAAGTTATGTCCACATCCTTTGATGTTCATTACTAGACTTCTGTTTATCCTTCTTCCTTTTTTAAAAATAACTTTATTTCCATTTATTTTATGCAGAATATACTCCTAGTAATAAGTTTGTTTCTCCAGTTTCCTCTGGGATGTCTTTATCTTCTGTACAACCTCCTCTTCTGGTTTAGAAACAGTCTGCTTTTTTTCAGTAAGATCATCTTACTGAGGCAGGAGAGCTCACATACAGGTTAATCCAAGCATGAGCCCTGTAAGTTGTATGTCGTCACATCTTGGGGGCTTTGTTCACCAGGATGTGCTTAATAACCAGAAAGTCTACATCCAAACCCATAAATTCGGCATTATTGTCTGCATTTGTAAGCATGTGCAATAAAAATTCAGCACTCTTTTGGGCCACCAGCTGTTTGACCTGGGCACACTTAACCACCTCTGCCATTGCAGCGACAGAATGGCACAATGGCTTCTGCAGTGTGACATCCTTCAGATAGTTGGTGGCTTTTCAGATCTGCATACCCCTGATGGCCTGGATAGTTTTATGTGTGTTCTTAAAGTGAACATGAAGATTTGAACCTCTTGATTTGCATGATTTTGGGGGTTTTCTGGGTCAAGTGAGTAGCAAACCATTTTCAGAGGTCACCTCAGGCTGATTATGGGAAGATCATCTCCTTCCCTTTAACCTAAGGTGATCTTACTAATGAATTATTATTACTACTGTTAACTTATTAATGAGCTTAGTTTGTCTTGTGTTTGTCAGGAAATGAATTATTTTTACTTCTGTATTGTATGCCATACAAAATCTTTGTTCTTTTAAAATAGCACAATATTATTAGGAATTTAAGACCAAAATCATCTGCAGAAGTTTGGAATAATTTTCTTGCTTCCGAATTAAACAATTTAGAATTAGTTTGATTATATTGTATTAAAAATATGGCTTTTTATTGAACTAAGAATAAAGATTTCATTTTAAAATTATATATTAGCACAGTTATAATTTTAAAACTTTTTTTACTTTTGGTGTAGTGAATATAGGCTTTTAGTCCTAATACTGAATTCATGTATTCAACCAAATTCTGTTACGTAATTCAAGTTTAAAAATAAGAATTACAGGGGCGGGGCGCCTGGGTGGCTCAGTGGGTTAAAGCCTCTGCCTTTCGGCTCGGGTCATGATCCCAGGGTCCTGGGATCGAGCCCCACGTCGGGCTCTCTGCTCAGCAGGAAGTCTGCTTCCTCCTCTCTCTCTGCCTGCCTCTCTGCCTACTTGTGATTTCTGTCAAATAAATAAATAAAATTAAAAAAAAAAAAAGAATTACAGGGGCTCGGGGCGCCTGGGTGGCTCAGTGGGTTAGGCCTCTGCCTTCGGCCCAGGTCATGATCTCAGGGTCCTGGGATCGAGCCCCATATCAGGCTCTCTGCTCAGCGGGGAGCCTGCTTCCTCTTCTCTCTGCCTGCCTCTCTGCCTACTTGTGATCTCTCTCTTTCTGTGTCAAATAAATAAAAAAAATCTTTAAAAAAAAAAAAAAAAGAATTACAGGGGCTCCTGGGTGGCTCAGTTAAGTGTTTGCCTTTGGCTCAGGTCATTATCCCAGAGTCCCTGAATTGAGCCCTGCATTGGGCTCCCTGCTCAACAGGGAGCTTCTGTTTTTCCCTCTCCCTCTGCCCCGCCCAACCCCCAACTGTGTTCTTGTGCCCTTGCTCTCTCCCCTTCCCTCCCTCCCTCCCTCTCTCTCAAATAAATAAAATCTTAAAAATAAATAAGAATCACATATTACAATCAAGTTCAGGTATTATTCTTTAAACCCAGGGCATTTTGAAAAGTATAAGACGTAATACAAGTAAAGTACTACCTAAAAGCTTAAGTTATTTGTGAAGAATCATTGGAGCTGATCATTGAAAAAGGATTTTCTTTTTGGCAATTTTAAATTGTAGTGAAGAAATTGCTACTCAACAAACTTGCTGTATTTCCTCAAATATAGATTTTCTCCACTTTAGTGTAGTAGATTTTTTTACCAGCATCAAGATAATCTATACACTTTGTATCTTTTCACCTTTATTTATTCTGTCCCTATCTTTGATAAATCATTTCTTCTTTTCTCAGCTGATAAAATTCTGGTCATCTTTCAAGGCTTGGCTTAATTGTCGCCACCTCTGTGATACTTTTCCAACCCTCCTCAGCAGAATTAATCTTTAATCTGTGCTCTCATAGTTGTTTATTCTTATCACTCCTAGAGACTGACCACATAAAATTGCTGTAAACTGCTGGTATTTATGGGTTTGTTATCCACAGTTTCAGCTACTTGCAAGTCACCCTGAAGATCTGTGTGCTATTCGTTTGGGTAGCATAAATTCAACTCCTTTGTGTTTGATGTTACAGGAATTGCTAAACTACTTCATGCACTTGTCTGCTCAGGCTTTAAGTATCCATATAGTGTTCTTTTCTGATTGGCATTAGAGACAGATTACTCTCTTGAGGTGATTAGAAACTTCATTTCTTTGTGAAAGATGTTTTGTAATAGAAATCCCATTGCTACTGCTTGTGTTAAAAACATTGACAAAGTAAAGAAGCTTAATAAAGTATGCCCCAGCGCAGGATATGGGGGGGGGAGTGTATTTTTTTTCCCCAATTTTATTGAGAAATAATTGACATACCTCACTGTATAAGTTTAAGGAGTATATGCTGTGATGGTTTGATTTACATAGGGGATAAACTTTAGTAAAATGAATTTTGGAGTGGCTCAGAGCAGTGAAGGGAACATGGTTTTTTGGTGTTGTTATGTTCAGTTAGCCACCATATAGTACATCATTAGTTTTTGATGTAGTGTTCAGTGATTCGTTAGTTGCATATAATACCCGGTGCTCATTTTTTCTTTTAGCTAGGAAACAAGAAAAAGTAATCCCTTGACCTGTTTTCAGTGAGTGCTCTAATCAGTGCAAAATCTTTTCTCAAATGGGAGGTGAAATTCTAGTGTCATTTGGAAATAGCTTGAGGCATGAAGATTCATAGGAAAATGAGTATCAAAATTGATTCATGGAAAAGCTAGAGGCCTATGCGCATAGTTAGTTTTGCTTTTTAAAAAATAATGTAATATAATTTGTATATCATGAACGTCATTTTTTTAAGTTTAAAACTCCATGGTTTTTAGTATATCCACAGAGTTGTGCAACCATTACCACTTTCTAATTCTGGAACATTGTTGTCACCCCTAAAGAAACCCCATATACATAAGCAGTCACCACCACTTCTGCCCCTGGCAGCCACTTATCTATCTCTGTGGACTTTCCTGTTGTGCCTGATTTAGGTTTTAAATAGATGTTTGGATTGTAGGGCTATAGTAATAAAACCAAAGTGAAGATAGCATACTGTACTGTCATAATGACCCAGGCGTAGAACAGATTTATGGCTTCTATTTAACAGTTTGTAAACAATTCATTGCAGTATGCTGGTATGAAATATATTAGGACATATATTGTTAACTGATACTTTTAAATTCTTAGCATGGTGTTTTGGGAGTATGGTATACTGCTAAATTGATTGGTTCTAGTATAATAGGGTAATGGTTAAAAACTAGCTTGTTAATGGTAACGATGACCCAAATGATGTTCTTTCATGCTTAACCTCAAAGATCAAGCTGAAAAGGTAATTAAAATACAGAAATGTTTTTCTGCTCTTAAGTCAAATGCCTGGTGACTCAGTTTCAGCAGCTTAGCATCATTTGGGTCATCAGTATCAAGTAAAGTTGCATTGGGTTTGTACTTTTAGATTTGATTTGTAAATTTGTTTTGGTTTTATAGTTATATAAGCATATGGACTTTATATCTCACTTATATATCTTTACGTTACCTTTTAGTACAAATCTTTAAGTCCACTCTGTCAGGAAATAAGAATTTTTTCCCTTTAAAAAAAGGGTACATAACTAAGTTTAAACAATACTATTTCAGAAATCTACAAACCATGCTTTTTCTAGCTTAAAGTCAAGGCTATATCTTCTTTCTGTTAACCATGGTGTAGAATGTATTCCTTCATATCATAAATGCTTCGTGTAAAGATTCCAGATTTGATGTCAGTTAATATTATGAGAAATACAACTTTTCTGACTGTATAGTGAATATTAGAGAATTGTTAGATCAGGCGAAAACTGAAATGGTCATTACGTACTGGAAAGCCCTAAGAAAGGATGCAGAGGATGACTTCAAGAGAATTCTTTCCACTGATAAAACAGTGAAGTGCATTATGAATGTTGCTTGGTAAGTGGGTGTTGAAGGTTTTGAGCATGTGGTTGAGGTAATGAGGGAGACCTCATTGAAGGTCAGAGGGGCTAGAGAATTCAGTAGAAGAGTGGTAGTGAAGACCACGTTGATGTATTGGAATAGGCTAGCTGAAATGGTAGTAGTCCTTTACAGGAGTGCTGTTTGGCACCTTTCCCAGTTTGGACCAGAGTTTTAAAATTTCCCGTGTGATAAATGTTTGTGGAGGCAATCTAGAAAGGTATCAACATTTGCAAAGGAGAAATAAAAAAGGGCAATCTGTAGTGTTCTTCACCTATACCTGGTGAGCCCCCTCCGCTGCTGTTCTTCAGCATTCTTGCTCCATAGCTATTTCCCCCTCATCTGTCACCTGTGTCTTTTGGCAAGATTGATGCCAACAACCTAGCAGATGTCAGGTGCTAAGCTACTGCAGCCTGACTGTCCTGCTTTCCAGGTGTCCTCTCCATTCACGTAGTATGTGTGCTGGATAGCAGCAGTCACCACTGCTCATGATTGTGGCTTTGATTTTATTTCGTGATTAAGGTGACCATGGAGTATTTGTTTTATTGGTAGTTTATTTGAATAATCTTATAAATAACTTTAGTCATTTACAAAGTAATAGAGGTCTTAAGATGCCATTGAAATTTTGCAGGGACACTTCATATTATGGGGAAAGTATATGCTGAGTGGACATTATTCTTTGGGAATTTATAAAAATTTCCACATGAATCAGTCCCTCATGAATGTCAAGGGGTTGTTGTAGAATATATTTCTGTCTAATGTGCTCTTGTGAGATGCTTTAGGGTGGAGTCATTGTCTTGTATTTTTGTGGTTTAAATACTTGGTATTCTTTCATAAAACATACTTGCATTCTCTCTTAGTCTACAGGTAAAAGAATTTAAACTCCCTTTTTTTAGATGTGGTAATATTCAAATACTTTGCTTTTTAAAAATACAGATTGTTTATGGATTATCTGGACAGTTAGCCTGTGTGAAATAAAATGGAACAGCATGTAGTGGGGGGATGTCCATACCACATTGGACAATTCTGTGATGATCCTGTGTGGTATGTGCATGTGAGCCTAAAGGTCAGCTGTTCTTTCTTCAGATACACTGAAGAGATGGTACCCTGGCACCCTTGCCTGAGGCTTATTAGCAACTGTGAGCAGAAGCTTTCCAGCCACACATCAAGGCGCTTGATAACAATGGAAAAGGTGAAGAAATTTGAGGTAAATTATCCTAGTATTTTTTGGCTAAATTCTGGAGAATCCATTTTTTTTTTTAGTTTTCTTGTAATGGAGTTTGAAATTGTTAGTCCTTGATCTTTAAAAAGTTACCAAATTCAGGAAGGGGTAGAAGTTCAAGAGGTTTGCGGTATTTGGTGGAATTTAGAGGGTAGGAGTTGGTTATAAAAGTTGAATAGCAGTGGGGCGCCTGGGTGGCTCAGTGGGTTGGGCCTCTGCATTTGGCTCAGGTTATGATCTCGGGGTCCTGAGATCGAGCCCCGCGTCAGGCTCTCTGCTCAGCAGGGAGCCTGCTTTCTCCTCTCTCTCTGCCTGCCTCTCTGCCTACTTGTGATCTCTGACTGTCAAATAAATAAATAAAATCTTAAAAAAAAAAAAAAAAGTTGAATAGCAGAATGGAAATAGAAGTTGACCTTAAATTAACTTCTTATCTTTGCCACTAATGCAGTTTAAAACAAACAAATAAACAAACAACACAATTAAACAACTCTTGTCTAATTAGCAATCTACTAGTTACCCATTTTTCTCCAAAAGCAAGACCTACTTGATTATGGACTATTCTGAAGAGAAAATGTCACTTTATATAATGGAAAAAGTAATTTGCTGTTAACTGTTAGGGCCCAACACATGTTCTCGCCCCACTTTCTCTGATACACACACACAAACACACACACATTATTCTTCGGAAGAACAAAACATTTGTTATTTCATATCCAGATCAGAATTTATACGAATAATGCCTCATAATGGAGCTTAATTAAATCTACAGAATGCTCCTTGGGCTGTACTTGTCTGGATTGACAACACAGCTTTCCCAAAGTAAACTTCAGTGAGCTCCATCTTTGTTTTTGATCTCTAGGGTAAGCAGAAGTTTTGTCAGATTCATCTCCACATTTGATGTTTTTCATCTAATTCACAGCTCATGGATTGTTTCACAGTAATGAAGCCTAATATTTATTTAGTACTTTTTTAATATATTATTGTGTATTTCTTGTTTTTGTCCTTTTAATTTCATTTGCTACCTGTCTCTAACTTAGATCTTATCACCATATACCTGGTTTGTGCTAACATCTCCTAAATTCTCTCTTCCATTTTTCACACCTCTAGTTCTTAATTAAGTGACTCTTCCTAAAACACTGTATTCATTATGTTACTTCTTTATGTGAAAAGTTTAGTGACTCCTTCTCATTACCGAATGAGATTCAATGTAATATAAATGTTCTTCAGTAATCCAGCTCCAATATCAGGGCATTTCCGAAAGTTTAACCTATTTATTATGTATATAAATAGTTGGTTCATGATCAATTAGGGGTGGTTGTGTAGGTGTTTATGTATTTATATACAGGTATATGTGATATAATTAACATAAGTGTCATTTTTAAAACAAGTTTATATTCAAATGATAGATATGCTTGGGCTGGCATCTTGTACTCATATCATAATTATTCTGTATATCCTTGAAATTTTAGATTTAAATTTAAAGAAATATATTAATATTGAACAGTTATTTTGCTGAATAGTAACACCTTGCTTTTCTTCAAATTGTGTTACTGGACTTTGGTGCTCACATTTTATAGCAGACATGTCATTTAATTGTTGTTTTTTGGAAATAAGAACCTATCCTGAGGATGATGAACTACTTAAATGTTTAAAACATTAAGAAGATCCAGAAATTCTAAAAGGGGGGTTCCCAAGTTGTTTGACACAATGACAGCCTTCTGCAGTGACAATTTTGAATGGACAACATTTATTTGTATATACAATAGAAGTCCTGTTAACTAATCTGCATTTCAAACTCAGTTGACTTACTAGTACTGACCATTTTTCTTCTAAAACACCAATACTAATGCCTATAACATGTTAGATACTTCCAGCTGGTGACTTGCTTGATCTCTACTATATCTGTACACTCTACCAACTGAATTGTCTGTTTGCCATGGATCAGTTGTGTTTGTTTTGTGAACTGTTATATTTGTTATGGTAATTAGGTAGTCTAACTAAATGCTAGTTAGACCAGGGAAATGTGAGTGTGAGAATAAAGTTGTCATTTCTAGAAAAGCTAAGTGGACTACTTCAGAAAGATAGGATCAAGTGAGTTGCAAAGAAAGACTCTTGGGCTGGGAATGGATGAGATGACAATAAAAGGTTGAAAAAAAGTTAGCCCAATCTAGGTTTCTCTACCCAGATTACTTTGTAAGAGTCTTTATGTTCTTGCATCACTTTACAGAAGCCAAAACCGAAAATCTTTGTAGGTCCTGATTCTATATCACAAGATTGATAAATGAGTATACAATTTTTTAAGTTAAGATGTTCATTATATTTACAAAATGTTTTTATTTTTTCCTGCTTTTACTGAGTTTTTCAGTTAACTAACTGTAGTATTAGTCTGTTTGGGCTGCTATTGCAGAATACCACAGGCTGAATGGCTTAAATAACAAGTTTATTTTCACAGTTGTGGAGACCGGAAGTCCAAGGTCAAGGTGCTAGCAAGTTTGGTTTCTCATGATACCTATCTTGCTGAATTGCCGACAGCCACTTCCTTGCTATGTCCTCTGTCAGTCCTGTTGGATTAGAGCCCCACCCTTATGATTTCATTTAACTTTAACCATCTCCTTTAAGGCTCAGTCTCCAAATACAGTCATGTTGGGGGTTAAGGCTTCAGTATATGAATTTGGGGGGGGGACACAATTAAGTCCATACCAGTAACAATTACCAACGTCTGTCTCAGTGAATAAGAGGCCTCTATTGCATGTTAAAGTATGCTTTTTTTCATGCTCTTCCAGTTAGTTACTTCTCATGTATATGTTTGTTTTTTAATATTTTGAGGGAAGTAAGGCATTTGATAATTTAAATTAGTAACACTGCAGCTCTTAGAAATCACAGCACTTAATGTAATCATTTGAGTTAGTAATAACATTTATGTGCTGGGCATATGAGTAATACATGTAAAAAATAGAAATAGTACCTATAGATTTTATAGTTCTAAATACTGATATTAGAAAGTAAAATGAATGACATCAGCATTCTTTATTTTGTGGTCTTTATAAATAGTACCAGCACCAGCATATGATGTTTATGATGGCTTTGAAACACTGTTCAGAAGAAAATATAGAGAAAAGACTCTAATAATTGATGGGGCCACATAATGAACCAGTCATTTCTTAGTGGCAAAGTAGAGACCTGTTGTCATTTCTCCTTTTCTTTCCTTTAAGTTAATTTATGTAGGAAAATCTTTTTTTTTCTAGTACTCTTTCCAGATTTATAATATTTCTATAGGCAGTCTATTTGATACTTGGAAGAAGAAATAAAGAATGATCTAAGGATGTTTCTGACAACTTTTCTTCTACATAAAAATGCTAACTAAGGGCACTCACCTTAGTTTTTTTTTTTTTTTCTGTAATGAAAATCGGATTTTTTAAAAAATTAACATATAACGTATTATTAGCGCCAGGGGCACAGGTCTGTGAATCATCAGGCTTACACACGTCACAGCACTCACCATAGCACATACCCTCCCCAATGTCCAAAACCCCAAAACCCTCTCCCTAACCCCCTCTCCCTGGCAACCCTCTGTTTTGTGAGATTAAGAGTCTCTAATGGTTTGTCTCCCTCTCAATCCGGTCTTGTTTCTTTTTTTCCTTCCCTACACCCCAAACCCCCCACTTTGCCTCTCAAATTCCTCATATCAGGGAGATTATATGATAATTATCTTTCTTATTGACTTATTTCGCTCAGTATAATACTGTCTCGTTCCATCCATGTCGTTGGAAATGGCAAGATTTCATTTCTTTTGATGGCTGCATAGTATTCCATTAATATATATACCACATCTTCTTTATCCATTCATCTGTTGATGGACATCTAGGTTCTTTCCATAGTTTGGCTATTGGGGACATTGTTACTATAAACATTTGGGTGCCCGTGCCCCTTCAGATCACTACCTTTGTATCTTTAGGATAAATACCTAATAGTGTGATTGCTGTCATAGGGTAGCTCTATTTTCAACTTTTTGAGGAACCTCCATGCTGTTTTCTAGAGTGGCTGCACCAGCTTGCATTCCCACCAACAGTGTAGGAGGGTTTCCCTTTATCCGCATCCTCACCAGCATCTGTCATTTCCTGACTTGTTAATTTTAGTTTGATATGAGGTGGTATCTCACTGTGGTTTTGATTGGTATTTACCTGATGCCGAGTGATGTGGAGCACTTTTTCATGTGTCTGTTGGCCATCTGGATGTCTTCTTTGCAGAAATGTCTGTTCATGTCCTCTGCCCATTTCTTGATTGGATTATTTGTTCTTTGGGTGTTGAGTTTGATAAATTCTTTATAGGTTTTGGATACTAGCCCTTTATCTGATATGTCATTTGCAAATATCTTCTCCCATTCTGTCAGTTGTCTTTGGTTTTGTTGACTGTTTCCTTTGCTGTGCAAAAGCTTTTGATCTTGATGAAGTCCCAATCGTTCATTCTTGCCCTTGTTTCCCTTGCCTTTGGCGATGTTCCTGGGAAGAAGTTGCTGCGGCCAAGGTCGAAGAGGTTGCTGCCTGTGTTCTCCTCAAGGATTTTGATGGATTCCTTTCTCATATTGAGGTCCTTCATCCATTTTGAGTCTATTTTCGTGTGTGGTGTAAGGAAATGATCCAGTTTCATTCTTCTGCATGTGGCTGTCCAACTTTCCCAGCACCATTTGTTGAAGAGACTATCTTTTTTCCATTGGACATTCTTTCCTGCTTTGTCGAAGATTAGTTGACCATAGAGTTGAGGGTCTATTTCTGGGCTTTCTGTTCTGTTCCATTGGTCTATGTGTCTGTTTTTGTGCCAGTACCATGCTGTCTTGATGATGACAGCTTTGTAATAGAGCTCAAAGTCTGGAATTGTGATGCCACCAACTTTGGCTTTCTTTTTCAACATTCCTCTGGCTATTTGAGGTCTTTTCTGGTTCCATATAAATTTTAGGATTATTTGTTCCATTTCTTTGAGAAAAGTTGCTGGTATTTTGATAGGGATTGCATTAAATGTGCAGATTGCTTTAGGTAGCAAAGACATTTTTACAATATTTGTTCTTCCAATCCATGAGCATGGAACATTTTTCCATTTCTTTGTGTCTTCCTCTATTTCTTTCATGAGTACTTTATAGTTTTCTGAGTACAAATTCTTTGCCTCTTTGGTTAGGTTTATTCCTAGGTATCTTATGGTTTTGGGTGCAATTGTAAATGGGATCAACTCCCTAATTTCTCTTTCTTCTGTCTTATTGGTGTATAGAAATGCATCTGACTTCTCTGCATTGATTTTATATCCTGACAGTTTACTGAATTCCTGTACAAGTTCTAGCAGATTTGGAGTTGGCGTCTTTTGGGTTTTCCACGTAAAGTATCATATCATCTGCAAAGAGTGATAGTTTGAACTCTTCTTTGCCAATTTGGATGCCTTAATTTCTTTTTGTTGTCTAATTGCTGAGGCTAGAACTTCTAGTACTATGTTGAATAGCAGTGGTGATAGTGGACAGCCCTGCCATGTTCCTGACCTTAGCGCTAAAGCTCTGAGTTTTTCTCCATTGAGAATGATATTTGCTGTGGGTTTTTCATAGATGGCTTTGATGATATTGAGGTATGTACCTTCTGTCCCTACACTGTGAAGAGTTTTGATCAGGAAGGGATGCTGTACTTTGTCAAATGCTTTTTCAGCATCTATTGAGAGTATCATATGGTTCTTGTTCTTTCTTTTATTAATGTGTTGTATCACATTGATTGATTTGTGGATGTTGAACCAACCTTGCAGCCCTGGAATAAATCCTACTTGGTCGTGGTGAATAATCCTTTTAATGTACTTTTGGATCCTATTGGCTAGTATTTTGGTGAGAATTTTCGCATCTGTGTTCATCAAGGATATTGGTCTGTAATTCTCTTTTTTGATGGGGTCTTTGTCCAGTTTTGGGATCAAGGTAATGCTGGCCTCATAAAACGAGTTTGGAAATTTTCCTTCCATTTCTATCTTTTGGAACAGTTTCAGGAGAATAGGAATTAGTTCTTCTTTAAATGTTTGGTAGAATTCCCCTGGGAAGCCATCTGGCCCTGGACTTTTGTTTGTTTGGAGATTTTTGATGACTGTTTCAATCTTCTTACTGGTTATGGGTCTGTTCAGGTTTTCTGTTTCTTCCTGGTTCAGTTGTCGTAGTTTATATGTCTCTTGGAATGCATCCATTTCTTTCAGATTGTCAAATTTCTTGGTGTAGTGTTGCTCATGGTATGTTCTTATAATTGTGTGTATTTCTTTGGTGTTGGTTGTGATCTCTCCTCTTTCAGTCATGATTTTATTTATTTGGGTCCTTTCTCTTTTCTTTTTGATAAGTCTGGCCAAGGGTTTATCAATCTTATTAATTCTTTCAAAGAACCAGCTCCTAGTTTCATTGATTTGTTCTATTGTTTTTTTGGTTTCTATTTCATTGATTTCTGCTCTGATCTTTATGATTTCTCTTCTCCTGCTGGGTTTAGGCTTTCTTTGTTGTTCTTTCTCCACCTCCTTTAGGTGTAGGGTTAGGTTGTGTATTTGAGACCTTTCTTGCTTCTTGAGAAAGGCCTGTATCACTATATATTTTCCTCTCATGTCTGCCTTTGCTGTGTCCCACAGATTTTGAACCGTTGTGTTTTCATTATCATTTTTTTCCATGAATTTTTTCAATTCTTTAATTTCCTGGTTGACCCATTCATTCTTTAGTAGGATGCTCTTTAGCCTCCATGTATTTGGGTTCTTTCCAACTTTCCTCTTGTGTTTGAGTTCTAGCTTCAGAGCATTGTGGTCTGAAAATATGCAGGGCATGATCCCAGTCTTTTGATAGTGGTTGATACCTGATTTGTGACCCAGGATGTGATCTATCCTGGAGACTGTTCCAAGTGCAGTAGAGAAGAATATGTATTCTGTTGCTTTGGGATGGAATGTTCTGAATATACATGTGATGTCCATCTGGTCCAGTGTGTCATTTAAGGCCTTTATTTCCTTTTTGATCTTTTGCTTGGATGATCTATCCATTTCAATGAGTGGAGTGTTAAAGTCCCCTACTATTGTATTATTGTTGATGTGTTTCTTTGATTTTGTTATTAATTGGTTTATATAGTTGGCTGCTCCCATGTTAGGGGCATAGGTATTTAAAATTGTTAGATCTTCTTGTTGGACAGACCCTTTGAGTATGATATAGTGTCCTTCCTCATCTCTTATTATAGTCTTTGGCTTAAAATCTAATTGACCTGATGTAAGGATTGCCACTCCAGTTTTCTTTTGATGTCCACTAGCATGGTAAATTGTTTTCCACCCCCTCACTTTAAATCTGGAGGTGTCTTTGGGTCTAAAATGAGTTTCTTGTAGACAGCATATTGATGGGTTTTGTTTTTTTATCCATTCTGATACCCTGTGTCTTTTGATTGGGGCATTTAGCCCATTTACATTCAGGGTAACTATTGAAAGATATGAATTTAGTGCCATTGTATTGCCTGTAAGGTGACTGTTACTGTATATTATCTCTGTTCCTTTCTGGTCTTCTACTTTTAGATTCTCTCTTTGCTTAGAGAATCTCTTTCAATATTTCTATAGGGCTGGTTTGGTGTTTACAAATTCTTTTAGTTTTTGTTTGTCCTGAAAGCTTTTTTTTAAAAATTTTTAAATTTTTTTATTTTTTAAATTTCTTTTCAGTGTACGAGAATTCATTGTTTATGTACCACACCCAGTGTTCCATGCAATACGTGCCCTCTTGATACCCACCACCAGGCTCACCCAACCTCTCACCCCCCGCCCCTTCAAAACCCTCAGATTGTTTTTCAGAGTCCATAGTCTCTCATGGTTCGTCTCCCCCTCCAACTTCCCCCAACTCCCTTCTCCTCTCCATCTCCCCATGTCCTCTGTGTTATTTCTTATGCTCCACAAATAAGTGAAACCATATGATAAATGACTCTCTCTGCTTGACTTATTTCACTCAGCATAATCTCTTCCAGCTCCATCCTGTTGAAAGAAAAGTTGGGTATTCATCCTTTCTGATGGAGGCATAATACTCCATAATATATATGGACCACATCTTCCTTATCCATTCGTCTGTTGAAGGGCATCTTGGTTCTTTCCATGGTTTGGCGACCATGGCCATTGTTGCTATGAACATTAGGGTACATATCGCCCTTCTTTTCACTACATCTGTATCTCTGGGTTAAATACCCAGCAGTACAATTGCAGGGTCCTAGTGAAGCTCTATTTTTAATTTCTTAAGGAATCTCCACACTGTTTTCCAAAGTGGCTATACCAACTTGCATTCCCACCAACAGTATAAGAGGGTTCTCCTTTCTCCACATCCTCTCCAACACACATTATTTACTGTCTTGTTAATTTTGGCCATTCTAACTGGTGTAAGGTGGTATCTCAATGTGGTTTTGATTTGAATCTCCCTGATGGCTAGTGATGATGAACATTTTTTCATGTGTCTGTTAGCCATTTGTATGTTTTCATTGGAGAAGTGTCTGTTCATGTGTTCTGCCCATTTTTTGCCATGATTATCTGTTTTGTGTGTGTTGAGTTTGAGGAGTTCTTTATAGATCCTGGATATCAGCCTTTTGTTTGTACTGTCATTTGCGAATATCTTCTTCCAGTCCGTGGGTTGCCTCTTTGTTTTGTTGACTATTTCCGTTGCTGTGCAGAAGCTTTTGATCTTGATGAAGTCCCAAAAATTCATTTCGCTTTTGTTTCTTTTGCCTTTGGTGTCCTGGAAGCTTTTTATTTCTCCTTCTACTTTCAATGATAGCGTAGCTGGATATAGTATTCTTGGCTGCATGTTTTTCTTGTTTAGTGCTCTGAATATATCATGCCAGTTATTTCTGGCCTCCCAGGGCTCTGTGGATAAGTCTGCTGCCAGTCTAATATTTTTACCATTGTACAGACTTCTTGTCCCGAGCTGCTTTAGGGATTTTCTCTTTGTCACTAAGACTTGTAACTTTTACTATTAGGTGACGGGGCGTGGACCTGTTTTTATTGATTTTGAGGGGGGTTCTTTGTGCCTCCTGAATTTTGATGCTTGTTCCCTTTGCCATATTAGGGAAATCCTCTATTATAATTTGTTCCAATTTACCTTTTGCTCCCCTCTCTTTTTCTTCTTCTTCTGGAATCCCAATTATTCTAATATTGTTTCATCTTATGGTATCACTTATCTGTTGAATTCTCCCCTTGTGGTCCAGTAGTTGTTTATCTCTCTTTTGCTCAGCCTCTTTATTCCCCGTCAGTTGGTCTTCTGTATCATGAATTTTCTCTTCTGCCTCATTTATCCTAGCAGTAAGAGCCTCCGTTTTTGATTGCACCTCATTAACAGCTTTTTTGATTTCAGCTTGGTTAGATTTTAGTTTTTTTATTTCTCCAGGAAGGGTTTTTATTTCTCCAGGCAGGGTTTCTTCATGCCTTTTTCGAGCCCAGCTAGCACCTTGAGAATCGTCATTCTGAGCTCTAGATCTGACATATTACCAGTATCCGTATTATTAGATCCCTTGCCTTTGGTACTACCTCTTGTTCTTTTTTTTTTGTGGTGAGTTTTTCCGTCTTGTCATTTTATCCAGATACGAATATATGAACGAGAGAATAAAATACTAAAAGGGCTGCTAAGGCCCCAGAAAAATGTACACTAACCAAATCAGAAGAGACCCCAAATCAGGGGGAGAAGAAAGTGGGTAAAAGAAGTATAATATATATATATATATATATATATATATATATGTCTATATATTAGTATGGTGAATAGAACAGAACCGCCCACTTGATTTTGGGTGTATTTTGGTCTCTTAGAAGAAAATACCTCCCAAAATTTTAAAGAAAGAAAAACATATATATATAAAAATAAGGGTAAACCTGATGAAGGGATGGAATATGACTGTAAAGATGAAAATTTAAAAAAAATTCTAAAAAAGGAATTGATATAATAAGTTGGAAAAAGAAAGTGGAGAGAATTTACTTAGGTTGGAGACTAGAACAAAGCCTTTTGCTAGATTTAGGGTATATTTTGATCTATTAGAAGAAATTTTATCCCAAATATTTTCTAGAAGAAAAAACCCTGTATGTTTACAAAAAATAAAGTTAGATACAATGAAGGATAAAATACGACTATAATAATGATGGTTTAGAAAGTTTTTTTTAGAAAGGTATTGTTAAGATAAACTAGTTAAAAAAATATTAAAAGAGGAAAGAGGAAAAGTTAAAAAAATTAGAATAAGAAAAAAATTTTAAAAATTTAACTTTGCAAGACTAAAAAATTATGGGGAGAAAGCCATGAATTCCATGCTTTGCTTTCCTTTCCTCTGGAATTCCGTTGTTCTCCTTGATCAGTGAGCTTGGTCTTGGCTGGATGTTCTTGTTGATCTTCTGGGAGAGGGGCCTGTTGCAGTGATTCTCAGATGTCTTTGCCCAAGGCAGAATTGCGTCGCCCTAGCCAGGGGCTGGGCTAAGTAATCTGCTTCGTTCGCTCTCGGAAGCTTTTGTTCCCTGAACGCTTTCTGAGAGCTCTGGAGGATGGAAATGAAAATGGCGGCCTCCCAGTCTCTCGCCTGGAGGAGCCGAGAGCTGGGGGCCCCACTCCTCAGTGCACTCTTGGAAAAAGCGCTCAATCACTCCCGTCTCCCTGGTCTTCAGCTGCGCTCCGAGCTCACCCGGCCTGTGACCAACCAAGCATTTTTGTCTGTGGCGCACAGCCCCGTTTGGATTCTCCAAACCCAGCAGATTCCTCTGCTCTGCTCTGCTCCCCGGATCTGCCACTGGTGGGGTCCCTGCTCAAAGAGTAGTGGTCTCACTGCTCTGTGGATCACAGTATAAGGTAACACCAAGGTGAGAGCTCTCTCCTTGGCTCCATCTCTGTAGCCGGCTTCCCCGCTCTGATACCTGCAAGCTCTGCTATACTCAGACACCCCTGATCCTTCTGTGACCCTGCGTGACCTGAGACCACACTGTCCCCACGAGGGCTTCACCCCCACTTAGCCTCTGGGGTGATGTCATTCAGTGGAGCAGACTTCTAAAAGTTCTGATTTTGTGCTCCACTGCTCTGCTGCTTGCCAGGAGCCGGCCCCTCCCGTTGTGGTCTGTCTTCCTATTGCTTCGGATTCACTTCTCCACAGGTCCTACCTTTCAGAAATTGGTCAGTTTTCTGTTTTTAGAATTGCTGTTCTTCTCTTCGATCTCCTGTTGGGTTTGTAGGTGTTCATAATGGTTTGATAACTGTCTAGCTGAACTTCTGCGAACTGATGTCATCTCAGTCTGCCACTTCTCCGCCATCTTGACTCCTCTCTCACCTTAGATGTTTTTAAACCTAGAAAAGCAGTGTTAATTTTTGTTTGTTTTTATTATTTTACTTTTGTCCTCTCAAATTGATTTAAAAAAGAAGGAAAAAGCCTAGTGCTCAGATAAGTTTTTGTAACAACCTTCACTTTATAAGATCAAATTTCATCAGTGAGTTTTAAGTAGTATGCAGTGTACTATTACTGAAAATACTGTCATGTTAAATTAATCATGTTTGGTTTTGAATTAATTGTTCCATTTCTACCTTCTGTTTGTATAGAAAGGACTGTATGTAATTGCAGCAAGATCCTAGTCCTTTATAATTCAAGTGATGACATAAAATTGTCAAACAGTTCTGCTACGCGTCTAACAAATTATTCTCAGTCTTGTTCAGCGTTGTTGACTTTGGCAGTGGGAAACTATTAATTGTAGATTTTACACTCTTGTGTACTGTCTTTCTGCATTTTGGGTTTGTCACTTCTAGGTTTAACTTCAGTATAACTTTTGGCCCACTTGATACATTGTTATAAAGTGTTCTCCCTCTCCCCTTTTAGAATATAAACTTACATGATAAATGAGAAAACTATCTAAAGAATGTAGGCATTTTATAAAATTTTGCATCTTTTCATTATTATCCTAGTATTTAGACTTGCTTGTTGAACATAATTTTTGCTACCCATATTAATGAAAACACCTGATCAGAGAAGCCATTATTCCCTGTTGATACAGTCTGAAAGAGAAGGGAATGCTTAATGCTACTTAATGTTTACAGAGCTTTCAGACCCATCTGATGATGTTATTTTGCTGATTTTAGAGACTAAGAAGTAGCTGAGTTGAGACCAAAAGTCTTCTTTGTACTTGAAATTCTTTGACCTTTTTTAATGCATCATTAAAAAAGTTTCTGCTTTTGGAATATGCCAAGGTTAAAAGGCAAATATTCTTGAGTGGCGTATTTCTAGTGTCTTTTAAAGATCATTTTTTTCTCATTATTAATGGCTCCATGGTAGAATGGGATTTGTTTTACCAGAATCCATTTTTCCTGTTGATATATGTAGTTGATGCTGCTGTATATAGTTGTGGTCACAGTGCATACTCTTATAAAACATTTTCCTCATATAAATTTCGTTGGAAAAAAAAATGCCGATTTCCAGAGTTGTCCAGATGGGCCAGAATATTACATTGTCAGTGAAAATCACCTAAAACTGTACTCTGTCTGCCTTTTCCAACAGTATTCTTGGACAGATAAAAGAGTATCCAAAGTAGCCATTTTTGAGACTTTCTTACATTAATATAGCTTTTAAAGTCTATTCTGTAGTATGTTTAAAAAAAGTATCTTAAGTTGCCGTTGCACTAAATGGGCCGTCATGTACCGTTTGTTTTGTGGCTTGTTTTCCTGATATGCTGTGATTTGAGAAGTACTGAAGTATAGGTAAGTTGAATTTTAGGTATTATATGGACACTAATGTAGACTACAGTTATATTATGTGAGCTAGTCAGTATAGTTCAGATGATTTAAATAATAGGGAGTATTGGGCAGTCATAGTGGCAGGTAATGAGAATTAATGTTAATTTTTAAAATTTTGGATTGAATGAAGAGTCCACTAACATGAAGCTGATGAATTAATTAATGGCTGATTAATGAAGCCATTAATCAGAATGTCCAAAACTGAGGGATTTGACTTATGGACCAGAAGATTTTAAAGCTCTGGAGAGAGAAAGAACCATTAACGTGTTTTAAATGAGGAAGGGAGAGAAGAGACTCTAAGGTCTCTTTTTTAAGAAAATGACTTATGGATGACTTGAAGTAGAAGAAATTAGTCTTTGTGAAAAGTAGCTTACATGTTAGAATGACAGTAGTGCTGCTAGTCATGAACTGATGATTTGCTGACATAATGCTTGTGTCTATTTCGTTACGATTTATCTGTTCTCAGAATTAACGGTCACTTGTTTTGGCAGCTATCTGAATTAAAGGTGGTTCTCTCTGGCTGACCTTCATTCTGAAATATTTTGTTTTTTGCCTATCTCACGCCAGGACAGTGAATATTTTCCTTTCGATTAGAGGTATGAAAGATTAGTGATTAAGTGTGAAGTATTTCAATCCTAGTGTGCCCAGTGGGAAGGAGATGCTGACTCATTTATCAGTGAGAAAAATAAGACCAGGTGATATTAAGTAAGAACATGATAATTAGATGTGAACTTTAATGGAGGTTGTAACATAGTACAGTATTAATTACCATCCAAATATGTATGTATGAGAGAGAGAAAGGCCAAGAAAGACTCTTTTAAAAAATTATTTCTAATAGTAAGTCAGAAAGAAACTATTTGTGTTATCTATAAATTATGTTTTGGCTTGAGATCTTTGAAAAAGGCTTTTAAGAGTAGATAGAAGCCTGGGGATGCTGCATATCATGTTGAATGAAGTTTAAAGGATCACGTCATCTACTTGTCTCATGTTATCTTGTTCTGAATGGCTTGCTTTAGCTGTAATGTAATTGGTACTTCTCCTTGAATTTGAATCTTAAAGGGTCATAATTTGACGTTTTCTTTTATATATCTTCAATTAAATGATTTTTGCCAAACAAACTGGGTATTTTGTTCATACTGTCATGATGGTTTTAAATTACTGTTTCTGATGAACCAAGAAAAAGCAAATGTTCATCCCCTTCCTACTCTAGGAAGGTAATCATTTAAGATACCCGGATTCTAGTATATATCTCTTATTTGCAGGAAAAATGCAGTTTTCTGAAGGTAGAGAGCATCTGTCATTATGCTCCAGCTATAATGATCATATTTTGAAGCTATGATAGTAAAACAGTTTTTAATATACTCATGTCCTATTATAGAATCTTAGAGGTCAGTTGCAAAATACAAGTTTGATCTGGGAGTCCCGAGGTATGAATGGTTTAGGGAAATAAGAAGTTTATTTATTTATATGGAGTCTCCATGATCCTCTGGAACTTCTTTTAAAATTCTTGAATGACAGATTTTCTACTTACTAATTTTTTTTTGTATTTTTATTTGTGATATGTTTAACTTAGAATTATCTTTCTAGTGTTTTTCAAATTCAAACATGAACATCGGTCTTCTTCTGCCTCAATGACCCACCAGGAATACAACCATGAGATTTTTAAACATACTGTTTTATGTTTGTTTGTTTGTTTTTGCCTAAAACAAATGTGCAGGTTAATGAATAATTATAAAGTGAACATCTCTGTAGCTACCACCAAGGTTAGGATTATAGCACCCCAGAAGCACCCCTTTTGGTGGCTATTTCTGATCATAAACACCTCCTCCTTCAGGTGTAACCATTAATCTGATTGTTATAGGAATCACTTTCTTGCTTTCCTTTGTAGTGTTATTGCTATTGAATTGATCTGTAAGCAAATTAATTTTGCTTGTTTTGGTCTTTATATAAGTGCATGTGTATTTTTGTTAATTTTTCTTTTAATGGATGGTGACAGTTTAAAAAAGTCAACTAGGAGAGTAGTCTCAAAGCAAAAAAACATGTATGTGCATGCTAGTATATATTTTGGTCTAGTACTCATCCTTTGCTACGTACTTAGTTTTAATTAAATATTTGGATATAGGAACTAAGAAGTTGTTTCATTTTTATCTGGTATGTCAGTTCTGTATTCTTTTAATATTTGAGGTTAAGTTCTGAATTTTATAAAGTTAATGTATCTTTCCATGGAGACCATGTAGAAAGTACTTATAGTTCTCTATTGCCATGATAGCATAAATATCCATGATGATCTTTTTACAGTTAGGAAGAAATTATGTGCTGAGTGCCTGATGTCAAAGTTGAATCACGAAATGTTACTCATTTTCAGAACTTAATGACAATTTTAATGTATTAAACTATTTTAATAGACTATAGGTAACTTAATATCCTGTAGAAAAATGAAATTTTTAAAGTACAGATTATATATGAATACCTAATTTAGGGATAAAGATTTCCACTCTTACCTTGGTCCCACTAAGAATAATGCTAGAGGTTTCTCTTAATAGTATTAGATGTCAGACTTTTGACCTACTTGTCCTTGGTTTGCAAATGGCCTAGTGCTGTTTATAGTTGTATAACTTTAGCACAAGTGGTTTCTATAGCTACTGTCCAGTACCAGATGTAGAACAGTGGGAAGCTTTGATAAAGGGAGCAGGATTTTTAAACAAAAGCCGGACATGGGTCATTACCCTGATGCTGAACTGAGGCCCCTTATATTCAGCACTGTCATTTACCTTTCATTTCACTCTCTACTGATTACAAGAAAGAGAATGTACTCACTGTTTTTCTCTTCCATCTCTTTGCCTTCTTCCTCTTACCTTATGTAAGAATGTATATCATAGCTTTAATCCGTTTTAGAATAAGGAGTGAGTCTTTCTTGACAAAGTTAGATGAGCGTTGTTAGTTTGGTGGCTTTCACTATGATGACAGCATCATTGGTTTTTACTTATCATAGAATAAGTTTCATAAGCCATTTGTACTCAGTTGTTTGCAATGAAACTGCTGTTTTATGTAAACTACTGTCACTCTGAGAATATAAATGACTTAAGGTTAATACTAGTGAGGTAGTAGAAATCATTATCTCACTATCAGGAACTGTCAGTAAGTAAAAAAGGACAACTTAAACCTGACCCATAATTATAACAGAAACCATTTGGATTTCTTATGAATGGCTCTGGTCTTCTACAGCTTAATTCCCAAAATGACACTTTTCTAGGGGATATGTCTTGTTTTTAAATGGTAATTTTATACATTGATGATTATCCTCAGGTATTTTCATCAAAGTCTGGGGGATTCTATAAAAGTAACTTCTTTTGGCAGTAAAAGGACACAGTAAGGGAGAACTTGGCATTAGTCAGAATGTGGATGGGGGTGATGTGAGAGGTGAAGCAGAGAGTTGTTTATAGTATAGGATGAGGTTGAGGGGATCCAGTCTGTAGTAGAGGATAGGGTGAGGGGCAAGGAAGCTGAGGAAACTCATACATGATGACTCCCTTTTTCTCTGTAAAACAGGTTGTAAGTTTTTGCTGGGGGTGAATAAACATATTAATGTAAGGTCTTGAGGACAGATGAAATTTTATAAAAGGTGCTGTGAGAAAGAGAAACAAAACTCTATTTTTTAATGATTTTTACATTCACGTACTTCTCGTATTTTTGTATGTTTTCTTTCCCTGATTACATGTTGATTACATGTTCCCTGAGGGGAAAGCCCTGTTTTTCATCACTCATCATGTGTTTATGGGACTATTTCTGTAAGGTGGTGAGGCTAAACTGAGTTAAGTCATAGTCCTTATCCTTAGAGAGCCTTGCACATAAGAGAAATGATCACTTGACTCGTTCCAGCCTCATGTGTTTGGTTTTGTAGTGATCTGTGCAAGGTGCTATGTGAACACCATAGAGCATCTACTTGAGAAAATGGTGCTCAAGCCAAGAGAGGAAGCCAGTATTTTGAGCAAAGGTACAGAGGCATGAGAGGGATTGTGGAACATTCAGTAATCCCTAGACATTTTAGCATGACTGAAATACTAAGTATTCAGGGTGGGGGGAATGGTTGGTTGGAAGCAAAGTTGAATTCCAAAGAATGCCTGCTCCTGAAGATCTTGACGTACCAAAGAACTTCAAGTTTATCTTTTTGGTGATGGCAAGCCATGAGGGTTATTAGGTAGAAGAGTGGCAGAAGTTGGTGTTTCTGCAGGCAAGTTTGAGTTGTGGAAAGATACCTGCGGTACCAGTGTGGAGGCTCCTGACGTCATGCAAAGATGATGAAGCTATAAACTAAAAAAGGTAGAATTGGAGATTGTAGAGGAGTTAATAGAATGCAGAGTTTCTTGGGCAGGTAGACACGATAGGACTTGACTGATTGGATAATTGGGTGGAGGGTGACAGGTGTTAAGATAACTTCCAGAAATCTGGGTTGAGATAATTGAGTGGATGATAGTTTTTTTTGCATATGTTTTTCTCCTTTCCCCCCTCCTCCTGAAGCATGTGGGGGCTTTCCTAGGCTACTGCTTTTGCAGTCTCCCAGCTGCCTTCCCTGGTTCTGCGCTTTCTCCTGCCATTGTATTTCCTACACAGTAGCCAGAGTATCTTTAAGAATGTACATAGGTAAGCTCTGTGATCTCATGGCACATTGGTAGTGCATCTGACTCCAGAATATAAATAGGTATTGAAACTCCCCTGCTTAAAAGTCATCAAGGACTTTCTGTGGAATTTAGAATGAGATGCAGAATCCTTCCCATAAGCTTCAAGGCCAGCGTGGTCTATTTCTGGCCTGTCTCTCCCATTTCATTGTGTGTCACCTTTGCTTTTGTTGCCTGAGTCTTAGCCACACTGGCCTGTCTTCAGTTCCCATAGTGTATTCTCTCTTTCTAGTCTCGGAGTCTTCTCACGTTGAGTTTCCTCTCTTGTTGTATTCCCTACAGTGTTTTCTTCCCCTCTCTTTCTATAAGTTTAGTTTCTTTTTTAGTTCTCAGGTAGATACTAGTTCTTAGGGAAGTCTTTTTTGTCCATACTCTTTACACCATCTAGCTAGCTGTCTCATATTCTTATGGTAACCCTTTCTTTCCAGTGTTTAGTCACAGTTAGTAATGCTAAGTATATGTTTAGGTATATATTCTTAAATGTCTGTCTTCCACTTGCATATAAGCCCTGTGAATTCACAGATCTTGACAGTTTTACTCAGTTCAACAAATACTAACGGAATGACTAGTAACTGTTCAGGGATTATTTGAGGTCCCCTGGAATTAAAACCAGCCAAATTCAATAATATTTAAATAATCTATTTGAAGGAAGAGTAGGAATAGATAGTTAGCGCTCAAAGTTTTCTGTTTGAAAGTACACAGAATTTTGTCATTACCCTGACATCGCTCTTCAAAAATCAATGTTACAAAATGTTTGAGTCCCTCAATACCTAGGCCTCATTTCTAATGAGAAGCAAACCAAAAAAGTAGTCGAATTCACCATATTGTGGAAAATCATAACACCTTCCCTCTGTTTAAGGAGGAGATGATAGCAAAGAATGGCAGGTTTCTGGGAGAAAGCATTAATCAGAAGGATAGTTTTACCTAAGTGGATTTCTCAATAAAGAATCTTCAGTTCCTTTAAAGTCTGAGTGATTTATGATGCCCAGTTTGAGAAACACTCTTTCATGTGTCTATTCTCACAGTGTAATTCAGGGTATCATTATTTCCATTTAAAGTATCCGCCTCAAATGTTACTGCAAAACATACAATATTGTTTCTTTTCTTGAGAATTTATTCCCATTGAGATTAAAAATTATTAAATTATAAGTGGCTGAAGTACTTTCCTTTTAATGTCTTTTTTGTTCCTTACTCTTTTATGTAGAGTTGTAAAAATAATTAACTTGAATAAGGATTAACTTGAACAAGGTCAGTTTATGTACTTTTTCTTTCTTTGATTAGAGGATAATTTGCAGTTCTAGGTTGGACATGGAGGACAATGATATACTTTAGAGTCACCAAGGTGGATTTGTATTTGTGTATTTCCACATTATCCTTTAAAAAATAAAATGGTGTGAATAAATGCTAATGTTTCCTTACGAAAGATGGCCATCGTGGTCATGCTGGTGCTCTGCGACTCTAGATGTTTACAACAGGTAGGACTCAAAAACAGGGAGGGACTGACGGTCAGAGATGTACAGTCAACTGTCCTTTAATGATCATCAGGAAATACCTTAAGGAATGATTTATCTACTTCAGCCACCAGAGGGCAGTATACACATAAAAGTACATTACCAATTGTAAGGTTTCTTTGGCAACTGTGTTAAAATTCCTCGAGTGGTTTATGTTCAGAATTAGCAGTACTGATAGGACAGGAAATTGGCTGGGTGGGACAGTGGTTAAAGGGGTTTTGTCTAAAAGCTTAGATCAGAAATACATGCTACCATAATGTTGCTGTACCGTGAGAAATGTCCTCTGTCAAACTCCACTTTGAATGACCCACTAATCTATCATGTGGGAAGTTAACTCTTTAACTATTGTTTTGATATAATTTCTACTAAAAAAAGAAGTTTGATGGAAAAAGCATGGGTTTCAAAGTCTGATCTAGGCCACAATTCTGCAAATGCTATCTACTGACTGTGTGATCTGTGACAGACAACTTAGACTGGTTCAGTTTCCATTTCCTTATCTGCAAAATTCACATAATGATCTTCTAGGAAAAGATGCAGAAAATAATTGACTTTTGTAAAATAGTTGTAAATATAAGTTGCTTTCTTGAATCTGAACTTGTTATTTCTTGTCAAATTTATGCTGTTTATCTTGCAAGATTAAGTGATAGGTTTGAAAGCAATATAATTCCATTATATAGCCATCTGAGGCTAGTACAGATTTTCCTCCAGAAAGTGTTATAAAAAAACAATATGTTTGGTAAGGTGTTGATATCTCAAATAGATAAAGAATTTATAAAGCTGAACACCAGAAAAAAAGCAACCTGATTAAAAAATGGACAGAGGACCTGAATAGACATTTTTCCAAAGACATGCAGATGCCCAGCAGACATATGGAAAGATGCTCAATATCACTCATCATCGGGGAACTACAAATCAAAATCACAATGAGATGTCACCTCACACCAGTCAGAATGACTAGTATCAAAATGACAAGAAATAGCAAATGTTGGCAAGGATGTGGAGAAACAGGAACCCTCATGCACTGATGGTGGTAATGTAAATTGGTGCAACTACTATGGAAAACAGTGATTTTCCTCACATACCATATGATCCAGTAATTCCACTACTGGGTATTTACCCAAAGAGATTAAAGACATGAATTCAAAAAGATATACACACCCCTCTGTTCACTGCAGCATTATTTACAATAGCCAAGGCACAGAAGCAACCCAGGAATTCATCAATTGATGAATGAATAAAGAAGATCTAGTGTATATGTACAATGAAATACTATGTAGCCATAAAAATATGGGATTTTGCCATTTATGACAGTATGGCTGGACCTAGAGGGTATTATGCTAAGTGAAATCAGACAGAGAAAGGCAAACACTATATGATTTCACTTAGCTGTGGAATCTAAAAAGCAAATGAACACATGGACTCTTTTTTTTTTTTTTTAAGATTTTTATTTATTTACTTGACAGAGAGATAAAGAGAGAGGGAACATAAGCAGGGGGAGTGGGAGAAGGGGAAGCAGGCTCCCCGCTGAGCAAGAAGCCCAATGTGGGGCTCAGTCTCAGGACCCTGGGGTCATGACCCAAGCCAAAGGCAGACGCTTAGTGACTGAGCCACCTAAGTGCCACCAAACTGACTCTTAAATACAGAGAACAAACTGGTGGTTACCAGAGGGAAAGTGGGTATGGGGGGATGAGCAAAATAGGTGAAGGGGATTAAGAGATACAGACTTCCAACTATAAAATAGGTGATGGAAATGAATACATGTGCAGTATAGGGAGTATAGTCAATAATATTGTCATGTGTGGTGACTGATGGTGATAAACACTGTGGTGAGCATTGAGTAATGTATAAAATTGTTGAATCACTGTGTTGTTCACCTGAAACTAATATAACACTGTGTATCCACTATACCTTAGCAATAAAATTTTTTAGATGGTAAGTGTCTAAGAAAGAGTGTAATCGATAATCTTAATATTTTAATCATAACTCCTTAACTACTAACATGCTCCAAAATTTAACTGGTAGTTATGAAATTTGGGAAGGATAGTCTGTAATCATTCACTGCCATAGTTTTCTCTCTGGGCATTTCCTAAGTCTTTGTGTGTTTTTATTTTCCATGAAGTATTTTCTTGCTTACTAATAACTGGCAGAACTCAGGTCTTAGGATACATAGATGATACAAAGAATGATAGTGTTAGAGAGATTTGGAAGTGTTAGGGAAACCAGCAGTCAAACACTGGGGCAAGCTTGAGCTTGACGTATGAGGGACATCACGGGTTGTGTTGCTTGAGGATACTCTTCTCCTTTTAGTTAGCACTTTGGTCTTCAAGATACGGAGTTGAAAAAAAAATCTGCAGATATTCTTGGTTGAGATGGGCTGGGAATGTGTATAGAGAGGAGTCATGAAAAGGTGATGAAAAATATGTAGAGTTGAATATCATCATCTCAAGTGTGAGCCCTGATAAACTGAAGATAGAATCAAAGAAAAAAGAAAAAAAAAATCAAGTTTGCCATTTTCTTCAGCATCAAGGTAACCTAAATTCTGAACAGTTGCAAATAGTAGATTTCATATGGAAAGGATATATTTTAAATGTGTATTGTTCACAGATGTATGGTATTTACATGTATGGCATGTATGTGATAATATGTGATAGACTATAGGTAATACCGAATGTTTCATGTGGGACATTTTATGAACTATGGTGTTTCCACTTAGATGAAAGTGGTAGCTGACATTTCTGGGGTCTCTCGCTTACCTTGGAGCAAGACTTAATGCTACTCGGTAATGGAGCAGCTCTTGCCAGATCTCTGACTGCACAAGAGATTTGGAACTATTGGGTTTTTCAGGAGTTTTTGTTATGAATATCTTATTTCACGATCAGCCTTTCAGAAGAAGGCATTCCAGCATAGGACCCAAACACATACCTCACACTGATTATTCTGTACTCCCGGGGAGATAAAATAGGAATTTTTTTTTTTCCTCCCAGAGGTTGCATCTCTAAGGTCTCTAAGGCCTTTCCTAACTTTTTCCAGGAGCATGTATTTCTCTGCCTCTAGGTCCCTGTACCACTGAATATATGGTCTGGTAGGGGCTTATTTTGCTTTTACTCTATTCTGAGGAAGTCTTGAGATCTAAACTACTCAGATAAATATGCCATACATAGTAAAATGTTTTCTTTTTCTTTTGTTGAAAGATTTTATTTATTTGAAGAAGTGATAGAGTTTGAGCAGGGTTGAAGGGCAGAGGGAGCGGGAGAAGCAGACTCCCCACTGAGCAGGGAGCCTAGCACAGGGCTTGATCCCAGGATCCCAGGATCATGATCTGAGCGGAAGGCAGACACTTAACCAACTGAGCCACCCAGGTGCCCCGGCAGTACGTTTTCTTGATAACCATTAATTAGCATAGGTAGTAATTACTCCTTTTGGGTTTTCCAGGCTCCTGCTGTTCATTTCTGTTCTCTTACTCTGATCGTCCATATTCTCTGCTTTTTATCACCAGTTTGTCCTGTTTATGTCCTTTAGGTCAAAGACAAGCTATTTTGTTAAGCTGTCTCTTTGGTCTGTGGGGAAGCCTATCTCCCATTGTGTTTCAGCTTTTGTCTTGTACTTTTGCTTCCCCGGGTGAGCTGTGTAATTGCAGCGTAGGTGGTCTAGACCCACTAGCAACTGAGCCTCAGTCAGTCTCCAGCCCATCCTCAAATGTCTTACGGTAAGCCTGCATGTTGGAATCTATCTTCTCGTCTTCACCACTGCAGCTCCAGAACATTCCCTGAAGTAATCTCCAATGCATTTCAGCAGAGAGGTGATCATGTGTGGCTTGGAGGCGTCACAGGGAGGAGAGAAGACAGAAGGCAGACCTGGGAAGGACCTCACTGCCTGATTCCTCTGGTGTGGCAGAGGAAACGGAGAGGATATTCAGCAAACTGATGGTGCAGTTGACTCTCATCCCAGACAGTGAGGGGAAAGCCTCAGAATTGGGGAGAGTTTGAACCCATTTGGATTTTAGCCAGAAATACTGACATATTAGATTTGTGTTTGAACAAGTTGAGTTTGGTCTCAGTAAGGAAAATAGACTGGAGAGGGAGCCGCTGAAGGCATGGCAACTGGCCGTTTAGGGGGAAAAGGCTCCGGAAGATACAATGAAGCTGAAACTCATTACCGACATTGTGGGTGAGAGAAGTGGATTTGAGACATTTAGGATGCAGAATGGAAGATTCGAGGTCTGACTCAATGTGAGAGGAAGAGGAAGAGGCATTTGATCCAGGCTTCTGATTTCAGTGCCCAAGTGGAGAATGACGCACGGAGCTGTGAGGAGAAGTCAAGCAGCCGGAGAGATGTCAGCATCTGGATGGAGCTCTGAAGTGTAACCAAGTGACATTTCTGCCAGGATGACGCTAACATAGGTCAGGAAGTGGACACGTTTTCTGGAGATCTTATTTGATACAGGGATAGAATTTAGAATACTTGGAGGAGCGAATGATGGCATATCCCTTCCTTTCAGCTGACTCTTTTGAGTCAGACTTTTGATGAAAGTTGAAACGTGCAAGCCAAGGTTAAATGCTGGATTGTTCTGTATTGCTGCTGTCCTTAAACAGTCCTGAGATGTGGACCAGACTAGAATCTTCCTCTGAAATCGATGACACTCATAGGATTATGGTATCCCTCAGGCATCCTTGTGGCTCCCTAGATGTTCTCTTCATATAAAAATTTTGTTTTGAAATTATCCTCTTGTTTCACTGAAATAATCCTCTTAGTTGCTAGCAGTACGTTAGTAAGACTTCTGATCCAGTTCTGTTGCTTCGTGGGTAGGCAGCTCAGCTGTCAAAGCCTTAGTTTAAATCTGGATCCCCAGAGATACTCCTTGAGTTGAGGAAAAAGTTAGCTCTTTTGGAGAAATCCTCATTTGTTGCAGTTAAGAGTATGGTATCAGGGGTCAAGTAGGCATATGTTTAAATCCTTACCACTTACCAGCTGTGCTCTCTTAGGCCTGTACTCTTTACTTCCTCATCTGTGGGAGATGCTAGTAGTAGTGTACTTCTCTCTGAGAGCTGATGGGTTTATATAAAACGTTGGCATTGTTTTTGGCCCATAATAAATACCTAGTAAATGCCACGTTTCATTTGGTATTCTTTAATCGTATACCTACAGGTTGATCAGATAAGATTTATCTTTTATCTTTTGGAAATTATATAGCCTGAAGTTAGTAACCATTGGCATGTTTTCATGTGCTTGCAGGAGTTTATAGTTAGTGTATAAAGTATATATAAGTATATTAGTGGCACTACTATACTTCGTGTCATAAAATTTAAGTAGTATTTAAAAATTTGATACTTTACCTTTATTCTCATGGTTTACTTTTTTAATGGTGTGATTGTTAGAAGCAATACAGCATGCAGGTTAAGAGCTCAGTCTCTGGAGATGTATTTATACCTTGGCTTTTTAACTCAAGAGCTGTGTGACTGTGGGCAAGCTAGTTAACCTTTCTGTGCCTCAAGTTTCCTCATCTGTAAAGTGGAGACAACTGTAGGCTGTTCTTACACTGTCGTTGTAAGGATTGAATGAGTCAGTGTATATAAAGTGCTTGGAACAATGCCTGGTACAAAAGTAGCCCTATACCTGCTTTTGGGTCATAAGTGCCTCAGGCCTGGCAGTTTTTTTTCCTTGTGCAGAGAAAATGGATGGTGTTACTTCTTACAATCTCTAGGGTAGTATTTTTTTTTCCCACTAATTCCTGTACTGAGCTGGCTGAGGTACTGATCAAATGGGGAGTTACTAGACACAGCAGGAGTATGGGAAAGGGGTTCCAGTCCAAGGTGGTGGGGGTGACAACGCCGGTTGTCCTGTATTCTTCCTGAGACCACGAAAAAGATAATAAGGAAACTCACAAGAGAATGAAGCCTTCATAGCAGAGAGAGCAAGAGAGATGAACCAACAAAATTCTTAGGAGAGGAAAGTAGAATCCTATGGATAAGTGAAATGGAACGCAGGCTGCAACACGGAATGGCAGAACGGTACCACAGGGAAGGCCTTTTTTTTCTTTTTTTGTAATGAATCTGGAAATCTGGGCAGGTTTAATAATTTAGGGTTTTGTGTGATTTTTTTGTTTGTTTTTTTAATATCTGTGGCAAAATCATTTCTGAAAAAACAAATCAGCCGATGTAATTTTACTACACCTGGGCTTTTATTGAGTGTTAGATATGAGGAAAAAGATAAAGATACTCATCTCATATGGGAATAAGGAAAAATGTAAAAATATTTTGAAGATTGTTGTATTCCAGATATATTTATAGGTACCATTTTGATACTGAAACCTAGATAAAAAATTAGGCTTTGTATTTTCTAATTGTGTCTTTACATTTGTTCTCAAAATCACATCAATTTACATGCAGTAGAATCTGAATTTACAGAAGTACATAGGAAGTGAGATTTTGAGATTTTATTTCCGATTAGATTTTTTCAGTTTGAGATGGCTTAGTGAAATCGGACGAAGCTCATTAGCCCTCAGTTTCCTAGGATGAAGTAGAGCATTCTAACCCAGGTTTGTATTTCCAGTGCCTAAACATCAGTCTGAGCCCCAGTGCTTCCCCGTCTCTTGATGACTTAGAGTATGGAAATCACTTGTTTAGCCTCTTCATCTACTGTGGTTAAAGTTGCCAGGACTAGTTTATTTTGTGGACTAAATATGGATATACCTCCAGATAGTTTTATTTCTCTGTGTGACATCATACAAAATTATTGTTAAATATCTTTGAAATAGAAGCTTCCTGGTGTGATGATTCTTATAGTCACAGTTGATTTCAGTTTGTGCTAAACTGTGAATCTGAAGATGCTCGTGGTTGTCTCGACTTGTGTTGCCTGGGGTGATTCTCTTTGGCCCTCTCTGGATCTCTGTTTTTCCAGCAAAAAGTATGTGGTCTCTCTGTGCAGAGAATTGTTGTGTGGATCACACGAGATGAAGCAGATGAAAACACTTTTGGATATGCAAGCTCGATACAGATAGAGAGCGGTGGTGTATTTCTAATTCAGATAATAAAGAAAAACAAACATGCCCCAGAGGGGGGGAGATTTTGCTTAAAGTAATTTTGCATTGGTTTCCAGCTAAGCAAAGAAATAACTCAAACATCTTTGTTTTCTATATTTTCTAACCAACCAGAACCGGGACGAGTATTCACATCTGTTAAGCGATCACTTTCTCCTATACAAAGGTCATAATTCCTTCCGTGAGAAATATTTCAGTGGCGTTACAAAAAGAATTGCCAAGGAAGAGAAATCTAGCCAAGAGTGAAAATTAAGATTTTGACAACGGGAAGAGTAAGGATTTAACAGGAAAGACATCTGGATGTGAACGTCCATGTATGATACAGATAACATATACTCTTTTAAATAATTTTATATAACAAAATAAAAGCTACAGAGTAAATTGGACAATTCTTTTACAATTAGCTTTGTTTTATAGATTATTTTGTTGTATGTGGTCTTTGGAACCTTATTTAATTTATATTTGTACTTTCAAGTATTATGGACATTGAAAACAGTTATATTTTTGATAATTAATTTGCAAGGAGAACTGATTTTGTTGACTTTTTAAACAGATACCTGCCAAATATGTTATAAGCAGTTAACTAACCATGGTTAAGAATTTATTCGTTCAGTGGGTTTGTTTATTTGGTTTCTGATTGTAATTGATTTACAGTGCCACTAATAAAGCTTATTGAGGATTCCTAAAACTGTGTTGTATTCACTGTTTTTTAGGGGGGAGGTGATAAAGGAAATGATTTTTTTTTTTTTTTTTTTTAATGAATTCCAGGCTAGTATGTAATGACAGTGATAATGGTAAGGAGGAAAAAGGTTAGGACCTGGCGACCTGAAAAGCTCCCCACCTCCTTGAAGCCTGTCCACATCTGAAGCTCGTCTATACCTTGGACTTGCTCCTGCATTCCTAGACCTTGACTGTCGGTCAAATTAACTACCCACAATTTTTGGTTTAGAGAGTAACCGATAGTTAAAGAGCAGAAACAACAACACAAGTCCTTGATGGTTCCCTAATGGTATTAGGCCTAATCAGAGCTCTTTGAAATAGAAGCTATATTTTTCTTGAAGGAGAAACTTTGCTGAGTCTACATTGTGTCCATCATGAAAATACCTTGTTTGAAAACCACTCTACCCATTAAATCAGGATGCTAATAGCTTTCCTGTTCTTGGTGGTCAAATGTATCTCAGCAGGGTAGCAGTAAACGGATCTCTCCTTCTAACCATAGCCTATTTTTATTTATGCTATTATTATTATTTTAGTGTAACTGCTGGCTTTTATGGACTCCCAATTTGAATCTGCATGGCTTAGGACCTCCAAAAGACCTGCCCAAGCAGAGAGAGAGAGAGAGGAGGCCATCTGCGTAGTTCTTTTCTTCTTGTCCTGCAAACCTGCATCTCAGCAGCAGATCTCAAACATTTCAGTGATTGTTTTGTTTAGGATTCTGGGTGATTTTTTGGTATACTGGGGAGAATCTAAAAGTATTCAAGGATAATTTATTTTCAGTATTTCTGTTTATAAACCATCTTACTTAAATTTTTTTGAGGTTATATGGAGGGTGAGTTTGCAACTCTGTAGCTGACTGAATTTGGAATATGAGATTTTATAGCCTTGCCCCATTTTTGTTTTTGTTTTTGCTTATCACAAAAATTAGTCCAAATAGTTCTGGAGAAGTTATATTACTTTAGCCACTTTGTCCTTAAAAATGATCTAATATTTTAAAAAAAATATTTCAAATTATTTCTTCTTCCTACCAAACTGAGGTCTTCTGAGTTTCAATTCTTCCTCATTTTTATCAAGTTCAGTCTCCTGTTCTCAAAATATCAGTAGGTAGACTCAGAGTGTGAATGTGTGTTAGTATTTTGAAGTTGGTACTTAGAAGTGAAAAAGAAACCTGATCACTTTCAACCAATTTTTATTTTAAAGCAGAGGTCTCAACTCTTATTCTAAAAAAGAGACTATTTTCTGGCATCAGGATCTTATGACTTTCTTTGTAAGTTGTAGCAGATCATTTCCAGGAGTGTTTGGGTTGTACACGTGCTCCTCATGGACTTACTAGGAGAATATCCCCTAGCAGAGTGCCTACATTTTGGATAGTCCTGGAGTATGAATTTATAGTGGAATCTGTTTGTGAACCCTAGGTGGTCTGTTGGCTGGTCTATTTCATGTATATAATATGACAAAATCTATCATTTTGTTTCTGGCACATATTAAATATCCATAAAATCCAGATGGGTACCTTGGTGGTGTTTCATCAGAAGTAACATTTTTCCTATCCATTCTGGTGGGGATTTGTTTTTGCTGGGATAGCTGGGAGGAAATGGTGGAGTGGATGGTCTTTGGTGTGTTTAGCCAGAGTGGCCAGCAGATTAAAAAAAGAGAAAAAAAACTAAAATCTGCTACAAGTTTCTCAGCCACTTCCCGCCCATGGTGACCCGGGTTTTGGCCAGCTCACCACTAACTTCCTTATGACTAATTCTTTAAATACAAAGATTGAGCAATAAAACATTTCAAACTCTTTAAATTCTGGGAGGTAAGTCAGTATTACCACTATTTCCTTATGGACAAAACTCACTCAAAATTTGATTCCCTTCATATTTAAGAAAAGTGGTGATTACAAGTAGAAAGAAGTTTGTTGGGACAGTCGAGTATGAGTTAACATACCAGATGCATTGTAGTGAATGTGTTTATATTATTGGATGAAAAATGTGCTTTAGAAGTTTGAGACTTAGAAACAGCTTTTGAGGTAATATGTTTTATACTCTTATAATTAAATTAAAGAAGCAGGGGCTTGACTTTTTTTTCTAGCATCAGGAAATTAGATATTAAGGTTGTATTATCTAGATGCCAATATAAGCAAATCTGGCTCTTGAATCAAAGGCCTCAGTTGTTTTGAGTTAGGAGAACTGCTGACATCCTATGCTGCAAGTATTATCAGGTATTGATAATCCAAAGAAATATGGAATTAAATAAAATGTTTGTATGTTAGAAATTGAATATAACTTTTTGGGGGGAATGATCTTTCTGTACCATTTTAGTCTTCCTAAAAAAGCACAGTGGAAATAAGCTGATGTTAATGGTTCTATTAGGAAAAAAATTCTTTGTAGCTAAAGCAGGGCATAAGTAAATAAATTCATTAATGGAGTATAGGGGTGGAAATGGAGGTGGGTGTTGCTGAGAAAATTGATGACCTCATTGTTGATTTTCCTGTTTGACCAAAAGGGGATAAATTATACCAGAGTAAGGACTTTGGCTCTTTTTACAAGAGCATGGTTTTGCTCCATTATAAAGTTATTTAGAAAACTAAACACTTGTTAAGAATCTTTTTTCTTAGAAGTATTGTATTCATAGAATAAGTGAAGTCTACTTTCATTTCCAACTCACCCACTCCCATTTTTCTCAGATATTTATCAAGTAATGTGGTCTGTAATCCAAACAAAAAAAAAAAGTGCCTTAATCCAGAACATACACACGGACACAATAACACTAGACTGATGATGTTTGTACTTTACTAAAACACTGAGATCGTCTCTAAAACAGAGTGGTTTGAGAACATAAGGTCTAGAGTGTAAAGAATTGTAATGGAATGATAAACATATCTGTGATTTTATCTAGCCATAGAATCATAGAGACAGCACATTCCTGTCTATCCTTTGGGTGAAAAAGCTTACTAGGGAACCTGACCCTACTTCCTTAACGGAGGCCTGCCTCAGGATGTTCATATGTTTCCCTGTGTGGGATAAGCAAATTGACGTTTAGACATAACTGAGACCAACCTGGAATTTGGCTCTTATCCCTTCCTTCATAAGCCATCGAAGACAGGCTCTTAGGGGGATGGAGGCTAAATTGTCATGGCAGTTTCTTAAGAAGCCTGGGTCATGGAACAAAATGGAGCTTAATAGATGAATGTTAAGATAAGCCAGTCTTGCTTTGTGTAGCTGCTAGCCTTATTTCTCGGGATATTCGGATATATTCAGTATATTTTTGTCCTGGAATTTGAATGTTCTTACTGAGATAATATTGCAGTGATGCCAAAGTGAACTGCCTAAAAAGGAACCTGCTTTGACCTCTACGCCTTTAAAATCTCTCCTTTAATCAAGCCTTCCTGACTCTCTCCTGAGGGCTTATTGGAAGAACTCTATTTTGTCTAACATCCAGCAGTGAAGATTAGCTGGGCTTATGTGTGAAATTAGTCAAATTAAAAAAAAAAAAAAAAAAGGCTGTGGAGAAAATGAAAATGGCGCTTGAGTTGAGTTTTGATGGACTGTACAAATATTTTATCTAGTGTGTTGTGAGTTTGTGAAGTGGATCAAGATGGTCAAAACCAGTATTGGTAAGCTATAGAAATCTGTGGAAGCTCCTTAAGTGTGTATTTGTTTATTTGTAAATTATGGCTGGAATATGGCTGGCACCAGTCTGAGTGCTGCCAGCACAAACATCAAAACTTTCTTTTTTTGCATTATTTTATTTTGCTACAACTTGCACCTATGGGGAAACCGTTCTCCATAGCTATCTTGCATTTCTGTATATCCAAGGGGGTACTGACACACTGTACCCTAGACTGCCTTTCTGAGGATGTAGGAGCACCATTGAAAGACAGTGTCTCCACCTCCTCTGCCCATCCCCTCTTCTCTAAAAACTGTTAGCAAACTACTGTGCTTTTGCCAGAATTGAACAACGGAGCCATCTGACCTCGCGTTTCCATTGCGGTGGAGATGAAACGGACTCATAACTATCAAGGTGAGAAGGGCCCAACGAGCCTCGTTTGTCAGATGGAACTGGCCTATTCAAAAGTGCAGCAGGCTTTGCCCCATTGGCAGCCTGGATTAACATGAAAAGGTGACAGCTCTTTGGAGAAAACTTCATCTCTCATACTATTGCCCAAGACAAAGGCACTGACTTAGTGGCATCCTTGATTCATAAAGGTTACATTTTGGGGGTTTAAAAATACATTTAGGTTGTTGCATTTAGGAGATTGCTTCAAATCTGCCTCTTTAACTATTGGATTGACCCAGTGATCTTCCGAGGGCTGCTATGGCTGTCTCATCTCAGTGCCACATATCAGAAATGGAGATGGAGATGGTTGGCGGGGTCAGTGGGCAGAACACAAAGCTATTCTCCTAGCTCCAGCTGGTACCCTCCTTGCTGAGCCTTGGTATATTTTTATTGACTACTAATGACCTCTCATTTGGTCTGTCACTTGGAAAACTAGAGATTTGCAGATTCAAGGCACCTTTAGGGGCTACAACTAGTGGACACAGATTGTGGCTGCTGAGAGAACGGTCTGGGTCATTCTCTGATGAGACCAACCAGAATAAAACAATTGAGCTGGCATTAACCAAATCGCTCTCCCTGTTGCCTGGACCCGTCATTGTCTCAAACACCACAACACATCCGCCATTGTAGATAGGACAAACCAAGCACTGTATTTCTGAGGCAGAGCTACCATTTGTTGCCACACTGTGACTCCTGCCAAAAGTCCACCTGGTTGCCTTGTGGCTGAGGAGACCACACGGCATGGGGTGTTGTCCAGCACGCTCCTGGCAGACTGATTCCTTCAGGTCTCTGCCCTACTCAGAGAGCTATTGGTTGTGCGTCACTGCTGTTGACACTTTCTCAGGTTACGTGTTGCTGTTCCAGTCCAATCAGGTGACTCCAGCCACACTACTTCAGCCCTTGAAAGTAATCTGTGTCAAGTGTTTGGCTTTTTGGACCATTTGGTATGACAATGGTATTATACCTTTTATTGCAAAAGCCACTCAACCATGGGCTGATAGTCAAAGTATTTGATAGACTTTCCATGCTCCCTACCATCCACAGGCATCTGGAATTTTTGAGCTTCGGAAATTTGCTCTATTTGTTCTGTGTTTTCTCTGGCAGTCCTTACCAAGCCTTCTCAGAAAGGCTCAGTACATTGCTCCAAAGTTAGCTCAGAGTAGTGCAGTGTTTCATCCTTTGTCAGACACCAATGTCTTAACTGGTAGGTTTCAAACTCAGAGACAACTGCTGATCACTAACTGGAGTCTCAGGCAGTGAAAACTTTGCACAACCAACACCAAAGAGGGAGCTGTGGCGATCTAGTCCAAAAGAACTCTTCCTGGTCAAAGCAAGAAAATAAAAATTCCAGCTGATTCATTACCCTTACTCTTCTTCTTTACATTTTCCTCTGGATCCCAGAAAATGTTTTTTAAAAACTCCAAATTTTCTATTTTATTTTAGTGGTAACCTCTGTTCTCTGTGCAAGTTTTGTGCCTTACTCTACTTTTCCTGTTGTCTGTGTTGTAAGGCCCGCCTGCTGATCAGTTGATGCCAAGGCATAGAAAGAGCATGGTGTCTAGGGGAGCTTCATGAAGTTCAGAATCACAGAAGTGTGAACTGGGAACCAGCCAGGCAAGGCTGGAGAATGCGGCAGGAGGATATCTGATTTCTCTCTCCCTCCCGCCACGCTGAGGGAGGACAGGGAATTACCTCAGTATTTTCAGTGAGAACGTGCAGTAGGATCAGGTTTGGTCTGACTCTCACTCAGGTGGTAGTGGTTTGGAATGGTGGGAGATAGACTTAGAAGCTGGAATGCTAGTCAGGATGCTGATGTGGACATCCACGTTAGAGATGGGAAGATCACAGCTAGAGCAATGGTAGTAAGGGTTGGTTGGAGAACATTTAGAAGGTGAAATGAGCAGGTCCCAGTAATTGATTGGGTACAGGGATGAGGAGTAAGGGATGATGTCCAGGGTTCCAGCTGGATGACTCAGTGGACGGCATGATACACACTGGGACAGAAGATGGTGGAAAGAGGATGTGTTTAGGTTTGGCCGTCCTAAACGTGAGGAGCCTATTGAACAGGCCTGTAGAGCTGCCAGCCACGCTCTTGAGGATGCAAGACCAAAGCCGGACGGTGATGGCACATGTGAGGAGCAGCGGATCCCTACATGGGACAAAAAAAGCACTTGAGTTAAGATCCACTGCAAAGCTCCAAAGTTCATTATGTTGCATTTCCTCCCTTGGCATGGTATGTGTGGTTAGCAAAGAGAATTGGCAGAACCCAATGCTCGTGAGACTGGATCAGGCAATTCCAAGTTTATTACAAGAAATTTCTACTCAAATTACTAATGAGATGAAGTTACTCTGTTGCGTTGCTTGAAACTCTAGAGGACAGGACTGGCTTGGGGGAGATGTACTTCTGCCCAAACTGGAGGGCTGGATGTACTCCATTCTTGTGTAAGTTAGCGTGTTATGTCACAAAGTTAGGACTTAAAGAAACTGACAAGCTATTCTTAGTTGCCGCTAAGAAAAACCTGCTAAAGAAATAGCCAGGCTACTACCGTTTGGACTCAGGATATGGAAAAAGAAAAACTCAAGAGTTTTTTCTTATCCTTCTCCTTTAAAATTAAAAATACTTCCCTTTCCTTTCTCTTATTTAAGTAACTACATAATAACTTTTGGGCAGCGATATAAAAATTACAGGGTAGGCCAGAATATGGGAAAATTTTAATTAAATTGGGAGTTTTGTTTGTTTTTTCATTTATTAAAAAATGTTGAGCCAAAAATCCCAATTTCCCCCTGCCCCTTTTTATATGTCCTTATGCATTTGGCAGAGTTCATGACAAAACCTCTTTCCAGCTGTGGACCCACCAAAAGCCTTTTCTGAAGCTCCTACTAATTTGGAATAAACTGGTTGAAAGCTTCACACAGAAATCCTGCCGGGAAATGTCATAAGGTCCCTTGACATTTAATTCTACAAACAGTCTTATCTGTTGGAGCAAAATAAATAAAAATGAATGAAAATTTATTTTTTGCTTTTGCCTTTGTTAGCTTGTTTTCACTTAGTTTCAG
Source organism: Enhydra lutris kenyoni (assembly GCF_002288905.1). Lineage (NCBI taxonomy): Eukaryota > Metazoa > Chordata > Mammalia > Carnivora > Mustelidae > Enhydra > Enhydra lutris. Next base: position 20,683,101 of record NW_019154101.1, read on the forward strand.
AGAAACAGAACCTGAAAACAACAGAACTTAATTTTGCCTTCAGTCTGGCATTTTTGAACCCAAAGAGAAGAACTTTCATGACGCTAAGTGGGTTCCTAAGGAAAGAAGGAGGCAAAGTACTATGTAATGAATAAATAAGGTTTCTGGGGGGAAGACATGTCACCTTTCCATCAGCTGAGTGGTCCCAGAGACTTCTGCGGCAGGTGATCTCACCTAGTGCCTCAGAGCGAAGCGCTGGACTCTGGAACCTGCCAGATTGATCTCTGTGTACTACATTGCCATTCTCAACAATGAAAAAGACACTGCCCTTGTCCTCAGCTTGTAAGTCCAGGGGTTGGGGCTGCTGGCAAACAAAGAGGTAAGGAGTTAATTAAAATAGAGGCCAGTCTTTTCAGAGGGGAAGCCTAGGGTGGCTATAAGAGGAACTTAATCACTTCTAACAGTGGAGGGTGTACGAATCATGTGTTTCTGATATTTTGAGTTTGGGGGCCTTGCTGACCCTGGATGGTTGGCTCCTCCTGGGGCCAGCCACTGCTTAGAGGTAGTAAGGGACTCCCTGCCTGGGTATCAGTCATATGCAAATCAGACAGTCCAGATACTCTCTCCTCCTTCCTGCCCTTCTACTCTGGGCCACAGTTTCCCTGTCCTAATCACCCCAGAGACAGGTACAAGGCATCTAGAGACTAGGGCCTGTCTCTACACCCCAGAGCCCACTGAAACTATTCAAACTAGCCAACTTACCCAGCCTTGCCCATCCTTTCCTTAAGAATCCAGTAAAGGCTCCTGCCCACCTTTTCTCTCCACTCCCCTTTGTCTTCTGACTAACCCCGTGTGGTTCTGCCTGCATGGCAGGGCATGCCTTCTACTTCTGTGAACTTCAAGGACCAAACTATCTTCTTGGTGACAATTGTCTTCAGACCATGGGTCTCACCATACCTGAATAACCATAAAATCTACATTTAAAACAGGGGTGGGAGAGAATTGGGTGAAGGAAGACTTCTGAGAGAGGATGACACATAAGTCCACTCCTGAGGAAGGAGTGGAAGTTGCCGGATGAGGTCAGATGGGGAGGGAAGGAGGGTGTACCAGGCCCAGGGATTAGCATCTGGAAAAGCACATTTAGATACAGTTCAAGTAGTTTACTTGCCTACAGCTCAGGGTATTGGATGAGGAGAAGAAACGAAGCTGAAGAGGAAATGAGGGCCTTGCTGTAGAGTCTGGACTTGAACATAGGAGAATCTCCCTCCCCATGGTGTCCATCCCTTAGGAGGACATCAGGACTCCTCAGGAAGTTTTAGCTTCTGACAAAATGGAGCTTGTGGCTGAAGTGCTTGACTTGCTTGAGAAAGGGGGCCTATAGTGATGAGGTTTGTAGCTTTGCTGCCATTCTAGGGTATGTTTTTCCCGCTTGGTTCTGGGTCTCAGTTAATGACTGAGTTGGGTGAGCCACATCCTTAGTGCTGCCTGAGTGTTAGTTTTCTCATCTCAAAGCCTTTTGAGTTTGCCGTTACACTGTGTAAGAGATTTCCCGGATGAGTGCAACAGAAACCTCCCTGACCCTGACTGACAGATACTTGTTCCAGAGCCAGGAAACAGTCTCCAGTTGGCCTCCTGCAATGAGAGAGATGATTTTTATTGATTTCCCTCCTCACACAGTGCTGACGGTATAGGCCTGCAGAAGAGCAAGCTGACGAAAATACAGAGTGTGGGTTGCCAACTCGTGTTTGTCCTTATTTCCAAGGACAAACACAAGCCCTGTCTCCAGGAGCTGCTTCTGTACTACAAGACAAATGAGCTGCTGAAGTGTCATGATTTTGAAATCCGAGCAATATACATAAAGGATATTTTACTGATCAACCTCAAAGAATCTGTCATATATTAAAAAAAAACGATTCAAATCCTGTTGCTTGTTTCAGAATTTTGCACTGGGGTCCATTGTTCTTCTGAGACCCAGAATGTTCCCTGAAGGAGAGTTGCTCAGACCGCCTGTACTTCCCTTTCACATGTCCTTGAAGTACCAAGAGCATCAGCTTTTTTTTTTTTTAAAGATTTTATTTATTATTTGAGAGAGAGAGCGAGCATGCCCCCCTGAGGGAGTAGCAGGAAGAGACTGTCAACCAGACTCCCTGCTGAGCTCAGAGCCCAACATGGGGCTTGATGTCAGGACACTGAGATCAGATGTGAGCATAAACCAGGAGTTGGAGGCTTAACCGACTGAGCCACACAGGCAACCTTGATTCACAGTATTCTGATGACCTTTTAAAAACCCATCAGTAATGAGAATGAGAGGGAGGGAAGGAAGGAACACCTACAGGCTTTGTTTGTCTTCTCTCATCTCTGACACTCTGCCTCTATCATTCCCTGCTTGTCTCTCCTTTAACATTTCCTGCATATCTGAAACAGACCCACTACTGTGGACTCCAAGATGATACAAGGTGTGTTTCTTACGTTGAAAAGCTACACACAGTCTTTGGTTAAGCTAATTTTTGTTGAATTATGCAAAAAATCATACTTATTTTGAGTCCCCATCTCTGATACTTAAAAAAAAAACAATCAAAATTGTCAAACAAAAGCAAGACTATACCGCTTCAATATATTGTTCTCTGGGAGACACACTAGTGAGGTGGAAAATGGTGGGGAGGTAGGGCAAGAGGATGTAATCAATTTTAAAGGAACTGAAAAGTTTTCTCCTTTAGTGCGCATTGTTCCTTTTCATGTCTTAACCATTTTCTTTAAGTGTTCATGTTTCCGCCCATAAAGTTCTGCTGCCATCTTTTTCATGCTTCCTCTATAAAGTTCTACAGTCCTTTTTAAAAATTTTAATTTAAATTTTGTGAATAGGCAATAAATTTGCATGGTTTAAAATTCAAAGCAGTTCAAAAGGGTATATACCCAGTGAAAAGTTTCCTTCTCCCCCCGCCTTTCCTTCCCAGTGGGTCCCTCAGCTGCCCAGATCCCTGCCCCGGAGACAACCACTGTCACAGATGGCTTAGCTCAATGTCAAATAACGTAGGATAGTCCAAATGTGAGGCCATAATTGCAACACCCATGTGGAGCAATGGTGAGAAGAAAGGGCCAGGAGTTAGAGAGTGCATCCCAGTCCTATCCAGACAGCTCTTAATTCATTTGTGTCTATTTCTCACTATTAACATAAAAATAATAGTAATGTGCCTTAGTTATCTCCCTTACAATGAGACTCCATTAAGATGATGTATATGAATGCATTTTGAAAAACTGTTCCCTAGGGGAAGAGAAAACCTAGAACCTAAAGCTAAACCCATCAGGCATGTTTGTCATGGGAGGGACTTGAATGGTTCACAATATTGCACGAGAAACTTTCATTTGATTTCAAAGCTTCCAATGAAGAGACGCATGTGGGCAGTCTACTGGGCCCAGTAGGGAAGGATAAGGATTTATTTCCTGTCAGTTTTGAAATGCTCTCTTTAATTCGTCTATCACCTAGCAGAAGGGGTGGCCTCTCTCAGATGTGTAGCTTAGCAAAGAATGTGACTCTTGTAGCTGCTGATCTGCCACCTTTGGGGCCATCGGAGGCTTATTTCCTGGGCTGCTTGACTCCTTTCTGGTTCTTGGAGTGGTTTCCAATCAAGGAAAGATGTGGTCTAGGCTACTTTGAAAAATGTGTGAGCTGGGGGAAAACACAGACTGCCCGAGGACTATGACCTCAGGATTGCTGTCAACATTCTCCCTGAGGCGAAGTTTGCCATTGACTTTAGAGGAAGTTGTACTTAGGGAAGGAATGCAGACTCCCTGCACAGTTAAATGTGCATGTGTGAAGGGGAACTGGCCTGATAGCCTGGGGCCGGAGCCCTTGTTTATCCACAGAAGATAGGAAGCAAGGAGTAGAGATAAGGCTGGCTTTCCCGTGTGTGTGTGTGTGTGTGTGTGTGTGTGTGTGTGTGTGTGTGTGTGTGTCTGTACCTGGCCCCGGAAAGGCTGTGTCTGGTGCAGATAGGAACTCTGGGTCATGGGCTGAGTCACCTGTGGGGCCAAATAGAGAAACCCAGCAGTAATGTGGAAGGGACCGGTGTCCTCTGGTCAGAGAACTCTTCTGCAATTCATCAAAGGAATCCTAAGTTTATGCCTTTTGTAGGCCCTCCTTTTTTAAGAGACAATTATTAATTTTCAGAGACTCAATAAATGATAAACTTGTGAGTATTGTTTTTCCATTATAAAGCAGCTTAAGCAAAGCCCCTGGGTGCCTGGGAGAGTATCCAAATTGGCAAGCCTTTGCTGCCTCCTCGCTCCCTTTTCCCTCTTCTTCATTCCTCTGGGACAAGAAGTAAAGTTTACTCCACAGGTAACAACCTAATGATCTAATGGTGTCTATGGTCATCTTGACTTTTGGATGCTGGGAATTGAAGTTGTCTCTCTTAGGTTATCTTTGAAGTTACTTATCTTCCATGGATCAGGGAAACATCAGGTACTTTTCAAAGAGTGTGTTTTAGTGAATTAAGATGGGATGTCTGGGTGGAGACACTGATTCTATTTGTTGTTCCATCAGGGGATCTTTGGAGACGTTTGTAGTCCTCCACTGACTGGAAGGGATTGGTGGCTTTTGGTTAGGGTTGAATATAAATGAGAGCTCTGAACCCTGCATTTCTTCTTCTTCTTCTTTTTTTTTTTTTTAATTTCTTTTCAGCATAACAGTATTCATTGTTTTTGCACCGCACCCAGTGCTCCATGCAATCCGTGCCCTCTCTAATACCCACCACCTGGTTCCCCCAACCTCCCACCCCCTGCCCCTTCAAAACCCTCAGATTGTTTTTCAGAGTCCATAGTCTCTTGCATTTCTATGAGGAATTATGGTGACTGATGAACCAAACAGGCTTGGTTAAACAAGTTGCTTAAAATCCGCAAGACATCAGGAGCTTTGTAATAGGTTTGGTAACAGTCAAAATGCTCCTGTCTGGGCAGCAATTAGTTTTCACGACAGACACAGAAAATGTGTCATTGATGCCATTGCCTTCAGTCAGTCAAACCCATGATCTGTATGTGAGATGGTTTTAGCTTTTTGACAGCAGCGGAACTCAAGGAACCTGGGTCAAGACCTAGCGGCCTAAGAGATTACCTCCTTATTGCCATGGTTGTCTTCAAAGTCTTTCTACAAGAACATCTTTGCTACAGGGAGGGCAGCTGAGGATTGAGAGGCTTAGCTGGGCCGCTCCATCTCCCCAGTGGTATTTCAGAAGGATAGGGCTAATGCCGGTGGCTGGCTGGCTGCATTCTGTGACTCGAAGAGCCTGCCTTGGATCTTTAGGTTATTCCCTTATACTTTCCTGGATGTCTGAGCTCTTTGCACCTGCACCTCTGCTCTCTGTTGGTACTATTCTTGTCTCCCCATCCATGGCCAAAGATGGGGGCAGAGAATAGGTATACTCCAAACTGAGTTACTAACTAGATTTCTAAGTTTCTGATTACTTCTAAGACCCTGGGCCCAGAAGGATCCCAGAGTGGATGTAAGCCTAGAGTATATCACACTGTTCAGGGTGCTCATCCTTATTCTCTTAATAAATTTTGGACCAGGCATCATGTGGCTGAAGTTAGTATCTATGACAGCTCTTATAAATGCTAGGAAAAGCAGTTAATGGATAGAAGTGAGAGGTTGGGAGTAAGGGGATTCAATGAGCTACACTACTGATGATAACAATTACGAGTATGTACTAAATATTTAATAGGCTGACATTGTGATAAATGTTTTTTATGTAATACCTAATCTTCATAACCATTCTACGCCCTAGGAATTATATCCATTTTACAGATAAGGAAACTAAAATTCACAGAGATAAGCAAGTTGAGCAGTTCAGTGGTGAGTAATGTTAGATGTTGGGTTTGAGCCTACCTCTGACTGATGAGATCTGCTTTTCTGAATGTAACTCTACTGCCATGGCCATTAGTCTTGTAGGTTTCTTCTGGGTTTCTCCAGAATAAGGCCTCTGGGCCATTCCTCTTGGTGTTCTCAGTGCCTAATCATGGTGTCTGGTTGTCTGGCATTAAATCCTCTTCTCATGAAGCTATAGGCTTCCACTGACACAGAACTGCCCATTGTCATGTCCAAAGACAGCTCTTTAAAATATTTAGAAAATTTATTGGGAGGAAAGGAAGGGAAAACACAACAAAACACAACAATACAAAACACAACGATGGTCAATAGATAGGTAGGCGGCAATGATTTGTGCCAACAGGAATGTTTTCATGAGCCCTCCCCTCACCAGCATTCTAGTGAAATGAAGGGACAAGGACCACCAGGAACCAGAGGAAGATTATGCAAACCCTATGGATTTATTTCAAATGCATCAAAAACTCTTACTTTTCCTGAGTAAGTTTTGTTTTCTTCTTCCTTTCTTAATCCTGTAGACCCAACCTAGACCTGGTTGCAGGATCTTTATTTTATTTCCTGGGTCAAGAACTCAAATTTAAAAATTGAAGAATTTTTTGCCACTGAGGGTTGGCTACTCTATTACCTAGGTTCTAAAAATAATGCTTTGCCTCAGAACATGACATCTGCTGTTTTCTGTTTTACTTTTATCTTATCACTGGCTCTCCAGTTCAAACTGTTCACCAAGGGCAGTGACATGCCGAAGGGGGGCTGTTCAGTGCCTCCACATCTCCTTTAGGCAAGGAAGGCCAAGTACGCTCTGAGAACAGGTCGACTCTATGTCTCTGAAGAGCCATTCACTTCCTGGTCCATCACTCAGTGCATCTGTGACAAGGGGCAGATACCAGCACCTTGGAGCACCCAGAGGCTCTGAGTTGGCTCTACTTACGGGATGTGACCAGTCACTGCTGGGGGTGAGGACAAGCCCTGGGCTCTGTCCAGAAGGCATACAATAGTTTCATTTCAAAGTTTTTCTTGTTTTCTTTTGGTTGGGAAATAAATCCCCCAACTCTGATGACAGACAATGACCCCCTCTAAGGGCTGAGGGTAAGTCAGTGTATTAGATTTCTGAGGAGAGCAGTGTTTTGAGAATGCCACACAGACTGCTTGTCTGCTTTCAGATCAGAGGACTGAGGCATTGTTTATGTAGTTCGTGCACTCGGGGAAATGGGTCACTTGGTGTCTTAGTCAGTTTGGGATCCTACAACAGAATATCATAGACTGGGTAGCTTATAAACAACAGACATTTATTTTTTATAGTTCTGGAGGCCAAGAAGTTCAAGATCAAGGTGATGGCAGATTTGGCACCTGGTGAGAGCCTGCTTCCTGATTTACTGATGGTTGTCTTCTTGCCGTATTCTTACATGGCAGAAGGGGCAAAGTCACTCTCTGTGACCTCTTTCATAAGGGCAGGAATCCCATTTGTGAGGCTCCAACTTCACGACCTAATTACCTCCCTAAGGCCCCACCTCCTAATACCATGGTGGGGGGAATATTAGGATTTCAACATATGAATTTTAGGGGGACACAAACATTCAGTCCACGGCATGTATATAAAGTCCACAAGGCCCGTTTTAGTGGGCAGTTTTAATCTTCGTCCTCATCAGATCTTTCTAAAGATGGCTCAGAGAGTCTCCTTGTGTTACTGGCAGAGCTGGTGACAAGCACAGTGTCTGAATGGGGGACTGCGCGATGAGAGGAGAATATACACGGGCGATCCACAAGGTAGGGGGAGGCTCAGTCCTTTGCTAGTTTTCTGTTCCTCAGCACTGCCCCAGAACCTGTTAGAAATGCCCAGCCTCAGGCCCCACACCAGACTTGCTGAATCAGAATCTGCATCTTAACACGGTCTCCAAGTGATTAATACGGACGTTAACATTTTGATAAGCACTGCTCCAAACTCAAAACACATTTCCATTAATATCACACATGTTGCAACTGTTGTCTGCTAGCAGGGAAGCAAGATTACTCAAGTCATTAACATAGTTATTCAACTTTTGTTATCAAGGGTAATCATTTGTTTATTTGAACGGAAATGGCCTGCTTTCTCTGAATCCGGTTGTTGTGTATCAGTAAATCACAGGCTGGTTTTTTCTCTTCTATGTGCTTCATAGCTCTCAGAATGAGCTAAAGGTCAGTCCGTTCTTTCAGGCCCTGGTGCCTATTACCAGTTCAGTCTGACATTTGGATATGTCGGCGTCCTTCTTTGTGCCAGTAACCGGTGTGTAGCCACGACATGGTCGGAAGGCAGTGGCCACAGCCACTGCCTGTTGTGGACAGCTGTTGGTTTTGCTTGACCCAACCCCTATTTCCTTCTCATTTTGTAACAGCATCTTTCTTGTTGGAGGTGTGCAGGCAGGTGGGATTCTCAGTCAAGGTCCTTTCCCCTCTGATGACCAGGGGTTGGGATGTGACTACAGCAGGCCCAACGGGATGCTCTCTGACTGTGAGGCCAGGGTTCATTGACTATATCGTAGCAGCTGTAAGGACCATTGCTGCTGAGATCCTAGAGCTTCTGGATTGCTGTACTGCCCGAGGCCTATTCATATTCTTATAGAATCTGTTTTTATTTGTCCAGGGTAGCCAGGTTTCTTTCTGTTGATTCAAGCCAAAGAACCCCAGCTGGGCAGAGGAATCTAAATATGGTTCATATTGTGGAAAACCAATTTGGATCTTTTTTAAAAATTTTTTTTAAAGATTTTATTTATTTGAGATAGAGAAAGCACCCATGTGCATGAGTGGGGCAGGGATTGAGGGAGAGGGAGAAGCAGGCACCATGCTGAGTGGGGAACCCAGTGCAGGCTCAATGCCAGGACTCTGAGATCATGACCTGAGCCAAAGCAGATACTTAACCAACTGGGCCACCTAGGCACCCCCCAATTTTGGTCTTAATGAGGAGAGCAGGCACTTATGAATCTCCACAGTCTTCTACAGCCTTCTACTCTGTTTCATTGGCTGGATTGTGTCTATAGCCAAGTAAAACATTTTAAGGTTTTCAAATGTATTTGTAATTTCTCTTCCTTACCTTGCTGTACTTTAATATATATGTATATGTCTGTGAAAAGGCTAATATTGATCACTAATTACCAGGGTACAGGTAGTCAATACTTTTGTGGCAACTACAACATTAACCTCAGTGTGTTTTTTAGTTTTTTAAAGTTATGACTTTGGTCTTCAGATGATCTTAATACATCATAAGCAAGTTAAAATTTAGCCTCAGGAAAAGAAAGAACACATGTATAGCTTATCAATTTATCATATGGAAAGCAGTAGTATTAGTCCAGACCGGTCCACTTAGTGACCATCAGAAGATATTACTTACTTGCAGCTTTCAGAGACTGTGTAAAAATTCACATACCTTTTACACAAATGAATTTCTTAATTTTATTAGTAATCACAAAGGACTGAAGGTGATAGAGACTGATCAAGTGAATAAATAATACTGCCTTATAAAAAAATCAATTGAGTCAAACCCCAGGCATAATTAACAAGATAGCTCCTAGTTTTAAAATGATGTTGGAAAAAAAAAATGGAAGTGGGTTCTGGCACGACACTGGTTGATTTAATGTCATAAATAAATAATCAGTACCTTTCAGCCGTTAAAAAATATTGTAGATTAATATTTAATGGACATGTATTCATAATAGAGAAAGAAAGGGTATGTACCATGTGACTGCATTTTATCTGTTATTTATGGTAATATTACTTATACATGCAAATATTCTAATGTCTTACAATTGTCATCTCTGGGTAGTTTTATTTTTTCTTCCTTTATTGATTTCTTTTATTTTCATTCCAGTTATGTGTTTTTTAAAAAATTTTCTATTAAAACATGTTTTGCTTTTATAACATTAAAAACAAAAGGTTATTTTCAGTTAAAAATAAATTAGAGTCTCAGTGGACTTTGTGTGTAAATTAATACGGGAAAATTTGTCAAGGATTAGCTATCTAGACTAAACCTTGTTATACCATGTAGAAATACTAAATTTCCCTGACAATGCAGGAAAAGTCTTGTTAGCTTGTATTTTTTATTAACCAAACTCAATGGAACTTAAATTAAGAAAATATTTCTTTAACAGTTTGGTTTAATTTTGTAAAAATATCCTGCAGTCAGGGATTTTTAAAAAAGAATAAATTGAACTTGTGTTGTAATAGACATTGCTGTTTTCTAGACCAGAGCTTCTCAAATTTTAATGTGCAGATGAGTCCCCTGGGGAATCTTGCGAAAATGCAGATGGGTCTGAGGTGAGGCCTGAGATTCTGTATTTCCATCATGCTTCCAGGTGGAGCTGGAGCTGCTGGTCTGTGGACAATGCTTGGAGTGGCAAGGGTCTCTAGACAGAAATTGTTCTTATGGACATCAGAAATCACTCTGAGCCAAGAAAAAAGTAAACAATCTCTCAGCAAAAGCTTTTATAGCCCAGGGTAGAAATTTGGGAAGACTGGAGCCTTCTGGGTCTGGAACTTGAAAGTTGCATCAGAGTGGGACTGAGGTCAGAGGTGCAGGCAATAGGAATGAGGGCTGCCATGTCGGACCAGAATATAGGCAAGTAAGCTGAGGAGGAACCATCGTAGGAGGGAGGCCATCTTTTTTTTTTTTTTTTTTTTTAAGATTTTATTTATTTGACAGAGAGAGATCACAAGTAGGCAGAGAGGCAGGCAGAGAGAGAGAGAGGAGGAAGCAGGCTCCCTGTACCTGGCCCCGGAAAGGCTGTGTCTGGTGCAGATAGGAACTCTGGGTCATGGGCTGAGTCACCTGTGGGGCCAAATAGAGAAACCCAGCAGTAATGTGGAAGGGACCGGTGTCCTCTGGTCAGAGAACTCTTCTGCAATTCATCAAAGGAATCCTAAGTTTATGCCTTTTGTAGGCCCTCCTTTTTTAAGAGACAATTATTAATTTTCAGAGACTCAATAAATGATAAACTTGTGAGTATTGTTTTTCCATTATAAAGCAGCTTAAGCAAAGCCCCTGGGTGCCTGGGAGAGTATCCAAATTGGCAAGCCTTTGCTGCCTCCTCGCTCCCTTTTCCCTCTTCTTCATTCCTCTGGGACAAGAAGTAAAGTTTACTCCACAGGTAACAACCTAATGATCTAATGGTGTCTATGGTCATCTTGACTTTTGGATGCTGGGAATTGAAGTTGTCTCTCTTAGGTTATCTTTGAAGTTACTTATCTTCCATGGATCAGGGAAACATCAGGTACTTTTCAAAGAGTGTGTTTTAGTGAATTAAGATGGGATGTCTGGGTGGAGACACTGATTCTATTTGTTGTTCCATCAGGGGATCTTTGGAGACGTTTGTAGTCCTCCACTGACTGGAAGGGATTGGTGGCTTTTGGTTAGGGTTGAATATAAATGAGAGCTCTGAACCCTGCATTTCTTCTTCTTCTTCTTTTTTTTTTTTTTAATTTCTTTTCAGCATAACAGTATTCATTGTTTTTGCACCGCACCCAGTGCTCCATGCAATCCGTGCCCTCTCTAATACCCACCACCTGGTTCCCCCAACCTCCCACCCCCTGCCCCTTCAAAACCCTCAGATTGTTTTTCAGAGTCCATAGTCTCTTGCATTTCTATGAGGAATTATGGTGACTGATGAACCAAACAGGCTTGGTTAAACAAGTTGCTTAAAATCCGCAAGACATCAGGAGCTTTGTAATAGGTTTGGTAACAGTCAAAATGCTCCTGTCTGGGCAGCAATTAGTTTTCACGACAGACACAGAAAATGTGTCATTGATGCCATTGCCTTCAGTCAGTCAAACCCATGATCTGTATGTGAGATGGTTTTAGCTTTTTGACAGCAGCGGAACTCAAGGAACCTGGGTCAAGACCTAGCGGCCTAAGAGATTACCTCCTTATTGCCATGGTTGTCTTCAAAGTCTTTCTACAAGAACATCTTTGCTACAGGGAGGGCAGCTGAGGATTGAGAGGCTTAGCTGGGCCGCTCCATCTCCCCAGTGGTATTTCAGAAGGATAGGGCTAATGCCGGTGGCTGGCTGGCTGCATTCTGTGACTCGAAGAGCCTGCCTTGGATCTTTAGGTTATTCCCTTATACTTTCCTGGATGTCTGAGCTCTTTGCACCTGCACCTCTGCTCTCTGTTGGTACTATTCTTGTCTCCCCATCCATGGCCAAAGATGGGGGCAGAGAATAGGTATACTCCAAACTGAGTTACTAACTAGATTTCTAAGTTTCTGATTACTTCTAAGACCCTGGGCCCAGAAGGATCCCAGAGTGGATGTAAGCCTAGAGTATATCACACTGTTCAGGGTGCTCATCCTTATTCTCTTAATAAATTTTGGACCAGGCATCATGTGGCTGAAGTTAGTATCTATGACAGCTCTTATAAATGCTAGGAAAAGCAGTTAATGGATAGAAGTGAGAGGTTGGGAGTAAGGGGATTCAATGAGCTACACTACTGATGATAACAATTACGAGTATGTACTAAATATTTAATAGGCTGACATTGTGATAAATGTTTTTTATGTAATACCTAATCTTCATAACCATTCTACGCCCTAGGAATTATATCCATTTTACAGATAAGGAAACTAAAATTCACAGAGATAAGCAAGTTGAGCAGTTCAGTGGTGAGTAATGTTAGATGTTGGGTTTGAGCCTACCTCTGACTGATGAGATCTGCTTTTCTGAATGTAACTCTACTGCCATGGCCATTAGTCTTGTAGGTTTCTTCTGGGTTTCTCCAGAATAAGGCCTCTGGGCCATTCCTCTTGGTGTTCTCAGTGCCTAATCATGGTGTCTGGTTGTCTGGCATTAAATCCTCTTCTCATGAAGCTATAGGCTTCCACTGACACAGAACTGCCCATTGTCATGTCCAAAGACAGCTCTTTAAAATATTTAGAAAATTTATTGGGAGGAAAGGAAGGGAAAACACAACAAAACACAACAATACAAAACACAACGATGGTCAATAGATAGGTAGGCGGCAATGATTTGTGCCAACAGGAATGTTTTCATGAGCCCTCCCCTCACCAGCATTCTAGTGAAATGAAGGGACAAGGACCACCAGGAACCAGAGGAAGATTATGCAAACCCTATGGATTTATTTCAAATGCATCAAAAACTCTTACTTTTCCTGAGTAAGTTTTGTTTTCTTCTTCCTTTCTTAATCCTGTAGACCCAACCTAGACCTGGTTGCAGGATCTTTATTTTATTTCCTGGGTCAAGAACTCAAATTTAAAAATTGAAGAATTTTTTGCCACTGAGGGTTGGCTACTCTATTACCTAGGTTCTAAAAATAATGCTTTGCCTCAGAACATGACATCTGCTGTTTTCTGTTTTACTTTTATCTTATCACTGGCTCTCCAGTTCAAACTGTTCACCAAGGGCAGTGACATGCCGAAGGGGGGCTGTTCAGTGCCTCCACATCTCCTTTAGGCAAGGAAGGCCAAGTACGCTCTGAGAACAGGTCGACTCTATGTCTCTGAAGAGCCATTCACTTCCTGGTCCATCACTCAGTGCATCTGTGACAAGGGGCAGATACCAGCACCTTGGAGCACCCAGAGGCTCTGAGTTGGCTCTACTTACGGGATGTGACCAGTCACTGCTGGGGGTGAGGACAAGCCCTGGGCTCTGTCCAGAAGGCATACAATAGTTTCATTTCAAAGTTTTTCTTGTTTTCTTTTGGTTGGGAAATAAATCCCCCAACTCTGATGACAGACAATGACCCCCTCTAAGGGCTGAGGGTAAGTCAGTGTATTAGATTTCTGAGGAGAGCAGTGTTTTGAGAATGCCACACAGACTGCTTGTCTGCTTTCAGATCAGAGGACTGAGGCATTGTTTATGTAGTTCGTGCACTCGGGGAAATGGGTCACTTGGTGTCTTAGTCAGTTTGGGATCCTACAACAGAATATCATAGACTGGGTAGCTTATAAACAACAGACATTTATTTTTTATAGTTCTGGAGGCCAAGAAGTTCAAGATCAAGGTGATGGCAGATTTGGCACCTGGTGAGAGCCTGCTTCCTGATTTACTGATGGTTGTCTTCTTGCCGTATTCTTACATGGCAGAAGGGGCAAAGTCACTCTCTGTGACCTCTTTCATAAGGGCAGGAATCCCATTTGTGAGGCTCCAACTTCACGACCTAATTACCTCCCTAAGGCCCCACCTCCTAATACCATGGTGGGGGGAATATTAGGATTTCAACATATGAATTTTAGGGGGACACAAACATTCAGTCCACGGCATGTATATAAAGTCCACAAGGCCCGTTTTAGTGGGCAGTTTTAATCTTCGTCCTCATCAGATCTTTCTAAAGATGGCTCAGAGAGTCTCCTTGTGTTACTGGCAGAGCTGGTGACAAGCACAGTGTCTGAATGGGGGACTGCGCGATGAGAGGAGAATATACACGGGCGATCCACAAGGTAGGGGGAGGCTCAGTCCTTTGCTAGTTTTCTGTTCCTCAGCACTGCCCCAGAACCTGTTAGAAATGCCCAGCCTCAGGCCCCACACCAGACTTGCTGAATCAGAATCTGCATCTTAACACGGTCTCCAAGTGATTAATACGGACGTTAACATTTTGATAAGCACTGCTCCAAACTCAAAACACATTTCCATTAATATCACACATGTTGCAACTGTTGTCTGCTAGCAGGGAAGCAAGATTACTCAAGTCATTAACATAGTTATTCAACTTTTGTTATCAAGGGTAATCATTTGTTTATTTGAACGGAAATGGCCTGCTTTCTCTGAATCCGGTTGTTGTGTATCAGTAAATCACAGGCTGGTTTTTTCTCTTCTATGTGCTTCATAGCTCTCAGAATGAGCTAAAGGTCAGTCCGTTCTTTCAGGCCCTGGTGCCTATTACCAGTTCAGTCTGACATTTGGATATGTCGGCGTCCTTCTTTGTGCCAGTAACCGGTGTGTAGCCACGACATGGTCGGAAGGCAGTGGCCACAGCCACTGCCTGTTGTGGACAGCTGTTGGTTTTGCTTGACCCAACCCCTATTTCCTTCTCATTTTGTAACAGCATCTTTCTTGTTGGAGGTGTGCAGGCAGGTGGGATTCTCAGTCAAGGTCCTTTCCCCTCTGATGACCAGGGGTTGGGATGTGACTACAGCAGGCCCAACGGGATGCTCTCTGACTGTGAGGCCAGGGTTCATTGACTATATCGTAGCAGCTGTAAGGACCATTGCTGCTGAGATCCTAGAGCTTCTGGATTGCTGTACTGCCCGAGGCCTATTCATATTCTTATAGAATCTGTTTTTATTTGTCCAGGGTAGCCAGGTTTCTTTCTGTTGATTCAAGCCAAAGAACCCCAGCTGGGCAGAGGAATCTAAATATGGTTCATATTGTGGAAAACCAATTTGGATCTTTTTTAAAAATTTTTTTTAAAGATTTTATTTATTTGAGATAGAGAAAGCACCCATGTGCATGAGTGGGGCAGGGATTGAGGGAGAGGGAGAAGCAGGCACCATGCTGAGTGGGGAACCCAGTGCAGGCTCAATGCCAGGACTCTGAGATCATGACCTGAGCCAAAGCAGATACTTAACCAACTGGGCCACCTAGGCACCCCCCAATTTTGGTCTTAATGAGGAGAGCAGGCACTTATGAATCTCCACAGTCTTCTACAGCCTTCTACTCTGTTTCATTGGCTGGATTGTGTCTATAGCCAAGTAAAACATTTTAAGGTTTTCAAATGTATTTGTAATTTCTCTTCCTTACCTTGCTGTACTTTAATATATATGTATATGTCTGTGAAAAGGCTAATATTGATCACTAATTACCAGGGTACAGGTAGTCAATACTTTTGTGGCAACTACAACATTAACCTCAGTGTGTTTTTTAGTTTTTTAAAGTTATGACTTTGGTCTTCAGATGATCTTAATACATCATAAGCAAGTTAAAATTTAGCCTCAGGAAAAGAAAGAACACATGTATAGCTTATCAATTTATCATATGGAAAGCAGTAGTATTAGTCCAGACCGGTCCACTTAGTGACCATCAGAAGATATTACTTACTTGCAGCTTTCAGAGACTGTGTAAAAATTCACATACCTTTTACACAAATGAATTTCTTAATTTTATTAGTAATCACAAAGGACTGAAGGTGATAGAGACTGATCAAGTGAATAAATAATACTGCCTTATAAAAAAATCAATTGAGTCAAACCCCAGGCATAATTAACAAGATAGCTCCTAGTTTTAAAATGATGTTGGAAAAAAAAAATGGAAGTGGGTTCTGGCACGACACTGGTTGATTTAATGTCATAAATAAATAATCAGTACCTTTCAGCCGTTAAAAAATATTGTAGATTAATATTTAATGGACATGTATTCATAATAGAGAAAGAAAGGGTATGTACCATGTGACTGCATTTTATCTGTTATTTATGGTAATATTACTTATACATGCAAATATTCTAATGTCTTACAATTGTCATCTCTGGGTAGTTTTATTTTTTCTTCCTTTATTGATTTCTTTTATTTTCATTCCAGTTATGTGTTTTTTAAAAAATTTTCTATTAAAACATGTTTTGCTTTTATAACATTAAAAACAAAAGGTTATTTTCAGTTAAAAATAAATTAGAGTCTCAGTGGACTTTCTGTGTAAATTAATACGGGAAAATTTGTCAAGGATTAGCTATCTAGACTAAACCTTGTTATACCATGTAGAAATACTAAATTTCCCTGACAATGCAGGAAAAGTCTTGTTAGCTTGTATTTTTTATTAACCAAACTCAATGGAACTTAAATTAAGAAAATATTTCTTTAACAGTTTGGTTTAATTTTGTAAAAATATCCTGCAGTCAGGGATTTTTAAAAAAGAATAAATTGAACTTGTGTTGTAATAGACATTGCTGTTTTCTAGACCAGAGCTTCTCAAATTTTAATGTGCAGATGAGTCCCCTGGGGAATCTTGCGAAAATGCAGATGGGTCTGAGGTGAGGCCTGAGATTCTGTATTTCCATCATGCTTCCAGGTGGAGCTGGAGCTGCTGGTCTGTGGACAATGCTTGGAGTGGCAAGGGTCTCTAGACAGAAATTGTTCTTATGGACATCAGAAATCACTCTGAGCCAAGAAAAAAGTAAACAATCTCTCAGCAAAAGCTTTTATAGCCCAGGGTAGAAATTTGGGAAGACTGGAGCCTTCTGGGTCTGGAACTTGAAAGTTGCATCAGAGTGGGACTGAGGTCAGAGGTGCAGGCAATAGGAATGAGGGCTGCCATGTCGGACCAGAATATAGGCAAGTAAGCTGAGGAGGAACCATCGTAGGAGGGAGGCCATCTTTTTTTTTTTTTTTTTTTTTAAGATTTTATTTATTTGACAGAGAGAGATCACAAGTAGGCAGAGAGGCAGGCAGAGAGAGAGAGAGGAGGAAGCAGGCTCCCTGCCGAGCAGGGAGCCCGATGCGGGACTCGATCCCAGAACCGTGAGACCATGACCTGAGCTGAAGGCAGAGGCTTAACCCACTGAGCCACCCAGGCGCCCCAGGAGGGAGGCCATCTTACCGACATGGCTGTTCCTCACCATATTATTTTCTACAATCTTCCTGAAGGTGCCACTGCTGGTCTCCTTCACCCAGTGGATTAGAAAGAGATAAATATTGGCAGCCTCTGGAGAGGATACTTTGGGAGACGTTGTAGCCTGTGAGCGTGAAGGGAGGGAAAAGGCGGGGTGAGGTCTGAATGTTGGTGCTAGCTCCTGAGCCAAGTGGTCACATGGTGGAGAGAGAAAGGGACCTCGCAATAACTTGGGATCCTTGGTCTCTAGTGGGTCTAAAAATCTACTTGTACGCCAACTGACAGGGTTAAACCAGAGTCTGTGGACCCCTTTTAAGAACATGTGCATAGTTCCAGAAGGATTAGTACTTTCTCTTTTCAAGTGGAAATTAGAATACCTTTAATGCCCTGCTGCGAGAGTAGCCTAAAGCCATAGGCTTCTGGATTGATGTTGGGTAGGGAAATTGAGGCAGAAACTATTAGATTTCATTTCCCAATTGACTTGCATTCTGCAGGTGGAAAGGCAAGAATTAATTTGCCTCCAAGATACAATAAAAGTTGCAATTGAAGATTAAAAGTAATCTTTTGAATTGTATTTAACAAACTGTGACAATTTCTGACAAGAGAGTAGTACTCAATAAACCATAAATTGTGCTGTTTTGAGAGCAAGCACTAGGTTAGAAACATGGTTTCTGCATGCCAAAAGTCATGTCAGTTAGGAGGTCCAGTGGTTTAGGTTCCATCCTTTTTTTTAAGGGGCTGGGGCTGAGGGACAGAGAATCTTAGCAGGCTCCACCCCCAGCACAGAGCTGGAGCACAACCCTGAGATCATGACCTGAGCTGAAATCAAGCACTGGACACTTAACTGACTGGGCCAGTAAGGTGCCCCTCAAGTCCCATCTCTTAATCTTTTGCTTAACAGCCTTGTTTTCTGTTTGGTGCAGAGCATGGGTAGTTAGAAAGGATAATTAGCTGTAATTACTTGATACTAGAACAGAACGTGCTTTTAGGTTGGATGTGGAGGCTGAACCTGTAGGCAGCCATGGGGCCCCTGCTTTGAGTCTAGGAGCATCTAGACACATGCTGAGAGCCTCGTCAGCAGAAATGTGCAGAGTCACCACTTAGACTAGAGGATGAAGATGATACAGAAGGAGAAAGCAAAAGGCTAGGGAGGGTAGTTCCCAAAGCCAGAAACCAGTCACAACATTCCACCCACAAGAAAATGAACAATTTGCTTATGAAAAGAGCTCTAAAATACTGAACTGAATCAGGCGCTTCCTGTTTTTTAATCGTTAAATAAATAACTCAACAAAATGACCTATTATAAAGGGACACTGTTAGCCAGGCTAGCATAAAGGACCTGGGGAAGTGCCATGGCTCCTCGGAGGTGGAGGCAGGCAGGGATGGAGTTGCCCGCAGGCCGGGTCCAGGTCCAGTGTGCAGGGGTGGGGAGGTGGGGAGGGTGTCACGACCGACTTCCAGTTAGTACTGCTTCATTTGCTGACACCTTCTCTTGATACATTTGAAGATTCCAAAAGGGAACACTTCATAGCTCACCCTTTAATTCTGGGCAACTGCTGGCTAAACTGTGGTTAGGGCAAGCTTGGTTTAATTCCTGATGCCTCACTAATTGTAACACCTTGAGAAATTGCTTGGTCCCCTCTGGGCCTTGATATTTGTAACTGTGAAGTAGAATTAAGAAAAGTACCTGTCTCCTTGAGTTGCTGTGAGGATTATAAAATCAACACATGTAAAGTGCTTAGAACATTCCCCGACATACTGTAAGTACTCAATAGGTACTAATGGAAATTGTATTATTATTATTATTGTATTACATTATTATTTGCATTATTATATTACAAATTGTTGTATACACTATTATTATATTACAATTATATTAAATTACAATTAAAGTATTATAAATCATTAAATTACAATTATAATTATATTAAATTATATATGGTAATAATTATATATAAAACATATAATAATTATAATAGTACATTATATTAAATTATTATTATTATTATTATTACTCAGCTGTGCAGTTGTGGGCAAATTGCATTATTTCCCTGAAACTATTCCTTTTATGTACAATGAAGGTAATAGTGCCTATTTCATGAGCCCCTCAGGGGTATGAAGGGATAGATGAGGGCACCTGGGAGGCTTAGTTGGTTAATTGTCTGCGTTCCAATTAGGTCATGATCCCGGGATGCTGGGATCGAGACCCTCATCAGGAGCCTGCTTCTCCTTCTGCGTCTCTTTCTCAATCTCTCTCATGAATAAATAACTAAAATCTTAAAAAAAGAAAAAAAGGGATGGATGCTGAGATAGGTGCTTGGCTGGAGCTGGGTAGAGCTTGGCTGCTGCTGGACAGAGCTGGGAGATCCCTTGTGCTTGCCAGTCATTTGCATTTACATGGGAGTGGGGACTTATTAGGGAAGTGGACTAATTAGGGAAGTGTGCACTCTAGGGAACCATGATCAAGGCCAGATTGTGAGAGTAGCTGATCAAGGAAGACCTCTGGGAGAAGTGCACTTTGCAGGCCAAGATCAAGGCTAGCCTCTGCCAGGGTGAGGAAGGGGTCCTTTGGGGCCAGAACTCGATCTACCCTGTCTTGCTATGAGGGAATCTTAGGTCTGGGCTTGAACCTCTGTGGACTAAGTATAATCCTGCTGTCAAGATTCTCCATACTCTGCCTAGAGATGCTGGAAGTCCTAGGTCAATTGGCAGACCGGCCTTGAGGGCAGGCAGGGGGCGAGGCACGTGGCACAACCAGAGTAAGGCTTGACGGAGTGCCCTCCCCTTGGACAGCCCATCTGTTGGCCACACTAGCCTGGGAAAATCAAAGGCGCATTGCCTAATGGCAGGAATGTTGGGGTGCCTGAGCCACTCCCTTCAAACTGCATTTTTTAAATGAAAGAAGATATGTTTTGTAAAATATATCATGTAGTATAAAATACACAAAACATAAGTACATTGATCAATAAGTTATTACAAAGTAAACACATAACCATCACTTGCATCAAGACATAGAATCTTTTCCGAACAGGAAGCTTTCCATGTACCACTTTCCCAGCACAGGTCCCTCAGTGCCTGGGATATCTAATCAATACCCTGACTTTTAGGAACCACTTCCTTCTTACTGTATAGTTTTATCACCTAAGAGTTTATCTTTAAACATGAGGGTTTAGTAGCTTCTTTTGTTCAAACTTTTGGTGAGATTTCAGCTATATTGTTGCATCTAGCTGAGGTTTGTTCATGTTCTTTGCTGTATGCATAAAACTATAGTTTACAGTATTTATCAATCCTACTGAGGATGGACATTTAGGTTATTTACAGTTCGGGAGGGCTCTGGAATAACGCTGCCATGAATGTTCTTTTATAGGTCTCCAGGTGATCATTGACATGCATTTGGTTAGGTTTATACCTTGGAGTTGACTTGCTCAATCATAAGGCATGTGTATTTTTTTACCTTAATAGATTATGTCAGGTTATTTTCCCAAGTGGTGGTACCAATTTATATTCCCACCAGGCATGATTAAGAATTTTAATTGCTCCACATTCTCACCAACATAGTAATCTTTAAATTTTAGTCATTTTGGTAGGTATGTACTAATTTTGTCACGTTAAAAAAAATTTAATAGCAGTTTTATTGCTCTATAATCCACATACCATACAGGTCACTCATTTAGAATGTATATAATTCAGTGGTTTTTCGTGTATCCATGGACTTGTGTGGCCACCACATATTGTAATTGTTACTTTCCTGATTCCTAATAGATGACCAAAACTTCGCGTTTTTGCAGATCATTTGTCTTCTTTTGTGACGTGTCTTTTTAAGCTTCTGTCTCATTTTTCTATCGGGTTGTCCATCTTTCTTTTACTGTTTCATAGGGGTCCTCTGATCTTGAGCCCTTCTTCAATTTGTGGCTCTTGTTTAATATTGCTATCTGATAAATAGAAGTTTTCATTTTTTGGGTGCCTGGGTGGCTCAGTTGGTTAGGCGACAGCCTTCAGCTCAGGTCATGATCCTGGAGTCCTGGCATCAAGTCCCGCATTGGGCTCCCAGCTCCATGGGGAGTCTGCTTCTCCCTCTGACCTTCTCCCCTCTCATGCTCTCTCTCTCTCAAATAAATAAATAAAAATTTTTAAAAAAAGTTTTCATTTAAAAGAAAAGATTTATGAGAAAGAAAGAGAAAGAGAGAGCATGAACAGGAGGAGGGGCAAAGGGAAAGGGAGATACTGAGCAGGGAGTGGGCTGAGTAGGGAGACTGACGTGGGGCTTGATCCCAGGACTTGAGCTGAAATCAAGACCTGGGTGCTTGACTGACTGAGCCACCCAGGCACCCTAGAAGTTTTCATTTTTGTTGTAACTTAAACATTGTTTTCCTTTTTGGTGAGAACTTTATGTGTCCTATTTAAGGAATGCTGTATTTTCCTGCCTCAGGTCATGAAGTTAGTCTCCTATACGGTTTTCTAGAAAGTTTGTTATTTTGCCTTTTACATTTAGATCTCTGATCCACTAAGAAGTGATTTTAGTGTATGGTGTGAGTTAGGGAGTTCAAATTTTATGTTTATTCCATTGGAATATTCAGTTTTCCTAGCACTATTCATTAAAACATCATCTATTCCCTCCTGTTCTGCAGTGCCCCTGTTGGCCTAAATCAAGTATCCATTTATGGATGGGTCTGTGTTAGGGCTTTCTTTTCTATTCTGTTGATATAATTGTATATGTTTGGGCCAATACCACACTGTCTTAATCACTGTAACTTTTAGAATGTGATTTGCTATTTGATATCTAGAAAAGCAAGTCATTCTGTCTTCTTTTTCTTTTTTCTTTTATTCAAAAGCATCTTGCTATCCTTAACTCTTGCATTTCCATATAAATTTTAAAATCACCCTTGTTAAGTCCCACAAAAAGATCTGCTAGAGGGATGCCTGGGTGGCTCAGTCAGTTAAGCATCTGCCTTTAGCTCAGGTCATGATTCCAGGGTCCTGGGATGGATCTCACATTGGACTCTGCTCGGCGAGGAGCCTGCTTCTCTCGCTCCCTCTGCCTGTTGTTCCCCCTGCTTGTGCACACCTGTTCTTACTCAAATAAATAAATCTTTGGAAAAATGAAAATAAAAAGGTCTGCTAGCATTTGACTGGAAGAGTTTCTTCATTCTCTTTCCCTCCCACCCCCACTTTTTTATAACATGAATCCCAGAAGAATTTTTCTCATTTTGTGAGAGGTCTTATTCCAGGTGCACCCAATTCATGTACCTACAGCTGGGATGGCCTTGACAGTGGTCCATATTGGCTTCTGTAGGACCAGCATCTGGACCCACAGTTGTAGAACTGTCCAGGCTTGAGAGCCATCTGAGTTCCTGACCTAAGGGAATGACCAGGACTACTTGGGGATATCTGGGGATCCTTGGAAAAGGCAAAAGTCTGCTCATTTGGGGAGGGGGAATCTGGAGTCATTGCAAATTAAGGTCCCAAGGTATGTTTCCAGAAGCTGGAGAAATCCAGTCATTCTGGTTCCATGATGACTGAAAAAGTGAAGGATTTCTATTAGTTCAAACAGGCCAAGTCACAGAAGTTGCTCGTGAGTTACCTTTCTCCCTTCCCTTGCTTTGCCCTATCTGTAAGGTGGACACACAGTGGAACTAGGCTATGAACATAAGGCAGGATGCTAAAGTAGCAGTAGACCAATGAGTTTGTAGTTTGTGATCAGAGAGAGGGAATTACTTTTGAGCAGACCAATCCTGTCCGTGATGCCAGAGACATAAAGCTGTTAGCACCAACTAAAATACCAAATATGTATTGACTGTGCCTTGCTTTACCTTTACTGTTTGTGGGAGAATTCTGAAAATATCCCCCAAAATAAAAGCAATAATCATTTGGTTTCTCTGGTTCCTACTTAGTTTTCTTTTTCTTAAATGAAGTGAACTTCTGAAATAAAACAACAAAACTCCAACATTGAATTTTTCCTAGGTGTTCTTCTTGAGGTTAGTTGCTTTGGACTCTTGTCCAAGACCTGCAGTTGGAGACAGCCATCAGCAGCAAAGCTGCGTGTTGTCTTACTCCCCTTTGTTAACAGCTTTATGCTGGGAACTCTCCATCCGCTGTTGCCAGCAGGGTGTCCCTGTTCCAGAACCTGTCATCCATGACCTGCCAGCATTCAGATGCATCATCTTCTCTGGTTATCAGAGATTTCTAAGGAACAGTTTTTCTTTTGTTTTATGGAGGCAGTAACTGTGTACATGAGGAGAGAGATGGATAATAGTGATACCTTTGGTTTCTGTAGTTGAAGGATGTTTCTTTCTAGTTTCACTGAAACAAAATGGTCTGTCAGAATGGTCTGTTAAAATTACCTTGATTTGGGGGCACGTGGGAGGCTTAGTTGGTTAAACATCCAAATCTTGATTTCAGCTAGGTCGTGATTTGAGGGTCATGAGATCGAGCCCCACGTCGAGCTCCGTGCTCAGTATGGAGCCTGCTTAAGATTCTCTTGCTCCCTCTCCCACTGCCCCCAGCATGTGCTCTCTCTCTTTAATAAATAAATAAAATGCTTTTTAAAAATTACCTTGATTTTAAAAAATCAAATAGAGGAGTTAAAATCCAGCTACTTCCCAGTTGGTCCCTCTGGGAGGGTTTGGGGCAATTAGAGAATCCTACAAAGCAGAACCACGTGAATCAAAATAAAATCGAACACACAGATGACATACTAAGTAGTAGCCATGGGCTTCCTTTCCTTTTCTGAGTTCACTGGATAGAAGCTTAATCAGGAAAGAGAGACTGATCTCTGGTGACACTGATGGAGATGTTTCCCATCAGAGAATGAAGGAAATTTCACTTCTTTTGCTTTCCTCTAGGATTCCCATCTCAGAATTAAGAGAATGTTGGTTTTCAGTTTTCTGCCAGTAGTTGGAGGCCAGAGAACTTTGGAGGCATGCAAGGCTTGGCCTTGTTGCACAGACATTCTCTTCTCTTGTTTTTTGCTACCTCTCATGTACCTGTCACACTCCCCTCTTCTCTTTTTCCAAAATTTGAATAGAAAATGACTTTCAGATCTTGGATTCATCCAAAGGGACAGATGTGTGCAAAACCAGATGGATTTATGAGGTCAGAAACCTAAAATAAAGGAATGAAACCCTAAAGGTAGAATTCCAGGAATCAGCCAATTGGTGGGAGATTTTGAATAGTGTTCTCTTCTTTCCTCCCTTTCCCCTTTCCTCCCTTCCTTCCTATAGAAGTGGTAGACTCAGTGTTTGTCTTCCAGGAACTTATATTCTGGTTGGTGACACCATCACAAATAAATCAGATTTGAACAACAATGACAAGAGAATACCACCATTCCTTCAGCATTTACTTGGATGATATGCTAAACATCTTATATGTTTATCACATTTCATCCTTAAAACAGTTCTGTAATATCAGTGGTATTGTTCACCACATTTTTACAGATAGTGAAGTCAAGGCTTAGATTAAAATTGCACCCAACACCAAATTGCATCTATTAAGTGGAAGGGTAAAGTGGTCTGACCACTTTGATAATTTAGCCCTATACCGTGTCTCACAGGCCACAATAATTTGGAATAGAAGAGAGGGAAATAAAATGTCAGTGAAGGAAGCTCTGTGGAGTTGATAGGACTTGAAATGGTAAATTAAACAGGTAAATAAATGTCATTTATGGCCTTAATATGTCCTCAACTCTGCTCAGTTCTTTGCCTCAGAAGCTATAGTTGTTCTAATAGCCACACATGAGTGTTTGGAGTGTAGTAGTTTTCCACTCTAAGTAGAAACTGGTTATCGTTAATCACTGCGTGCAGCCCTGTTTCCTCTGGCTTCTTTTGGTTGATGATAAATTTTTCTAATTAGCTGTAAAAATAATGAAAGTACACATCATGTTTTAATCATAAGCCACTTGGGCCAGTAGCGTTTGTGTGATAGCTTAAATTCTTATTTTCCTGTACCAAATTGCTTTGAGTTTATGACATTTTTAGTAGACCTCCTATAAGTCCACAGAGCTCAGGACTGCAAAAGCTATGAATTGTTTTCAGTAACAAAATCACAGGAAAGAAAAGTAAAAAAAAAAAACAAAAAAGCATTGACACATTGTCAGTGGTTTATTTTCCCATATGTTGGTGGGATATTAAAGATCTTTGAGATCTTTATGAATAATTTGATGCAGGCCTCGTTCTAAGAATAAAAGCTGGCATACTGATCAGTGAGGGAGATTTTTTTTTTTTTTTTTTTTTTCCCTCAGAAGCCTAAGTGAACTCTTCTGAGAGCTGGGAAAATATATGGTCTTAGAAGTCACACTCTAACTGGCCTTCAGTATTAAGCTTATGGCATCCCTACAGGTTCAGTACACAATGGCTGCAGCTGGGAAAATCACCTCCTAGTAGAAGTTCTCCGTGCCACGGCATATCAGTGCTGCTCAAACCTCAGTGTTTATCACCTCAGATTGCCGGGCACCAGGCCACATTTTCTGACTTGGTAGGTCTTGGAAGGGGCCTTAATTTCTGCTGCTGATAAGTTCTCAGGTGGGGATGCTTCCGCTGGGGCACATACCAAATTCCGAGTCTGACTTCTGGACCCAGCTCAGTGCTAATCAGCTCTGTGACCTGCACACTTTTTAAATGTGTTTTTTTTGAATCACCTGCACCTAGTTTGCTGAAGGTTTAGGAGTCCCTTTAAGAACCCAAGAATTAGGTATTATCACTGTGATATATCTAATAGCATCTGCTGGCGTCTCAGCTGGTAAAAATATTCCTTCCAGTCTGTCTGGGATCTGCTTTGCCTGAGGCGTTGGTGGGGCTTTTCTGTTTCTGGGGAGCTCTGAAGAAGAACTAATGCTATTTTTCAGAATGCAATGCATGTCTCTGAGTCTGATCCTCGTATGGATGTAGGAGTCACAACATAGCACACTAGAGCCTGATAATTACATTCCACACTAATTTTGAAAAGAAAACACTTTTATTTCTTATGTTCTTGACTATATATTCCACAATATGTAACGGAATGTCTTGAGCTTCGTAGGTGTTCAATAAATGTTTGTTGAGTTGAAACATTTAATTTTATTATTTTTACAAATATTAAATATGTAAATATTAAACAACACGCTACTGCACAAACAATGGGCCAAGTAAGAAAACAAACGACAAGTCAAAATATGCAACATTTAATTTTAATTTGCATTTGGTGCCAAGAGTTCATCAGTATCCTTTGAGTAAATAAAAATAATCACAATTCTATACACTTAAGTGTGCTTTGGAATTTATACAGAATTGGAGGACAAATTATTTGTCCTCATCAATCTTTGTAAAAGTTGAATGTATGGATAAAGCATTTGGTGCTCAGATCATGGGAGAGCCTACATGCGAAGTGTTAGGGTTCCTGTGACTAGGATTTTTAGGAGTGACTTTTGGCCCCATGTCTTTTGGAAGGATTTTCCCTGTAACCATTGATGGTTGGGTCTGAATATAGGTGAAATGGCAGTTTTAAATTTAAAAACAGTTCACAGAAATGTTGTAACCCCCATTGAGAACTAATTCAGAAGGAGCTTTGCACAGCACGAGCACTCTCCCTGAGCACTCATGTTCCATTCTCTTCCTGAAGACTACAATGAGAGATGGAAGCTATTCTTTCTTAAAATACAATCTGAATGCCTAGATTCAGCACACCAAATACATGCTGATAATTTCATCATCTATTTTTAAAAGTCAGGGCAAGTTAGTTTATTTCTTTATTTAATAGATGAAATCCTCTAATGGGACCTTGTGAGTGACCTACTCTTGTTAATCTATTTCGAATGGGTACATGAATCATGAAGTCATAACATAAACCACTTTGGAAATATAACTTGCCTGGTACTCATTTCATGAAGCTTTTCCTCTTTCTCTAGGCTCCTACCGCACATGCTCTCATGCTTTCTCAGGCTTACATGGCACTTAGTCTATATTCTGCCAGAATTGCCCATTAGCCTGTGCGCCATTGGACTGCATACTCCTTAAACACAGACCGTAAGCTTCATTCTGTATTATAGGAGTGTACTGTTTATTGAATCAATAAGTCATAGCTAGATTTTCCTCATCAAAGTAGACTTCTGGGCTGGGTATGGGAATATATATGCTAAAATATTTTGAATACTGCCTATAGCTAAAAGAAATGATCAGAGGGGCCATTACAATGGAGGAAAAAGATACTAGAGCCTAGGAGTTATCACTTCATTTTTTGGTTATTAGTCCCTGGGGGCAATGTCTGTTTTTGTACAATTAGCATAAAATATCTTTCATTGATTTCAGAATTAAATTTTTTACATGTTCTTTTCCTCAGTCATAGAGAAGATTCATCCAAAATGACAACTTCTCAACTTCATATTACAATGAAACATAGATAAATAGGAACTGTATTAGGTATAACCTTTAATTAACTGGATCCCATCTGAACCAGACTTTGGAGAAAAAAGCAAATGCAAAGAGCAAATAAGTAAAGAAAAAAACCCATAACTCAGTATTTAT
The DNA here is from genome assembly GCF_002288905.1 of Enhydra lutris kenyoni. Classification (NCBI taxonomy): domain Eukaryota; kingdom Metazoa; phylum Chordata; class Mammalia; order Carnivora; family Mustelidae; genus Enhydra; species Enhydra lutris. The sequence continues at coordinate 20,710,966 of NW_019154101.1, forward strand.
TCAATCCATTTCTTCATTTGAGTATATAAAAATAATTGTTTTCATGGTAATGCTCCATCATCAAAAAAATTTTTTAAGAGTTTATTTATTTGAGAGAGAGAAAATGAGAGAGAGCATGAGAGGGGAGAGGTCAGAGGGAGAAGCAGACTCCCCGCCCAGCAGAGAGTCCGATGATGTGGGGCTCGATCCTGGGACTCCAGGATCATGACCTGAGCCAAAGGCAGTTGCTTAACCAATTGAGCCATCCAGGTGCCCCCATCAAAAATTTTTTAATTTAAAAAAATAATGACTGATAACAGAAATGGTACATTTTAGAAAGGCTCTCAATAAAAATTCCAAAAAATCATTTTAATGTAAATAGAACATCCTATTTAGGCAATCAAGGTTCTTTAAATCTTAAATGTCACTTTTGTGCTCTGTATAAAGAAAACACTGTCAACAATCATATAACTCCTTTTCAGTCTCTAACTAAAGGAACTTGCAAATTCCCATGCAAAGGAAGTCAGAGTAAATGACTATGTGAGATCCATCAGTAAGGCTTTATTTAACTGCTATTTCTGGTGCTGAGAAGTAAGTAGTGTATTTGCAGGCTAATTACCTCTAGCAGCTCCATCAGGTAACGCACCAAGTCTCAGCAACTTGATGTAAGAAAGCTTGTTTCTTGCTCCCATGGAGTCCACTTTGGGCCGGAGCGTCCTCCTCCTTCCTGTAGCCGGTCATCTCACTCCAACCATAGAGTCTCCAGGGCCAATGTTGCAAAGGAGGAAGAAGATGAAGAAAGCAAATGGCCCTTAATGGTCTTGGTCTAGAAGTGAGACACGTCATTGTGGTTCAGTCCGTCGGCCAAATCCAGTCCCAGGGTCCAAGATATCTGCAGGGGAGGCTGAGACATGCATGTGAACAGGAGGAAGGTTGACATGCATTAACTGCTCCTGCCAGTCTCCTGGGAAATGACATTTCACTCACCCCCTTTTCCTGCCTGCCAGTGTGCTACTGAAGTTGATGGGGTGGGGAGAAACTGAGGACAAGAGGACATATGTATCAGATATGTACTATCTCTTCTGGTGGCAGAACGCACATTTCCTTATGAGAACCATCTGTCTCCCACTTTTGGTTCATATAGTTCTGGCCTGACCTTTCCTTTTCCTCCATAGTTGAGCATGTGCTTGAGGCTGACAAAGCAGAGACAGCCGTGAGACCGGAGAGCCCTTCCTTCGGGACTCCCTCGCTTCAAGGGCTATGGATGCCTCAAATGTCCGTAGCTGGGCCAGTCTGGTGCCACCAGTGGATCTGTCTGCTTGAAAATGAAGCCAAAAAGAGTGACTTTAGGTCCAAGAGAAAACAGGATTTGTATGCCATTGATAGGACCCCGGGAACAAATGGCCAGTTCCTGCCTTGATTTCCCTGGTGATGTAAGCCACATGTTCTCTGAGTCTGAACTAGGATGAATTGTGCTTCTGTAACTCGCAACTCAAAGGGAAGAGCTGTCATCCTTATACCCCTTTGCCTTTAAACCCAAATAATGATAAAACTTCAAAATGGCGTTCTTATACCCTTTGGTATTTTAACCCGAATAACTAACTAGTGGTTACCTAAGAACGTGGTGGTGATTGTCATCTCTCCATTTACATCGCAAGATTGTTACTTTTGTAATATAATACCATATAAAGGAGGAGTGACTAATTGTCCTATATGCATTTCTTCTAATCCTAGTTCAACTCCTAGTAGTTTTTATAATTACCAGTTGGCTGACCGATTACCATCTGAAGCAGAATGGATTTAATTTTGCCTGTTAATCATTAACACTTGTGAGAAGTCAGATGTTTAAATCAGCTTCAAGAATATTAAAGGAGAAACACCTCTTCATCTCTGTCACTGCCACAAAAATCAGATTGTTTGTCCATTGAATGTTTTGCAAGTATCTCAAGTAAATCTGAGTTATGTTTTTGGAGACCCTGGAACCGCAAGGATATGGATCCCACAGCCAGACCCCGGCTTTGCCGAGTGTGTGGAGGGATTTGGTTCAATTGCCCTATTTAACCCAACACTTTTTGAAAAGAAGATACACAGCAATGTTCTGGTGATTCAAACTGGTGTAACCTCAGTGTCTAAATCACATATTTGCTTACTTTCTTTCCAATAGGCTGATTAATTATGTGTTTTTATTTAGTGTTCTATATCAGAAGCCAAAAGAAATTGAGCAGCTGGGGCCAATTTTTAAATTTAAAACCAACAGAGCATTTGGTTCTCTGACGTGGTACTGAAGGATCCTTCTTTAACATCGTCATCACCGCAGTGTCCAACCTGCTCTGTTCCAGATGTGCAACATCTGGGCTTTGAGGAGCGTGATTAGGAAATGACACATGTGGACATCCAAAATGAGAGAAGGAGCTCCAGCAGATCACTTTCCCTTCCTATGTTGTTTCTTTTATCTGATTCAAAGTTTGCTAGAAACCTCTATCTGGAAAGCAGAGTTCCTCCTCTTTTACAAGCAAGGCAACAAATGTAAGGAAAGTTTTATTGTCCATGATAATTAAATGAACTGAATCAGAATCCACATGAAAAATCCTCTAAATCCCTCTCCATAGAATATCTTCAGGTTAATAAGGTGAATTGAACTGAAATCCTCTTAGAGTAGAGAGAAAATGTTACTGGTCCCAGAGGGTTGGGTGGGAGGCATCAAGTTTCCTCTTAGAAGATATTTCCTTTCTTCCCAGATTGGGGCCATTTTTCCCTCCACATATATAAACAGTTTTCTTCTCTACATTAGACAGAAGATGTAACAATTGAGTTGACAATTTCAAATGACAGTGATTGATACATAGCAGCTTTGGCTGGGAAGGGCTACTGTTGAGTTTTAAGTAGGATTCCAGGGATAGAAAGAGGTTGCTCATTTGACTGTTAGCTTGTCCTTCATTGAGACCCTCCTTGTGTGGTTAACACAATCACCTTGTGTCTAAAAAATCCTGGAGTTAACACAAACCAAGTCTGGGTTGAAACGAGTTGTCTCAGTTGAATATTAGTGTAGTCCTCACGATGGAGTAAACATCCTTTTTTGAATCTTCAGTGAGTATTTGTTGAAGATACTCTTCATGCTCACATGGTATCAAGAGTCCCTACCTTGTTCACAAAGTAGCTGGTAAGATAATACCAGTGTAGATTAAATGTGGTTACCAGTAAAAGGCAGCATACCGTGAATACTATGTTGTGTGGTATAGACTAAAACTCTCTAGGAGCTCAGGAGACAGGCTCTGATTCCACAGCGAGACTGAGGGATTGTTCTGGGATTTAAGAAAGGTTTAATCATAGATGTACACCTCACCCCCTATGTGTGCCTGAAAAACACATCCTTAGTCCCAAGACAGACTGGTTTGGGAATACGGGTAGCTCCATGCTAATGCATTGTCCCCACCAAGGAAACAGCATTTGTATCCTACTTACTGTCTCTTTGTTGGATAGATGTTTTGCTCATTGGAAAGAATGTTTATCCATAATGTATCCCATCCTTCCTTATTCTTACAAAAGAGATCTCAGAAAAGTAAGATAGTCACTTTCCTGAGGGAAGTGTAGGACTCAGTGATGGAGGGAGCACTTTGGGATTATGAAAATTGCCTGTGAAATCAAATTTAGGTAAAAAGATAGCCCAGCAGCCATATGTAAATTGTTCCCTCATGTAGAAACAATAGTGTGCACTGGATAATTCAATAGAAAACATTAGTCATTTATCATCCTTAATTACCAGTCATCTCTAACTGCATCTGGTTTGCATTTTTTATTAAAAATTTTTTGGTGTGTTTTGTGTGTGTGTGTGGGGGGGTGGGTTGTTTTTTTTTGTTTGTTTTTTGGTTTTTGGGTTTTTTTAGTTGGACCCGGGCATTTTTTTCTTCTGTTCCTGATTTCATTTTGTTCTTTTTAAAATTCCATCACTAATTCCCATGATGTGAGGAGGTTTCTATTTCATAAGGCACAATAAATCAAGCAGCTCCTCTGTGGTAACGTCGTCCTTCCTGTGCATTTGTCAGAGGCCCTCGATGGCTGAGTTTACTGAAGGTTAGCGAGTCACGCTGCTTTGAAGACAAGCTCGGGCAGCAGCAAGGGCATGCACACAGCTTCGGCCGACGTGAGGGAGAGCAGCTGCTTCAAGGAAGCCAAGAGGCAGAAACTGACCTTGGGACATCTTGAAGTTTGTGTGCTCTTGACCTGCTAGTCTGGACAGTGTGGTGGCCGAGATGCACTTTCGTCCATAGAACGGTTGCATGGTAGTATTCTTATATAGAATACTAGTAACAGCTAATAGTCACCAAGAATGTTCTACATGCTCTGCATTATGCAATGTGCTTTTATGCATTGTCACCACAACCCTTTGAGGGAGGTTAATGTTATTATTTATTTCTTTCAGGTGAGCAAATTAAGACCTTAGAGAGGTGTAGTTGCTTGTTAATTTCTTAACTGGGGAGTCCCTGGACCATAAAGGTGGAATTAATCAGAACCTCAAACCTGTGTGAGGTAGCCCTATGTCACAGTTTCTCCAGGGACAATCATTTTTACCATGAAAACCCCAGGACAAGATGGGTAAATTCCTTGTTTTTGTTTTTGTTTTGTTTCTCCCCCATGATACCATGTGTGTGTGTGTGTGTGCGTGTGTGTGTTGTTGTTGTTGTTGGTTCTTTTTTTTTTTTCACTGAGGTAATAAGTTTATGTTGAGGGCAGCAGGACATGGAAATCATCAGAGTGTGTTGTGCCGCAAAGATCTTTGGTGGTGGCTGTTGATCACGGTGTCCCTAGGAATGAAACAGATGGGCAGCCTACTAGAGTACTGCTTTATGTATAACATAGGAAAACTCTAGTTCTGGTGGCCCAAAACCTGACTTGAGTTGCTACGATGGAGAGTAAGGGATATTTATCAAATCTCCTGACCCAAGGTAAGTCACAGATTCAGAACCTCTTGACTGAAGGAAAGGCCAGATCCCCTTGAGGAGGAACCCCATTTATTACCTCAAGCAAATACCATAAATCGTTCTGCTTGTCTTTTTTAAATGGAACCTGCTGCCATTTGATAGAATGTGCACTTGGAAAAAGAGATACCTAGATCTTTTGGGAATTGCTAGACACTGCTTCTCATTTATGTTAATTCCTATGACCTAAACTATCCACATAGCCCATCAGCTAAAATGGGAGTTGCTAGTGATGGGGAGACGGATGAAGGTTGAGCCCAAGTTTCATTCACAGTGAGCCCATTTGGTCAATTGAACTATCCTGTGACGATTTCCCCAGTTCCTGAATGTATAATAGGCAACAGTCAGACTGTCCACATTGACTCTCTAACCCATGGAGTATGGGCCATTATGGTAGGAGGGGCAAAGTGGAAGCTCTTGGAATGTCCCATCCCTACAAATATGGTAAACTAAAAGCAATATCACACCTGTGGGGGAAATTGCAGAGGCTAGTGTACTATCAAAGACATGAAAAGTGCAGAATGATACCTATCACAGGCCCACTGAACTCCCCTGTTTGGTCTGTGAAGACATTGGCTGGGTCTTGGAGAATAAGCAGGTGGTAACTCCGATTGCAGCTGTTCTCACAAATATGCTATCTTTTCTGGACCAAATAAACACAGGCCCTGGAACTTGAAATCCACCTGTCAACCTGAGTAATACCTTTTATTCCAGACCAGTTTGCAAGGACCGACAGAAGCAGTTTGCTTTTGTTTGAAATAGCCAACAGTTATTCACACATAAACAGTAAGACCTTCACACTCTTGAGTCAGGGCTATGCCAATTCTGTTCTCTGGAATGTAGTTTGCAGAGAAATTGACTGTTGTGACCTTGTATGAAACATCACACTGGTCCTCTACATAATATTTTGTTGATTGGATCCAATGAGCAGAAATCTGGGTTTCTTAGTTGGTTAAGCCTCTGCCTTTGGCTCAGGTCATGATCCCAGAGTCCTGGAATTGAGCCCCGTGTCTGGCTCTGTGCTCAGCAGGGAGTCTGTTTTTCCCTCTCTCTTTGCCCCTCCCCCCACTCGTGCTCAAATAAATAAATAAAATCTTTTTGAAAAACCATATTTAATATGAGAAAGTCTGCTCCCTGTGACCCTCAGTACACCTCAGTGTTTCCTGTACTCATGAAGGCCTACAGCATCAGTGTGTTACAATAGGCCACTCCTTGGCACAGTGGAATAATTCAGTCAGTTGACATCGTGGTTGTGTTCAAGGTGATGCCTTCCTGTTGTCTCTGTTCTAGACTCAGAGGTTGAGCAAATGTATGAGAAGTGATATCAGAGATCTGTGGTCTTTTTTTTTTTTTTAAGATTTTATTTATTTATTTGACAGACAGAGATCGCAAGTAGGCAGAGAGGCAGGCAGAGAGAGAGAGAGGAGGAAGCAGGCTCCCTGCAGAGCAGAGAGCCCGATGTGGGGCTCGATCCCAGGACACTGGGATCATGACCTGAGCCAAAGGCAGAGGCTTTAACCCACTGAGCTACCCAGGCGCCCCCAGAGGTCTGTGATCTTATTAACTGTGGGAAAATATCCTTAAATCACTCACCTTGGAAGCATACATTATCTAGTCCCTAATGTCTGTGCTGATTGACTTAAAAGTAACAGATTTAAATTCAGAAGTGCTTTTATCCACTTCAAGTTTATCTTTGTGTATGGTGTAAGAGAATGGTCGAGTTTCATTCTTCTACACATAGCTGTCCAATTTTCCCAGCATCATTTATTGAAGAGACTTTTTTCCACTGTATATTTTTTCATGCTTTGTTGAAGATTATTTGACCGTAGAGTTGAGGGTCCATATCTGGGCTCTCTATGCTGTTCCACTGGTCTGTGTGTCTGTTTTTATGCCAGTACCATGCTGTCTTGGTGATCACAGCTTTGTAGTAAAGCTTGAAGTCAGGCAATGTGATGCCCCCAGTTTTGCTTTTCTTTTTCAACATTTCCTTAGCAATTTGGGGTCTCTTCTGATTCCATACAAATTTTAGGATTGTTTGTTCTAGTTCTTTGAGAAATGCTGGTGGAAAAAAAAATCTTAAAAAAAAGTATAGATTGCTCTAGGCAGTATAGACATTTTTGACAATGTTTGTTCTTCCGATCCATGAGCGTGGAATGGTCTTCCATCTTTTTGTGTCTTCTTCAGTTTCTTTCATGAGTGTTCTGTAGTTCCTCGAGTTCAGATTCTTTACCTCTTTGGTTAGGTTTATTCCCAGGTATCTTATGGTTCTTGGTGCTATAGTAAATGGAATTGATTCTCTAATTTCCCTTTCTGTATTTTCATTGTTAGTGTATAAGAAAGCAACTGATTTCTGTACATTGATTCTGTATCCTGCCACATTACTGAATTGCTATATGAGTTCTGGTAGTTAGGGGGTGGAGTCTTTTGGGTTTTCCATATAAAGTATCATGCCATCTGCGAAGGGAGAGTTTGACTTCTTCATTGCCAATTTGAATACCTTTTATTTCTCTTTGTTGTCTGATTGCTGTTGCTAGGACTTCTAATACTATGTTGGACAAGAGTGGTGAGAGTGGGCATCAGAATCCTAGGGGAGAACATAGGCAGTAACCTCTTCGACATCAGCCATAGCAACTTCTTTCAAGATATGTCTCCATAGGCAAAGGAAACAAAAGCGAAAATGAATTTTGGGGACTTCATCCAGATCAAAAGCTTCTGCACAGCAAAGGAAATGGTCAACAAAACAAAGAGGCAACCCACATAATGGGAGAAGATATTCGCAAATGACAATTCAGAGAAAGGGCTGATATCCAGGATCTATAAAGAACTCCTCAAACTTAACACACACAAAACAGATAATCATGTCAAAAAATGGGCAGAACACATGAACAGACACTTCTCCAATGAAGACATACAAATGGCTAACAGACACGTGAAAAAATTCATCATCACTAGCCATCAGGGAGATTCAAATCAAAACCACATTGAGATACCACCTTACACCAGTTAGAATGGCCAAAATTAACAAGATAGTAAACAATGTGTATTGGAGAGGATGTGGAGAAAGGAGAACCCTCTTACACTGTTGTTGGGAATGCACGTTGGTATAGCCACTTTGGAAAACAGTGTGGAGATTCCTTAAGAAATTAAAAATAGAGCTTCCCTAGGACCCTGTGATTGCATTACTGGGTATTTACCCCAGAGATACAGATGTAGTGGAAAGAAGGGCCATCTGTACCCCAATGTTCATAGCAGCAATGGCCACGGTCGCCAAACTGTGGAAAGAAACAAGATGCCCTTCAACGGACGAATGGATAAGGAAGATGTGGTCCATATATATTATGGAGTATTATGCCTCCATCAGAAAGGATGAATACCCAACTTTTGTATCAACATGGAGGGGACTGGAAGAGATTATGCTGAGTGAAATAAGTTAAGCAGAGAGAGTCAATTATCATATGGTTCTGCTTATTTGTGGAGCATAAGGATTAACATGGAGGACATGGGGAGCTGGAGAGGAGAAGGGAGTTGGGGGAAATTGGAGGGGGAGATGAACCATGGAGACTGTGGACTCTGAAAAACAATCTGAGGGTTTTGGAGGGGAGGGGGTGGGAGGTTGGGTGAACCTGGTGGTGAGTATTATGGAGGGCACATATTGCATGGAGCACTGGGTGTGGTGCATAAACAATGAATTCTGAAAGACTGAAAAGAAATTTAAAAAAATTCAGAAGTGCTCAATCCAGACATCATACACATATAACCACAAATGAAATTTTGCCCACTTTATTCTTGACTGTGAATGAATTGCTTAAACTTCCCATTATCACTTAAGCATATTTATTTAACTTGGTTCTGGACAAAAATGATTTAAGCCACAAATGAGTGTAAGAGAAGAGTGGTTGGTGGCATCACATCCATGTAGTTGCTAAAGCCAGAAACCCAGAAACCATCCTTGACTGCCTTTCTCCATTCCCATATCCGTCCTCATCAAAGCATCCCATGTATCCTGTCAGTACTGTTGCCAGCAGGCTCTCCAGTGCACCCCTTTGTTAACATATGAATTTCTACCACCGTGGTCCATAGTCTTATTTCTTACTCAGATGACTGCATCTGCTTCGTCTGTTCTCCTTGTCCTCACTGTTTTCCAAGTCACAGCCCTGTTAAGCCAGATCATACGTCTCTTACTTAAAGTGCTCCAGTCATTCCTCATTGTTTTCTATATGGTTAGGTTCCTCCTTCTGGTCACCACATTCTAAGTCTTCCAGACTTAGCCTTCAGTCTTACTGTGTTACCGTGTTACTCACATCTTCCATACCCTATCTTCATGATAGCTCTTGACTTCATGATAGCTCTGCCTTCTCTGCTTGCAGTGACCTCTCTCTCTTCTTTGTGCAGCTAAAATCCTTTGCTTTTATTATAGTAGAGGCACCGCTTGGGGTTGGGGCTGCTCTTCCTCTGAGGTTTACCCATGCTTACCTTTGTCATGGCATTATTCACATTGTGTTTTAGCTCTCTTTATTTTTCTTTCTCCTCTGCACTCACCAGAGAATTATAAGTTACTGGAGACAGGAGCTGAGACTTACCTGTGGCTAGCCTGGTGCCTGGCACAGAGGATGTTTCTGTAAACATTTGTCAAATGAATAAATTAATGAATAAAAGGAAAACAGTAACCGTCCAAAAGTTTCCTGCTCTTTATTAGTTCACAACCTAGTCAAGTTAGTAGTTTACCAATTATAAAACTGTCCCAAGTTCTGTGCAGGAACTCACTTTTGTTCTAACTGAATACACTGTTCTTCAAAGACACAAATGACATTAAATGTTTTGTAAATGAACCCACTGGGGTACAAGAAGAAATATTATACTGGAAAACATTAAACAACCTGAAACAAAAAGCAGATCATTTCCCAACCACAAATTAAAGAAGAAAAAATACTCAACCAATATTAAAATCTACTTTAAATACTGCCAACATTTTGAAGAGAGGACACAACCAAATCCAGAGACCAAGACTGTAGAATGAAGACAAATGATAAACTAAAGGACATTAGCCAAGAAAAAGAGTATCAGGAAACCCATTTGGGCAATGAATGAAAATGAAATAAATTTAAGAGTTTAAAAATGTCTCACTTCTATGGGTGTGCTTCATCGTTTTTGGTTTTGTTTTTTTCCCTGTAAGCTGATCTCAGAGACTTTCCTTTGTAGAAAGAGGCTGTGGCTGTCATTTTATCGTGGCCCGTGTTCACATACTACACAAGCACCAAATTATGAAGCAGAGTCCCCTGGGAGGCCAAGGGCAGGCTGGACATGCTTTTAAACTAGATAATGATAAATAGGCCCAGCTAGAAAGATGAATTGAAAACTGGATTCTTCCCAGCATACATCCCCCCAAAGAAGTGAAATTCTTTCTTCCCTGTTTTTACAAGTCTTACCACTTTGAGACCTGTCTCAGTTTCTCCCAGCTTCATCGAAGCACTCCCCAGAGATTCAGCCACTGTACCCATTTCTGATGACCTCTGCAAGATCTTTAGATTCAGACTATTCAATTATTGATATTATTGAATTATAGTTATCACTGATTATGTTTTTGTGTGTAAACATTGGCTCCCTAATCAGATTATTCCCTCTGCCAACAATTGTCTCTGACTTTCAAAACACATTCCTGACAGTTATTAGCACAATGTACAGTGCACATAGCAAGCTCTGTGTCCACTCTGTGAATGTGACAGTTACATCGAATTAAATTGAACAAAAGATACTTTATGACAGAGATGGTTTTCCCCTTGCAAAATTATTGGCAGAAACAAAAATCAGAATGTGATCATTTTAAGTGTTCCTGTACATACCAAGTATTTTCTTTTCTCTCTCATTTTCCAGATTATAAGTGGGCCTGATGCCACTTCAGTGGTTTTTAATCCTGTATGCACAGGTGAATCACATGAGGAATTTAAAAAATACAGATGCCAGGGCTGCTACTGAGACCAATTTAGACAGAAAACAGAAGGGAGAGTAAAAGGATTACCCCAGGTGATTTTAATAGCCACAGTTGGAGAACACTGTGCTATCCTGTCAATGGTTGAGTCAGTCAACCCACAGTGCTACTCCATCTGGGAGTCCCTGGAAGCTGCTTCGGGGGGATTCTTCTAAGTAGCAAGTGTGCCTTGCTGTTCATGAGGTTTTCAGCTTCCCAAATATACTAATATCCCTTTCTTTGGGTACTTTTAGTTCACTCATCTATTTAATAAACAGTATGGCAGCTTTTAACTAGAGAATACAATGGGATAATCCAAGTCTAAGAAGTATAGGTTGCTTCTATACATTTAGAGGAAAAAAGAGAATTGGCTTACTTTGCTAGAAAAATCAAACCCCAAACTATTTTCATCTGAAACCCACATATTTTTCATATCAAAAATAGCTGTTTTTTTTTCCTGCAAGAATGAGAATTCCTATTTGGACAATTGCATAAACTACTAGTTTGCTTGCATTTATAAAGATTTTATTTATTTATTAATTTGAGAGAGAGAGAGAGTGAGAGAGCAAGAGAGGAGAAAAGGTCAGAAGGAGAAGCAGATTCCCTGCGGAGCTGGGAGCCCAGGGCAGGACTCGATCTGGTGACTCTGGGATCATGACCTGAGCCGAAGACAGTCGCTTAACCAAATGAGCCACACAGGCACTCTGTTTTGGTTGCATTTACAGACCAGTATTGTATTGTTTTGTTCTTATTTTTAAATTATTTATTGAGATCTCGTACAAGCCAGACTCTCTGCAAAGCTCTTTACATGTAATCTGATTTAATGATGATATTATCCATTTGAAACATGTGCTTATATAACACCTGTTTTATACATAAGGAAATTCAGGCTCAAGGAGATGAAAAAGTATCCCAGAGTCACATAGCTACTGAGAAATAAAGGTGGGATTCAAACTCAGATCCTTGCAGGCCAAAGATCTTAACCTTCGCATGAGCTCCAGGAATAACTTCTACCACCTGGTGCTGCTGGGTAAAATCCTAAATGAAATGCTTAACCTGAAATCCAAGGGTGATGGAAAAGACATAAATTGCGGTGGGTTTCCTCTTCATTTAAGTTCAACTGTAAGTCACTTATGAATTTATGTCTACTGTCTACTGTAGCTGTGTTTGTAACTTTCCACGAGACTGTGTTTTGGAGGATCTTGTAAAATTTCAAAGAAAATTCATGGGATCTTTTTTTCTTTTTTCCATATTAAAAGATGGGGAAGGGCAGCAATGTGGCTTTAATGCATGTCTTCTTTGTTATAAGGAAATTATAGAATATATTCACACAACTGTTCTGCGTTGAACTCTAATGATGGTTCAACTCCCAGTTCTATGGCAGTTCTGTGCTGTGCTCTCTCCGCCCCTGTGAATGCACGTGCTCTCAGCTCTACCTACATGTCCCGCCACCCCACCGCAGTCATACCTACCGGCCACGTTCCAGCCAAGCTTTTAAGATGCTCCAACATTTTTCCTCTTGTTGAACAGTTTTCACTACCCCTGTCTCCTTCCCACGCTGAGGCCTCAATAACTTTTTTCCTTTGTCTCTCCACTCAGGCTGTTCCTTTATGGTGTGTTCTATGACAGTTCTGTAGCTCTTGTGTCGATCCTTTCTCACCTGTCCCTCCTCTGAGGGACAAGATCTTTGGGGCAAGATTCTTTATTGATCCTGTATCCCCAGTGCTTAGAATATAGCATGTGCTCAATAGACAGTTGGTTGAATTTTTGAATGAATTATTAAACAAATTGGAATTTACCTGACAGACCATGCTGTGAACGTTGAGCAAAACTTTCATCCGGATCTGATTAGATCTCTATTCCACTTGAAAACCTGTCACCCTCAGAATTTTTTTTTTTTAAGATTTTATTTATTTGTGAGAGAGAGAAAGAGCCCTAGGGAGTTCACAAGCCGGGGAAGCAGCAGGCAGAGGGAGAGGCAGACTCCCTGCTGAGCAGGGAGCCCAATGCAGGACTTAGTCCCAGGACTCTGGGATCATGACCTGAGCTGAAGGCAGACGCTTAACCAGTAAATGTACTGAGCCACCCAAGTGTCTCTCCCTGAGTTTTTTTTTAAGATGTTAAATGTTTTAGGGGCACCTGGGTGGCTCAGTGAGTTAAGCCTCTGCCTTCAGATCAGGTCATGATCTCAGGGTCCCGGTATCAAGCCCCGAGTTGTGTTCTCTGCTCAGTGGGGAACCTGCTTCCCCCTCTCTCTCTGCCTACTTCTATGCCTATTTATGATCTCTCTGTCAAATAAATAAATAAAATCTTAAAAAAAAAAGACATTAAATGTTTTATTTATTTATTTATCTGTTAAATTAACATATAATGTATTATTTGTTTCACGGGTACAGGTCTGTGAATCATCAGTCTTACACAATTCACAGCACTCAACATAGCACATACCCTCTCCTGTGTCCATCACCCAGGCACCCTACTCCTCTCACCCCCCTCCCCACCAGCAACCCTCAGTTTGTTTCCTGAGATTAAGAGTCTCTTATGGTTTGTCTCCCTCCCCAATCCCATCTTGTTTCATTTTTCCCTCCCTTCCCCTATGATCCTCTGTCTTGTTCCTCAAATTCCTCATATCAGGGAGATCATATAATTGTCCTTCTTTGCTGACTTATTTTGCTTAGCATAATATTTTCTAGTTCCATCTGCATCATTGCAAATGGCAAGATTTTGTTTTTTTTGATGGCTGCATGATATTTATATCTTTATCTGTATCTATCTTTATCCATTCATCTGTTAATGAACATCTAGGTTCTTTCCATAGTCTGGCTATTGTGGACATTGATGCTCTAAACATTCAGGGCCACGTGCCCCTTCAGATCACTACATTTGTATCTTTAGGGTATATACCCAGTAGTGCGATTGCTGGGTTGTAGGGTAGCTCTACTTTCAACTTTTTTGAGGAACCTCCATACTGTTTTCCAGAATGGCTGCACCAGCTTGCATTCCCACTAACAGTGTAGGAGGGTTTCCCTTTCTCTGCATCCTCGCCAACACCTGTCATTTCCTGACTGGTTGATTTTAGCCATTTTGCTTGGTGTGAGGTGGAATGTCATTGAGGTTTTGATTTGTATTTCCCTGATGCCAAGTGATGCTGAACACTTTTTCGTGTGTCTTTTGGCCATTTGGATGTCTTCTTTGCAGAAATGTCTGTTCATGTCCTCTACCCATTTCTTTGGGTGTTGAGTTTGATAAGTTCTTTATAGATTTTTGGATACTAGCCCTTTATCTGATATGTCATTTGCAAATATCTTCTCCCATTCTGTCAGTTGTCTTTTGGTTTTGTTGACTGTTTCCTTTTCTGTGCGAAAGCCTTTGATCTCAATGAAGTCCCAATAGTTCATTTTTGCCCTTGCTTCCCTTGCCTTTGGCGATGTTTCTAGGAAGAAGTTGCAGCAGCTGAGGTAAAAGAGGTTCCTGCCTGTGTTCTCCTCAAGGATTTTGATCGATTCCTGTCTCATATTGAGGTCTTTCATCCATTTTGAGTCTATTTTTGTGTGTGGTGTAAGGAAATGGTCGTTTCATTCTTCTGAAAGTGGATGTCCAATTTTCCCAACACCACTTCTTGAAGAGACTTTTTTCCATTGGACATTCTTTCCTGTTTTGTTGAAGATTAGTTGGCCATAGAGTTGAGGGTCTATTTCTGGCTCTCTATTCTGTTCCATTGATCTATGTGTCTGTTTTTGTGCCTGTACCATACTGTCTTGAGGATGACAGCTTTGTAATAGAGCTCAAAGTCTGGAATTAGGATGCTGCCAACTTTGGTTTTCCTTTTCAACATTCCTCTGGTTATTCGGGGTCTTTTCTGGTTCTATATAAATCTTAGGGTTATTTGTTCCACGTTTTTGAAAAAAGTTGCTGGTATTTTGATAAGGATTGCATTAAATGTGTAGATTGCTCTAGTTAGCATAGACATTTTCAGAATATTTGTTCTTCCAATCCATGAGCATAGAATGTTTTTCCATTTCTTTGTGTCTTCCTCAACTTCTTTCATGAGTATTCTATAATTTTCTGAGTACAAATTCTTTGCCTCTTTGGTTAGGTTTATTCCTAGGTATCTTATGGTTTTGGGTGCAGTTGCAAATGGGATTGACTCCTTAATTTTTCTTTCTTCTGTCTTGCTGTTGGTGTATAGTAATGCAACTGATTTCTGGGCATTGATTTTATATCCTGACACTTCGGTGAATTCCTATATGAGTTGTAGCAGCTTTGGAGTGGAGTCTTATGGGTTTTCCACATAAAGTATCATATCATCTGCAAAGAGTGATAGTTTGACTTCTTCTTTGCCTATTTGGATGCCTTTAATTTCTTTTTGTTGTCTGATTGCTGAGGCTAGGACTTCTAGTACTATGTTGAATAGCAGCGTTAATAGTGGACAGCCCTGCTGTGTCCCTGACCTTAGGGGAAAAGCCCTCAGTTTTTCCCCACTCAGAATGATATTTGTTGTGGGTTTTTCATAGATGGCTTTGATGATATTGAGGTATGTACCCTCTATCCCTACACTGTGAAGAGTTTTGATCAAGAAAGGATGCTGTACTTTTTCAAATACTTTTTCATCATCTTTTGAGAGTATCATATAGTTCTTGTTCTTTCTTTTATTAATGTGTTGTATCACATTGATTGATTTGCAGATGCTGAATCAACCTTGCAGCCCTGGAATAAATCCTACTTGGTCATGGTGAATAATCCTTTTAATGTACTGTTGGATCCTACTGGCTAGTATTTTGGTGCAAATATTTGCATCCATGTCAATCAGGGATATTGGTTTGTAATTCTCCTTTTGACAGGGTCTTTGTCAGGTTTTGGGAACAAGGTAATGCTGGCCTCATAAAATGAGTTTGGAAGTTTTCCTTCCATTTCTATTTTTTGGAACAGTTTCAGGAGAATAGGTATTATTTCTTTAAATGTTTCGTAGATATCGTCTGGGAAGCCGTCTGGCCCTGGGCTCTTTTTGGGAGATTTTTGATGATTGCTTCAATCTCCTTACTGGTTATGGGTCTGTTCAGGTTTTCTATTTCTTCCTGGTTCAGTTGTGGTAGTTTATAGGTCTCTAAGAATGCATCCATTTCTTCCAGATTTTCAAATTTGCTGGCATAGTGTTGCTCATAATTGTTTGTATTTCTTTGGTGTTGGTTCTTATAATTGTTTGTATTTCTTTGGTGTTCTTATAATTGTTTGTATTTCTTTGGTGTTGGTTGTGATCTCTGCTTTCATTCATGATTTTATTAATTTGGGTCCTTTCTCTTTTCTTTTTGGTAAGTCTGGCCAGGGGTTTATCAATCTTATTAACTGTTTCAAAGAACCAACTCATAGTTTCATTTATCTGTTCTACCTTTCTTTTGGTTTCTATTTCATTGATTTCTGCTCTAATCTTTATTATTTCTCTTCTCCTGCTGGGTTTAGGCTATATTTCTTATTCTTTCTCCAGCTCCTTTAGGTGTAGGGTTAGACTGTATACTTGAGACTTTTCTTGTTTCTTGAGAAAGGCTTCTATTCCTATATGCTTTCTCTCAAAATCCCGAAGATTTTGAACAGTTGTGTTTTCATTTTCATTTGTTTCCATGAATTTTTTAAATTCTTCTTTAATTTTCTGGTTGACCCATTCATTCTTGAGTAGGATGTCCTTTAGCCTCCATGTATTTGAGTTCTTTCCAACTTTCCTCTTGTGGTTGAGTTTTAGTTTCAAAACATTGTGGTCCAAAAATATGCAGAGAACAATCCCAGTCTTGGTACCAGCTGAAATCTGATTTGTGACCCAGGATGTGATCTATTCTGGAGAATATTCCATGTGCACCAGAGAAGAGTGTGTGTTCTATTGCTTTGGGATGGAATGTTCTAATATATCTGTGATGTCCATCTGGTTCAATGTGTCATTTAAAGCCTTTATTTCCTTGTTGATCTTTTGCTTCAATGATATGTGCATTTCAGTAAGGAGGGTGTTAACGTCCCCTACTATTATTGTATTATTGTCAATGTGTTTCTTTGATTTTGTTATTAATTGATTTATATAACTGGCTGCTCTCATGTTAGGGACATAGATATTTAAAATTGTTAGATCTTCTTGTTGGACAGACCCTTTAAGTATGATATAGTGTCCTTCTTCATCTCTTACTATAGTCTTTAGCTTAAAATCTAATTTGTCTGATATATAGATTGTCACCCAGCTTTCTTTTGATGTCTATTAGCATGATAAATTGTTTTCTGCCCCCTCGTTTGAAATCTGGAGGTATCTTTGGGTATAAAGTGAGTTTCTTGCAGACAGCATATTGATGGGTCTCTTTTTTTTTCTTTTTAAACCCATTCTGATACCCTGTGTCTTTTGATTGGGCCGGTTAGCCCATTTACATTCAGGGTAACTACTGAAAAATATGAATTTAGTGCCATTGTATTGCCTATAAGGTGACTGTTACTGTATATTATCTTTGTTCCTTTCTGGTCTATGTTACTTTTAGGCTCTCTCTTTGTTTACAGGACCCCTTTCAATATTTCCTGTAGGGCTTGTTTGGTATTTGCAGAATCTTTTAGTGTTTGTTTGTTTGTTGTCCTGGAAGCTTTTTATTTCTCCTTCTATTTCCAATGACAGATAGCTGGATATAGTATTCTTGGCTGCATATTTTTCTCTTTTAGTGCTCAGAATATATCATGTCAGTTCTTTCTGGCCCAACAGTTCTCTGTGGATAAGTCTGCTGCCAATCTAATATTTTTACCATTGTATGTTATAGACCTCTTGTTCCGAGCTGCTTTCAGGGTTTTCTCTTTGTGTCTGAGACTTGTAAGTTTTATTATTAGATGATACGGTTTTAGCCTATTTTTATTTTTATTTATTTATTTATTTTTTTGAGGGAGGTTCTCTGTGCCTCCTGGATTTTGATGCTTGTTCCCTTTGCCAAGTTAGGGAAATGCTTTGCTATAATTTGCTCTAATATACCGTCTGTCCTTCTCTCTCTTTCTTCTTCTTCTGGGATCCCAATTATTCTAAGCTTGTTTCATCTTATGGTAATACCTATCTCATGAATTCCCCTTCGTGGTCCAGTAGTTCTTTACCTCTCTTTTTCTCAGCTTCTTTATTGTCCAGCATTTAGTCTTCTATATCGCTAATTCTCTCTTCTGCCTCATTTATCCTAGCAGTAAGAGCCATCATTTTTTATTGAAACTCGTTAATAGCTTTTTTGTTTTCAACTTGGTTAGATTTTAGTTCTTTTTCTCCAGGAAGGGATTTTATTTCTCCAGATAGGGATTCTCTAGTATCTTCTATGTTTTTTTTTTCAAGCCTAGCAGCATCTTTATAATCGTCATTCTGACCTCTGGTTCTGACATCTTCCTAATGTCCGTATTGATTAGGTCCCTAGCTGTTGGTACAGCCTCTTGTTCTTTTTTATTTTTTGAGGTCTGTTTTTCGGCCTTGTCATTTTGTCCAGAGAAGAATAGATGAATGACAGAACAAAATGCTAAAAGGGTAACAACGACTCCAGAATAATATACATTGACCAAATCAGAAGAGACCTGAAAGGGGGTGGGGGGTTGGGGAGAAGAAAGGGAAAAAAAGTATGATCAGGCTGGTGAATAGAACAGAGCCACATTTGATTCTGGGTGTATTTTGTCTGTTAGAAGAAACTGCCTCCCAAAATTTTAAAGAAAGAAAGAAATATATATATATATATATATGGCACTATATATATATATATATATATATATATATATATATATATAAAACACGCTATATATATATATGAAAACACAATGAAGGGATGGAATATATAGATATAGATATAGATATAAACATGATGAAGGAATGGAATATGACTGTAAAGATGAAAATTAAAAAAGATTTTAAAAAGGAATTGATAAGTTGGTTGAAAAAAAAAGGAGCGAATGTGATCAGGCTAGAAATTAGAACAAAGCTATATGCTAGATTTAGGGTATATTTTGGTCTGTTAGAAGAAACTGTATCCCAAAGTTTTAAAGAAAGAGAAACTTATATGTATAAAAAAAATTAAGGTTAAATACAATGAAAGGATAGAATATGACTATAAAAATGAAAATTAAAAAGGATTTTTAAAAAGGTATTGTAAGATAAAATAGTTAAAATAGGTTAAAATTAGTAAAGAGGAAGCATTCAAAAAAATAGAGAAAGAAAAAATAATGAAAATTTAAAAAATTTAACTTTGAAAGACTAAAGAATCATGGGAATAAAACCATGAATTCTGTGTGCTATATTCCCCTAGCACTGGTGTTTCACAGTTCTCATTGATTGGTGAACATGGTCTTGCCTGGATTTTCTTATTGTTCTTCGGGGGGAGAGGCCTGTTGCTGTGATTCTCAAATGTCTTTGCCCGATGCAGAATTGTACCACCCTTGCCAGGGGCCAGGCTAGGTAATCTGCTCGGGTTCACCTCAGTAGCTTTTGTTCCCTGAATATTTTCTGTAGAGCTTTGGAGGACAGGAATGGAGATGGCGGCCTCCCAATCTCCAGCCCTATAGGATCTGAGAACTTGGGGCCCCACTCCTTAGTGCACCCTCAGAGAAATACAGTCAATCACTCTTGTCTCCCTGGTCTCCAGCTGCACTCTGAGCTCACTTGGCTTGTAAGCAAGCATTTCTGTCTCTGGTGCATGGCTCTGTTTGGAGTCTCCAAACCCAGCAGATTCCTGCTTCATGCTCCAGCGCAGCTTCTCCTGGAGGAGGAAGGTGAGTCTCCTGGATCTGCTGCTTGTGGGGTCCCTGCTCGAAGAGCAGTGGCCCAACTGTGCCTTGGATCATGGTTTAAGGTAACCCTGAGCTGAGAGCCCCCTCTTCGGCTCCATCTCTGCAGCTGGCTTCCCCACTCTGATACCTGGGAGCTCTGATGCACTGAGGCACCCCTGGTCTTCCTGTGACCCCTCGGGTCCTGAGATCACACTGACCCTGTGAGGGCTATGCCTCCCACTTATCCTCTGGAGTGATGTCCCTCAGTGGAGCAGACTTCTAAAAGTTCCAATTTTGTGCTCCACTGCTCTACCACTTGCTGGGAGCTGGCTCCTCCCCCTGCAGTCTGTCTTCCTGTATATTGCCTCGGATTCACTTCTCTGCATGTCCTACCTTCCAGAAAGTGGTTGCTTTTCTGTTTATATAATGGCTGCTATTCTTTTCTTCACTCTCCTGTTGAGTGTATAGGTGTTCAGGATGGTTTGATAACTATCTAGGTGGATTCCTGGGACCAAATGAACTTTAGGTCTCCTACTCCTCTGCCATCTTGCACTTTTCTAGGTAAGCCCATTTACTGTTAAACAAAGATAAAGCCTTCTGTGAAAGCAGTTAGTTGATTTACAGCACCATTGATAACATGTTTATGAATGTGTGTGTATGAATGTAAGTCTCATGTAGACAGTTTCTCTCTCTTGAAATTCTGATATTCTATGTAATATTAAAATTAAATATACCAAGACATTGCAATATCACTGTTTACTCTAGTACATAAGATTGATTCATCCAGACATTTATCTGTGGGGTGTCTGTGACTAAAACAACCCTTTCAGAAAGAATTAATCCATACATGTGGGGTATAGGTGTTAGTCTGTTAATATGTGTTGGGGTTCATGTACAGCATGAAATCGTCCATAAAACCTGGATTTCTAAAATGTAACACAGAGGCTGCTGGAGGAGAGGGAAGGTTTTGGAGAAGGGCGTGGACCTTTGGAATGCTGAAGCCTGCATGACCACTCTGCTGTAGGAATGTGGGAAGTTGCCTTCCTGAAGCTTTCTTAGCCCAAACAGCCCCCCTGTGATCTAAGAGATGTATGCATTGTCCCTTAGGCTATATTTAGCAGACCTCATAGAACATGCAGATCAGCATATCATATCATTCCCTGAAAACAGATCCTGCTAGTTCCAGTAAGACCCCTTGGCACACATCATGTGCTTGAGAAACAGTGATAAAGATTTACGATTATCTGGAAGGACAAATGAAGGCAGGAGCAAAGAAGAGTAAGGGTCTTCATCTCTGAGCTTTGACCCCCTTGCCTTCTCTTCTTCACAGCAAAGTCTGGAGTAATGTTTCATCTGTCTGCGCAGGGATTGCTGGCCTTTACTGGCAAATATGGAAAACAACATCTCAATGTAGCCTCATTTCTGAATGCTTTTCTTTGAAACAGATTTGTTCTCTCATACTGAAGAGAGATATTTTGGGCCAACGTCTGTTGGGTGCATGGAGTCAGGTTCCATTTGCCTGGCACTGTGTAGTTCAACCCTGAAGAGCATGGTGACGTAGAGTGGCAACTTGTTTATATAAAAGCCTAAGGGGAACTAGTTACTGTCTCTTGTGGAAATGGTGACACTCAAACAGTTATCTCTCAGTCTGAAGAATGTTGTGCATCTTGATAACACACTGATTGCTTTCCTTCAGTATTTTCTGGCCTTAAAATGACCATATGGAAATTCATTCAATTTCTTGAGAACTTTTCAATTTTCTCAGATTCTAACTTCTTACCTTGTTAATACATATCCCATGTGTTTAAATTACCCAGAAGAGAGGAGTTAAAAATAATTCATCACCTACCTTTACGAGTCTTAAGAAACATTTATATGCAATTGTGTGATTTCAAAATTTTAGAAGCTGTGCAAGAAATATGAAATGGCCAGTTAAAGCAGTTATTCAGGTTTAGTCTAGTAAAAACTTTATTTGGTATGATTAATCATAATTACTTGCTCATAGTGGTTGAGTTCTCTGTCTAGATTTTGTTTTAGTTTTAATTTTAACTCAAGTACCACACCTGGTTTTCTAACTTTGTTAGAAGGGAGAGCTGGGGAGTACAGCAAATACAATTTGGAGCTTTTTGCTCTTCTCAGTGGTTGGTCCATATGTTTGTTTATTTTTGTTCTGATATTTGGAGTCATGGCAACTGTGAATGCCAGCATTTGTCTTGGTAATTTCTGGAAGTTTCTGAATCGTTGACCAATCCAATGGTCCTGCTTCTAAAGATTTATTTGCTAGCTAATCAACTGGATGGGAATTCTTACAAATAAGTAAAAATGACACTCTTAAGTTGTGACTCAGAAAGTATGTGAGCTCTGCCAATCTTGTTGGAGCCAAATGACACAGTTCTAGCAACCATGCAGAATTTCCAAGTTTATCTCGAAGTACTCTGGGCCCTTCCCTCAAATCTCTTACATGTTAGGGTTTGTGTGAAAAGGAATCTTAATTTTAACCTGCCCCATGAACTGTTTCTTGCTTATGAAATATTTTCCACATTGCTTATTTAATGGAGGTGGAAAGAAGGAGATATTTTCCTAGGAAGGTATTAAATTATTTCCTTACAAGTCCAAGTATAATTTTGAGAGTTTTATAAGTTATCTTCACATTTAGTCGATCATAAATCTGAGTTATGTGGGTAAAACAAAAACACACCGCAAATTAGCAATTTCTCCTAACATGTTCTCCTAATGTAACTATCACATTGGTTAGTTTGAACTTCAGACACCTAAGAGGCAGAAGAATACACTTGACTCTTCCTGATTTCTATACTGGCTTTTGTACTTCATCTCTCCATGCTCTCTGCTTACTATGTATTTGGAATGTTAAGATAAATTGACTGTAAAGATAAGTGCAATGTAAGTATGTAGGACTGGTAGAGGGGACTTGTAATTTCTTCTTCTTATGAATATAATAGGGTTCCAGACAGACTAGGCTGATGCTGCTTCAGTCTTCAGTATACTGACCAAAATTGTTTCATTTGGTACATTAGTGCATATAATAGGACATATTTTTGTTCAGGTACTGGCTGATTACTTGGATGCTGGAACTTGCTCAAGAACTTAGAAACAGAAAATAAAGTTAACTCTCTTAGAGAATTAATTGTGGAATTAACACGTTAATGGAGAATACATTCAATCAGGCACTTGAATAGTGTTAAGCCCTACATGACATATATATCTCCTAAAACTAGAAAGTCAATTTAGTACAATTTAGTTAATGATAGTACACATGGGACATCAGCAAACAAAACAGTAGAGCTGGCTTATTAAACTTGGCCCTGACTACTTTTTTTTGGTGACATATACCTTGGGGGTGACTATTTTCATATCCATAGTCATTTAATTTTGTTTGTGCTTCTTAGAGTAATAAAATCTCATGTGTAATTTTGAACATGGTAGTGTCCTTAAATCCTATGTGGAGTTAGGAACTTTGTCAAAGAAAAGCCTATGTCCAGTAGGGTGGAGAGGAAAGAAGAGAAGGGAAAATTTCCCTTGAGAAGGGAAAATTTCTCCTTTAAAATTATATTCTCCATATAAAATGTTATATGGGACTATTTTATGTATGGCAAATTTATGTGTCAGTGTTGACATAGTCTCAAGGATCTTTAGAACTACTGCTCTGGTTACTTGGATTTGATTCTTGTGACTCTGCCATTGAGAAACAGAAAGCTTCTCATCTGTGTGTCTTCCAAAGGCTCTTGTGCCCAAATCTGGGGACATAATAGACATGTCAGAGGAGACATTATTCCCTGGTTGGCAGGCATGGAGAATGCCAGGGATCTCATCTAGGCCTGGCCTGGGTTTAAATGTAGAATGAAAAAGACAATGGCCCCTTTTTTGTAGTTTTTCATTAGTATGTGGAGTGAATGTTCAAGAACATTCTTAGGGTGAACACTGCAGGTCACATGAACTGTGGTCTATTTTCTACTTAGTTAATAACAAGTATATTACATGGAGTCTTTTCAAAGAAGTCTCACATGTGTCTACTCTGCCAATACTTTCTGCCTTATTTTACCTTCACAGTGATTTTGTGAGGCAGGTAGGGATCTGCCTTTAGTGAAAGAAGCCTGGATGAAGAATCAGATATAGATACTAATAACTACTTTATTGGCCTCCATTTTCTCATGTTTAAAAATAAGATGATTCTGGGATTGCGGTAGGGTGACCAGTACGAGATGGAGGTGGGTGCAGCTGTGGAAGATGGTTGGGCCAGTCCCCAGGGAGCACCTGGGTTTGGGTGAAGCTGGGAGGCGGCAGCAGCATGACCACGAAGTGGGGTCTCAATCCAGGGCCAATGGGTTTTCAAAAACATTCCTACCGGTTGGATCTCTGGCTCTTCATCCTCTGACATGGTGTTGTTTATCTTCATATATTTTTTACCATGAAGGGGTTGCCTAATGTCTAGATTAACAAGTTGGCTCCTGGAGTGGATTCTGAAAATGACTACAGACTTCTTGAACAAAGAAGACAGGATTGTGCAACAGAATTTCAAACTCTGAGGGACTTTTCTTTCATTTTACATACTCTTGTTATGCCTTTTGGGAACTATATTAAATGGGTGATGATCTCACCCATTCATAGCTCAGTTCTTAAAAGTAGACTCTTTGATTCATGTTTAAAAACTTTTCAAACATCTGATGGCTTTACAGAGGCTGAGTATTAAAGCATTTATACATAAAGGTTTAGTGAATTCTTTAAGAAATATGGTAATGTCTTGCCTTCAACATTTTAAGGGCTAGCTAGGGTTTAGTATTTTGTAAAATTGTTGTGAAATATTAAGGTGAAGTATTTAAAAATAAATTACTCAAGAGCAAGGGAAGGATTTTGAGAAAAAAGAGGTAAGAGCTATACAGAAAATGTAGGCCCACAATGCATTGGCTATAAGTATCAGTTTAATTTTTAGATTAAGTGGGTGTCTGTTATGGTTGCTGGATTGACACAATCTCAGAGAAAGCATGTAATATCCAGAATTGGAAATTTAGCATGCATGTCCTCTTACCTGGATCCTTCCCTCACTTCGTTTTAAGTTCTTGAACTCCCCTAAAATAAGACTGTGTTTGAAACCTATTTTTTATTATTGCGGTTGCATTAAGAATGCTTATGGCCAGAAACATGTTAGCTTCTTTGTTTTTTAATAATGTCTGTACCTTAAATACTTCAGCAGAATCATTTCAACAAATATTTGAGCACTTATTCTGGGCCAGGTACAGTAGTTAGCAAAAAAGACAAAAGTCCTTGCCTTCATGGAGCTTACATTCTTTTATTTATTTAAATGTTAGTAAGAATTTACATTCTGTAAGTGATCAGCTAGTGTTTAATCAGAAAGGCCACACTCCCAAAGCAGTTACTAGAAGCCCTTCCGAAGCTAATCCTATTGTATAACAGATATTCCTTTATGTAACAGATGTTAGAAATGGGCACTTATAGAAATTGGTGACATTTGATACATGTGAATTGCCTAAATATTTTGAGGATATTTCCCTCCCTTAGAAACAGGGTATAGATCTGGTGAACTCTACACCTTCTCCCTTTAGAATGGCATTTAGAGTGAAATCCGGGAATGATTTTGGAAGATTTTAATTGCCTATTGTAGACTACAGGTAAAAATTACGCCTCCAGGGTATTGTGGCAACTGCCTGGAGAGAGCCTTTGATGTAAAAGTTGGTGCATCTAAAGAAACATGAAACTGGAATTTCACTGAGTATACCAAACAGTATGAACTTCTGTTCTGCTGCTTGCTAGTGATTTTGTCCAAGAAATGTTTATTGTGTAGCTTAAAAAAAAAAAAGGAAAGGAAAGGAAGAAAAATGATTCTGGGGCTCCTGGGTGGCCCAGTTGGTTAAAGTCTGGTCAGGTCATGTTCTCAGAGTCCTGAGATAGAGCCCCACATCAAGATCCCTGCTCAACAGGAGTCTGCTTCTCCCTCTCCCTCTGCCCACCCCTCCTGGCTTGTGTTTTCTGCTCTCTCTCATGTTCTGTCTCTGAAATAAATAAATAAAATCTTTTAAAAGATCAGATTATTCTAAAACTCATTATTCTCACTCTACATAAATTCATAAAAACACAGAGAGGTAAATTATTTCTTCAAGATCACACTTTTCCAGGTGTTAGGGCTGGCTCTAAGCTTATAGAATTCACCTCTAGATTTTAGGGATGACTTGCTTAGAATGTCACATACTAGTAATATTTGGAAATGGATGCTGATAATAATCAGCATGTGGTGGATGAGACTGGCCCTCCAGTGTGATCATTCAAACATCAAGTCTTTGCTGAGGAGTACAGACCTGGAAACTAATCTCTTCAGTTACATTGTCTACTCAAGATTGATGAAGAGTTGAATTATTTGCAGGAACTTGTCAAAACTTCAAACCTAGTCTAAGGGAGAGGCAGCTGTGGCCACACTAGTTGTGGGAGGTAATGTCCTAGAATGGAGTTGACTGCATCATGCTAGAACTGCTGGATGACCATGTTCATTAGAAATATTGGATTCCCTTGTTTTTTTTTTCCTCTTTGTTTGCCATGTAACTTTCTGACACCAACTTAGCTTTCAGTGTAGACTCACTTTATTCAGTCAGCAAACATTTTTTGAGGATGTCAAGTGCTAGATCTATACATTCAGAGTTGAGAAATGTGGTCTCTATTCTTGTCATTGTGGGACTCATGATCCAGTGGGGATAGGAGAAGTGGAGAGAAACCAAATATCAAAAATCATTTGAGTGGGATACCTGCTATAACAGAGATACGAGCATATTGTAATGGGAACAACTAAGTCTCCTGGGCCCAGGTTTAAGTGGGAAAGAGGAAGGAGTCAGAAAACATTTCACATGGAAAAAGACACTCAATCCAAGTCTTACAGTACAAGGAGATAAGGGGAGAACTTCCTAATTGGTCTCAGCCACTAGTCAAGGCATGGAGGCATATGAAAGCATGGCTTATTGAGGAAAGAATTGCAGATTTTGTGTGATTGGAGATTGGTTTGGGGAGGGGATTATGGGCGGGCATGTGAGAGAGAAGAGATAAAACTGGAGGCAAGCTGACATCAAACATCCAGTGACTTTGATGATCAGACCAAGTTTTTTCTGTGCAAAATCATGAGCCAGCAAAGAGAGAAGAGTTTGCCATGTGTAACCAGTAAAAGAATTCTGGTTCTCTTTGAAATTAACTCTTGACTGCAGAATGGAGTATTGTGTCTTTTGATGTAGTCTTTCCTTGGGGCCAGTAGACCTATAGAATTCTAAGTTCATTGGCAACTAACCTGATTTGTCAGTGCAAATTGGTAAAGTGATGTTCTAG
Source organism: Enhydra lutris kenyoni (assembly GCF_002288905.1). Classification (NCBI taxonomy): domain Eukaryota; kingdom Metazoa; phylum Chordata; class Mammalia; order Carnivora; family Mustelidae; genus Enhydra; species Enhydra lutris. The sequence continues at coordinate 20,737,963 of NW_019154101.1, forward strand.
CTTGCCATTCTGTCCATTTTAAGTCTTAATAGTTTCAGGGGGCCTGATCAGTTCTGTAGCATTCCAGAAAACTGTATTTTCTATATTCACACAATGGAATACCATTCTGTGGATCCCTTTATGATGTTACCTACATCTGTAATCAGCTCCTCTCCAACTCTAAGCTGGAGATTGAGGCTAGACTCCAGATCCTCTCAGTCCTAGCCAATTGGTTACATCACTGGATATCTCCCTGATTTCAAATGCCTGGATAAATTAAATTTTAATTTCATTCTTATGAGAATCAAATACATGGTAGCATGATGATAATAGGCATTAGGGCACTAGTGCTGTTTTTGTGGCTTTGTCTTTAAACCTCTGTAAATTGGAATGGGTATTCTTCATTTTTATATTCTCCCATCATGCCTAGAATGGTCTTATGCATGCGGTAGGAGCTTAGTACCTATTCAGTGAATGATGACTTCATAATCATATTTCTCCTATAAAGAATTTTTCTATTGTATCTGGAATCTATCTTTTGCTATCTTGCATTAGCCATTAATATGAAATTGATTTAAGTTGATCCAACTTTCTTGGAGAATTTCCTTAAGAACAGGCTTGTTGTATCAGAGCTATGAAAGGCTAAATTTTGGAGAACAGAATTCAAGGCTGTGAGTCACTGTTGCAGATATAAGCTTGGGGTTTACAACCACAGTCAATGGCTGGAATCATTTGTAATTACAGGGAATGTTACTTATTTCATCAGACTTCTCCAACTTGCAGACGATTTTCCCCCTCTCAAACAATATAAAACTTTTCTTTGGTGTTAATGCATCAAAACTAAAGGTGACTAGATACAGAAATGAATGGGTTTATATTTCCCCAAAAATGTGTGATTTGAGGGTGATGACTGTTAAACAGGAGAATGTTCTCATGATGTTAGAGGAGAGGTTATTAACCTCAGGGTTCTAATAGAATACCTGGTATGGAAAATGACTTTCCTTCTTGGGAAGATAACCTCCCGGCCTCAGCCTCTGTTGTTGTTAGCACTATTGGTGTCCCACTAGCTACTAAGCTATAAATAATGTTTACATCAGAGGATCTACATTATATATCAAGAAGGCCATGTAGTAATAAATGGTAATTATTTTAAATAATATTCATGGGAAAGCAAACTTCTAGAGAATACAGTGTACCAAGTGATGAATACAAGGGGCACTTTATATAATTTTAGCTTTCCTTACCTTAGGGCAATAGTATATTAGGGTGCTTGTCAGAAAAATATAACATAATTTTTATTTGATTGCATGCATGTTGAGTGTGAAACTTTCCTTTATTTTTAATGGTTTATGAAGCATGACTCAGGAAACTAGCTTGCTTGCTTTCTCTCTACATCGTGGGTGTTCTCCAACTTTTTAATCAATTGAAATTAAAAAAAAATCTGAACTTGAAAACCAAGATTTCTTCATCTCATTTTTACTTCTTTTGCCTCAGGAGATTTAGTTGCCTTATGAAGACTAAAATTTGTTTAAGCTCCTTATTTCTGAACTTTTCCTTTTCTTTGCATTTCAGTATGTGTGTGTTCTTGGGGCAAAGGCTTGTGTGTGGAGGGTGTGGGCAGTAAGGAGAGGAAGTGGAGAAAAGCACTTAAAAATGCCTCTTACCCTCTTAAAGAAACATCTCCAAACTCTTTGTTTATTCTTATGGTAAGTGGTTTTACAAAGTGCTGGGCAGGATAATTTCCCTGAAATTTTCCCTGGATTTTAATGACCTGAAGAATTATTCAAAATTTCTTTCAGAACACTAAATGGAAGGGCATGTGGCCTAGTCTGGAGTTTCTGCACCGCTTTTCTGGATGGTTCATGCCTCTAGACTCAACTGGCCACCCCAGAGAAGACATCCTTGTTTCCTCTCCTTGAGGAGCCACATAGCTCTCTTCTCTCCACTGCCTCTCGAACCTATAATTTGAGGTAACTGGCTATTGAATTTGGTATCCACTCTCTCCCTCCATCTGTTGCCCTCCCTGTCTTTGCTGCTGCCTTATTTCCTCAGTCAGGTGCCGCAGAGCCATCAGACAAGCATTCCTTCCAGCCCTTTGGTGAGCGCTCTCTATAAAGCCTCCTGATCCCACCCGTGTCAGACTTTCTCCCCCTCACTGCAGTTTGTGTTCTCCTTGTCTGTATGTGTGTCTCCTTGTGCTATTTACATTCAGAACAATTATTTAGTGTGAATCGTGTATATTTCTCTTAGACATATTTGCCTTTTAATTAAGCGTATGCTTCAGACGCATGATGGTAATGCGAATAAGTGAATGGTGGTTACCTCAGTCCTACAATGGTCTGAGCTTCTTAAAAATGTGCCTTCTATCACTCCATGGAGGCCACAGCTGCTGTCTAACTCTTTTACAGTCCTACTCCAACCTACTTCTCTCCCCAGTAGCAATTCTCTGTCTTTTCTCCTTGACATGGTTACAGTGACCTCGTGCCTTTGTCCTTCTTGCTAGAAGTCTTCAAAACAAGTTTGGAGGGGTTAGGGCATCACAGCTTGGAAAATGGTTAGTAGTTAATAGAAGCCTGCTAAGGAATATTAATATCTGTCAGTCCTTCAGTCTAGTGATCACTTGAGGATCAGTTTCTCTATTTGTCTCATGGGCCCACACAAACAGAAGCCAATAGCATTTTGCTTTCTTGTGCCAGTAGTTTAAGAAGTTTCCAAATGTGGGGGCGCCTGGGTGGCTCAGTGGGTTAAATCCTCTGCCTTCGGCTCGGGTCATGATCCCAGGGTCCTGGGATCGAGCCCCACATCCGGCTCTCCGCTTAGTGGGGAGTCTGCTTCCCCCTCTCTCTCTCTGCCTGCCTCTCTGCCTACTTGTGATCTCTCTCTCTGTCAAATAAATAATAAAATCTTTAAAAAAAAAAAAAAAAAAAAAAGAATGAGTAAGAAATCATGGGTTTAAAAATACCAACTGACTTAGAAAATGTAGGCGTTCAATATTCATTAATTCCACAAACATGTACTGAGTACCAGCTTTGTGTCAGATACGGTTGGTATGGAAAGAAATTAGGCAGCTGCTCACCTAGGATTAAATCCACAGAGGAGTGGTTTTCCAGTCTCCCTCATTTGGGAGTCACTTCTCATTGTTAAACCTGGGGGGCATCCTTAAGTTGTTGATAGTTAGCTTCTACCATTTGATTGCCCTTCAGGGATATATTGTTTTTGTGTATACTGCTTCAAATGTGTTATGTTTTGAGTTTGGGAGGGAAAATTTCCCCCAACTGCAATAAATCCATACTCTTTAATGCAGTGTTAAGCTCACACATGCACATTTTCTATATCCAATCACATCACCTGTTCAGCAAAACTCTGTCTAGATATCTTGCTCTGAATATCCCTGTTAAGATGAAAACAACTTTTATGCAGTACTCAAAATTTGTCCACATATTATGTTTTGATATGAGAGCTAACAGATACAGATAATTGACTTTTCTGTGTATTGACTTAATGCTGAGATCTTCCAGATAATTTTGATTAACTTCATGAATGGCAAAATAGATCTGTGTACTTTCCTGATAATAATAGCAGTTATAATGTACAGAAGTCAAACGGGCAGGTCTTATATGTAGTATCTCATTTAATCCTATGCCATCCCTATGAGGATGGTTCCATTTATTTCTCATAATTTGCATTTGAGGAAGTAGAAACTTAGATTAAGCAATAGTGATAAGTCAAACTTAGCAGATATATTTGGAAGTGTTAGCAAAATCAGATTCTTCTTTGGCACCTGAGACATAATTAAGGTACAATAAGAGATTTTTGGGGGGGGATAAATTTTGAGAAGAAAGAAGAAAATGAAACACTTAGGATTATGAAATCCTCCCCCACATCCTTGCAACACTGAGTGAAGAATGAAGGGGGTGGGGATTAGACCTTAGTAAAACAGATATAGATATTATTAAATATTTCTTCACTTTGTTATATTCTGCTTATCTGAATATAAAGTAACCCCCAGTATGAGGCCATTTCCCATTTTTCCAATGAGAGGATAATAAAAGTTTTGTGGCCAATTTGGTTACATCAACCCTTTTAGGGTTAGATGAAACAGGTAATTGGTACTTATAATGTGATTGATTAGTTTTTTATGCACATTTGAAATACAATAATATATTGATCTTAGCATCAGTATATTCATATAAAGTAATATGTTCTGTATGGTGACTGACATAATAAAAAATAAAAAAATAAAATCATATATTGATTAAGAAGTACCTCTTTTTTCCACCCTTACACTTCATGAAACAATTTCACTTAAATGTGTCACATAAATCTTCAACCTTTGTGTCTTTTTTATCACTAGAAGAGTTTTTTAATCACCTATTAAATTTCCCTACACAATAGAATCTTTACCTCTGCCTTACTGCTTGAGTTATAACATTGTTTGATTTGGTGTATGATGCTGACACTGAAACTGATATTCTATTTGTGATTTTTGCATTATGTCCAATTACACTAAACTTATTTGCATAAAGCCTGCTTATAATGCTAAATCTGTATCAAGTTCCTTTGCCTCCTATATAATTAAAAAAAAAACAACAACAACAGTTCTTTTAGGTGACCTCTAGAAACATCCTCTGATGTAATTTCAGTCAATATTACTTTGTTGTCCAAACTAAAACAATCAAGGAAGGGCCCTGTAATTAAGAGACTTTGTAAAGACTTTAGTATGCAGTGATTCTTTCATTTCTGGAGAATGGTTTCAGAGGAAAAACAAAACTTTTGTTTATATTTATGTGTATATTAAAGTTTTTAGAATTTTCACTTCTTAAGCATAACCACAGCGACTTATAGATACAAAATAATGTGGAAACTTTGTATCAGGTCCAAGAGATCCGATAAAGTCCATATGATGCAATATTTTATCTTAAGCTCTTTGCTTGCAGTGAAGACACCAAGGCCAAAGATAAGATAACAGAATTGGCTTGGGTTAAAGTAGTGGATGAAATAGGTCCATGGAACATAGAGCCTGAATGCAAAATATGTTGTCAAAAAGGAGGCACAGAAGTTGTCCTTTCTAGTTCTACTTGAAAATCCTGATGTGAATAGACATTGCTCTTCACGTGAGCCCACCATACTATTTCATATTTCTTTGTTTGCACATGATGCCAAAAACAAAAATGCAAGGGGAGGCAGTGTACTTCACCTCTCTGAGGTCAACAAGAGGTCTGACCTCTGCCTGGACAGACTGCGCCCCACTGTGGCATAATGTGGGAGATAGCAAGGGAAGTGTCAGAGCCAAATAGACTCTCTTCTTTGGTAAAGATTTCTCAGCTTCGAATTTGACACTTTGAAGAGCTAAATGTGTTGGATGCTGGTAGTGGTGAGTTTGGTTTGACACACAAAAAATAAAAATGCTCCTTTTCAAGGAGCTTATGGCCTAGAAAGGGAATACATCTCAAGATCCGAGCTATGATTACAGTTTCCAACTCTTGGTCTCCAGGAAGAGAGTAGGGCGGATAATTAGGCTTAAGACTTCAAGTGGAGGCACTTCAAGGAGGGAAGACAGACCAGGTAGCTACTCTGGGAAAGAGGTAGGCTGAGGGAGGGTAGTGCATGGGGAGCTCCAGAATCAAGGAAAGAAGTGGAATAGGGTTTTTGTTTTTTTGGTTTTTTTTTTTTTTTTTGGTTTTGGTTGTTGTAGTTTTCTTTGTTTTTGTTTTGTTTTAGTTTTTAATTCCAGAGATTGAAAAGGAAAGCAATCAGACTTCTGAGGTGATCTTTGGGATTGGAAAGAAAGATGTGGTTGTGGGCCCTGGAAGGGCTGGACATCTGCACCAGTCTGGGCATGGAGCCTATGGGGCACTAAGGATTGGAAGGGACTTCCTAGGAATGTGCCTGGCAGGTTTGGGCAGTCTGTGTGGAGTGGAGTGCTCAGAGAACAGTGCTGCTGGCAGTAGTCCCCACTTTCCAGGGGCCAAGCCACATGGCACCTTTTGTATACTTCGGATTCAAGTGAGGTGACCTCCATCTTTGGTTTGCTTAAGCCTCTTGGGTCTTCTGAGATGGCACTGGAGAAGAAAAGTGGAAGACCAAGCCAGTATAAGATTCTTGAGTTAGTTTTATTTAATATTTGGTGAAATAAGATACAGGATCATATTTGTACCCCATGTGTTATAAACATTTCAAACCAATTCCATTTTATGGATTAGGGGTAAGAATGTGATTTGCTCCATGTCACATGACTAGTAAGTCACAATGCTGAGATTTCCATAGCTGTAACTGGATCTCTTAGGCAGTCTCATTTCTTCTTATCCGTTACTTTTCTTTCTTTGTGATATTATTTTCTGCATGTCTTTGTACCCTAAGTCATTAATGCCTCCCTTTTGATTTTGGAAAGCTTTCTTCTGGCAGGTGACAGAAACCCAATTTGAACAAGCTTGAGGGGGAAAAAATAATAAAATATATATATATATATGTATATACATACATACATATATTTAAAAATATGTATGGAATTTGCTATATAAGGGTGGAGCCATATGTGGGGTACTTCACATTTTATGAGGGCAGGAAGCTGGCTAAACCTCGGGAACGTTGTCCCAGTTGTCCCAATCATCTGTTGACCAGACTGAACTAATACTATATAACATGGTGGCTCCCATAATACTAGTGAAGTCTGGGCTGGGGGAGTGGGAGAGGGAAAGTGAGGTGATAGTTTCCAGAAGGTGTGCTCTTTGGTAGACCAAAAAAAAAAAAAAAAAAAAAAAAAAAAAAGTTTGCTACCGTTAATAATGATTTTGAAATTAATTATAATGAATGCTCAACTTATTTACAAAATGGTTCAATGAAGCTAATAATAAAAATTTTTCTAAGACTATATACATTACATGACTTTATTTTAAATCATAACTACTTGCCGTCAAGCAGCAGGTATGCCTCTTTCCGTTCTATAGGTATGGAAACTGATGTACAGAGAGGTTACACAGTTTGCCCAAGGACACACAGCTGGTAGGTTATGGGGATGGAACTCAAGCCTTTTCTACGACATCTTCCCCCTAGCGACTTCATTTTTTAAAATAAATCGACTCTGGAGGCGCCTGAGTGGCTAACTGGTTAAGCCTCTGGCTCTTGGTTTTGGCTCAGGTCATCATCTCATGGGTCCTGGGATCAAGCCCTACCTCTGGCACCATGCTTAGTGGAGAGTCTGCTTGAGGTTCTTTGTCTCTGCCCTTCCTTCCATTTGTGCCCCTTCTTTCTCTCTCAAATAAATGAATAAATAAAATCTTTAAAGTAAATCCAATTCTGTTGTTTAGGTCTCTTTCATTTATTTGAAGGAAACAACATTCTGGATTAATTTTAAATAAAAGCAGCCTGAAGTCATGCTGAATTTTCAAGACTTGAAGAGCTGATCATCTGATGGAGATGGTAGTGTTTCCATTTCTCTTTTGGTTAGGAGAAAAGCCATTCTCCGTGCTCCTCTTTTCCTTTGATTTTCTATTGGCATCTCTGCTTCCCTCCATACTTTTCAGCATTCAAGCCAGATGCCAATTGTCTGTCTGTAGACACACTGCTTCTCAAATATACCAAGTTGCCAGATGTATGTGTAATATTTGACCATATGTGAATATTCCAATAAACTCCTGGGAACTTATGTTCCAGTGTCAGTGCTGAACAGCAGGAAGACTATAAATTCCATCAGCTAACCACAAGACTCACATATGTCTCATTTATAAATATCCAATAGATGTAATATATTCTAAATTTGACTTTTTAGTATGATAGAGGTGTTGTATGCTCTCCCCATTGAGGCAGTAACAAATTGCAAAAATACAAATTGATGGAATCGTCTCAGCTTATTGCTGTTATTATTGTTCACAGCAGTTGTTTATTGTGAAGAAATCTGCAAACAAGAACCATTTCTCAAGATGGATCCTGAAAGAAAAGATGTATGTATAAATAGTAGGTAATGGATATGTTTAAAAAAAAAAAAAGTTGAACCATCTATACCAACTGATCTAGGAAAATCCCTTGAGGGAATTAAATTCTAGAACCTCAAGCAAAACATTTCAAGGGTATCAGAGAAAGGCTAGAGTTTTGAGATACATTTCCACATACTCTCTCTGTCTGCCCCCCAGCCTCCTGAGATGCTGGCCTAGTCCTCATTAAAAAAGCCAAAACACAAACCAAAACCACTTCAGGAGGATTTATTATATGCCAAGCTTTGTTTTGGGCCTGGTGACAGTTAAGAAGATGAAACAGACAGGCCTTTGTCCTCAGGTCACTCATGGGTTGGTACAGGGAATCTCCATGGTTATCAATATACTTAAGAAAGAAAGCAAGAAAGCAGGAGAGGAAGGCAAAATTTCTTTGGAATGGCCCAGTGTTGGGAGAGAGGTTAAGACTCTTAGCTTGCCTCTGAGCTGGCCAAAGGATCTGGCAAACAGGGAGCTCTCTGTAGAACCACCCTCTTCTAGCAAGAATTAACAGTCGCACTGGTAATAATAAGAACTGACATTTATCAGGTGTTTTCAGGAGCCAAGCATTTTAATTATTTTTCTCATTTGATTTTCAAAACCTCCTAATGAGGAACAATAACCATTTTAAAAAGATTTTTTTTTTATTTATTTGACAGAGAGAGAGAGATCACAAGTAGGCAGAGAGGCAGACAGAGAAAGAGGGTAAGTAGGCCCCCTGCCAAGCAGACAGCCCCGATGTGGGGCTTAATCCCAGGACCCCGAGATCATGACCTGAGTTGAAGGCAGAGGCTTTAACCCACTGAGCCAACCAGGCACCTGAAAGATAACCATTTTTATTCCTATATTACAGTAGAGGGAACTGAGGTTTAGAAAATAACATAACTTGCCAAGGTCATATAATTGTAGGGTCATAAAATGTTTGATCCTGCAGAGAATTGCATTTTAATTTACAGAGACTGGGCTATGTGAATTGTTTTCTAATGGAGGTGTATTTGTGTGATAAGTGCCAAAGCAAGCCCTATCCATGCTGCAGGAACTGTGAGACTGTCTCTATTTCCATCACAAACTCTTCCTGGGACCCTGTCAACTCTCTTCCCACAGTGCACCTGGAGCACTTAGGTGCGCCTCATTTACTTGGCAGTTGATCATGAACTGCTCTAGCTAACTCTTGCTTATCACATTATATTGTTTAATCCTCCTATACATAATGTAATTCTTCATGTTGGTAGATTTGTCTCTTAGAGAGTAAAAGTAAGTCTTTTTTTTTTTTTTTTTTTAAAGATTTTATTTATTTATTTGACAGAGAGAGATCACAAGTAGAGAGGCAGGCAGAGAGAGAGGGGGAAGCAGGCTCCCTACTGAGCAGAGAGAACCTGATGCGGGGCTCGATCCCAGGACCCTGAGATCATGACCTGAGCTGAAGGCAGAGGCTTTAACCCACTGAGCCACCCAGGAGCCCCTAAAAGTAAGTCTTCTATAGCATCCATGGCAGTGCACATTATGATCAATTTTTTTGTACTTATTTGAATTAAAGTGGTACTGGTTATCTATTGCTACTTAAAACAAAACACATGTTATATTATCATTTCTGTGGATTAGGAGTTGGGCAGGTCTTAACTGGATCATCTGCAAAGTTGTAATTGAGGTGTCAGCTGAGGTTCTGTTCTCATCCGGCAGCCCAAGTGGTGATGGATCTGCTTCCAAGCTCACTCAGGTCACTGGCAGAAGTCGTTTTCTTGTTATTATAAAAGCGAGGGCTCCAGCTTCTTGTCAGCTCTCAGAGGGAGCCTGCTTTAGCTCCTAGAGGCTGCCCCTAGTTCTGTGCTATATAGTTCTATCACACAGGCCCTCTTCCAAAATCGCAGCTTCCTTCCTTAAAGTTAACCACAGAGGATGTCTAGAATGAGTCTGTTAGTAACGTGGAATCACTTTGCCATAGTCTGTTAGTTAAAAACAAGGTATACATTTTGCTTACTTTCAAGGAGACAGAACTCTGCAAGGGCTTGAAGCGTAAGAGTCAGGATCATGAGAAGACCTCCTTAGAGTCTATCCGCCATGACGAGAAAAGCAGGAAATGCCCAAATATTTGACACTTTACCAAGTTCATTTAGCAAATCAATAATAGTACTTGAAATAGAATTCAGAAACCTGATTCTGATCCTTTTGTCCTAATTTCTAAATCATCACCATCAATAGTGAGATGGCCTTGGCTACACAGTGGGTTCTTGCCAGTGGAGATGGAGCCCAGGGATGTATCAGCTAGGGTATGTGTTGAGGGAGATAACTTGCTATGAATAGTCACTGTTCAAAGTGGTGTAGTCAACTCTGAGTTGAGATGCAAGGCCGTCTAGCCAAGAGTGGTTGGCAAAGACCTGGGTATATTAGGTTTGGGTTCTTCAGGTCCTCAGAGAGAGAAGTTGGAAAGGTCCAGGTAGTTTTTCAGGACCCCAGCCTGGAAAGGCAGAGATAGAGCTCAGCGGGGGATTCAGTCTCTAGCGGGAAACTGAGATGGAGCCACAGCAATGAAAAATGGACCAGCAACATGCAGGTGCAGTTGAGGTCAGATTCTGACTCAGCGTGCCTGCCCCTTGTTCACTGGAATAGCATTTGGTTACATGTGTGGGCAGAGGAAAGGTTCCTAATGTTCTCCCTGAGGAAGGCCTCACTGAAGAAAGGGACTAAAAATTATCTCAAGAAATCTAGGCTCTGATTCCATGGTAATCAAATTTATGAGAAGCAGTACATATTTCCATTTTGTTCTTTCCTGAATGAAAGGCACATTTCCTTAATTATTTTTAGTAAGACTTTCCTTTTTCTATCTTCTTTCCTCTTCTCCCCCTGTTCTTGAAATACTTTAGCTTTCATTAGAATCCTTAGATTTCTTTCCTTATTCTTTTCTCTTTGAAACCTTATGATAAAGATATAACTCTATCAATTGAACAAATTGGATCAAATATGCATTTTTTGTGTATTGCTTATTTATTATACAACTTCCTATGCCTTTTAAAATAACACAGGTTTTATGGGGTCTTTCTCCCATGACTCATTTTTGGAGCTGATCCGAGAAGGAGTCATTCTCCAGACGTGGTACCATTGACCCTCATTTTGAATTACATTATTTATTTATTTTTAAAAAGATATTTCATTCACAGAATCCCCACTGAGCTTTTTATTGTGGAAAATTAGGGCTTGTAAATCATCCTCCTCAGAAAACTATAAATTTTATACAATTGAAACATTCCATGGACTGAGCTTGGCACTTTGATGAAATCACTCCTTTGCTTCTCATAATTTATGAGCATCCCCCATTCTCCTCCCTCCTGCTCCATCATCACCTTGCCCTCCCAGCAAGGAGGGGGGGCAGTGGAGGTATCGTGCCTTTAAATTGCTCACTGGGGTTTATTGAGTATAATTTGTGAGTGAATTTATATGAATCCACAATATTGCAACTTATCCAAAATTGGGAACAATAAAACTTCTCATTTTCTTCTGACAGGCAAAGGGACATGGGTTGATTACACAGGAGGTGGCTCAGCGTGATGCACTGGGCAAGAACAATGTCCTTGGAGCCAGATAACATGGGTTACAGCCTCGGATCTGCCAGTGGTTTCCTGTGAGAGCTAGGCCTCCCTTCCCTCACTTATAGGGTCAGATGGGTAATCTCAAAGGTTCCTTTTAGCTCTCGCACATTCTGATTCTATGAATTGAAGATGGTTCTTAGCATGTTGCTTCTTTTAAAGGGTAATTAAGAAACCGACAGGATATATCTCAAAAGTTTAATGTGCTATTTTGGACATAGACAGTTAATTTTCATTTTTAGGGGAAAGAGAGAAAGCACAATAGTAGTAAAGAAACAAAGCAGTCCTGATTTTTTTCTGCTAGGTTTGTGCTGGACTGTGAGGTCTTGGAAATCAGGGACTATATCTTATTTAACTTGGAAACCCTGATTCCTAGTACCGAACCTAGTACCTGGGTTTCTGATAAAAGCATTGAATGAATCCAGAGAATCCAGAGCTGTGTTATCCCATAATTTCAAGTGCCCCAAACAGTTGCTACACACACACACACACACACACACACACACACACACAGTAGGTGCTTAATTCATATTTGTTGAATTTCTAAGAAATGGTTTGCTTGCTATCATTGAGATATTGGAATTTCCCCGTGTACATTCCCTCTCCAGCTGACATCTTTATTTTTGTATCCCAGTATTTTCTCCTCACTAGGACTCTAGAAATTGCTAGCTTTATGACATCACTAGTACTCAGTCTTAGAAAAAGTTTTGCTGCTGGAGGAACAGGCCAGAATTAGAAGATGGGGTACTACGGCAAAGTGGCTTAGCTTGAGCTCTGGAATGAGACCTGGGCTGTACATCTTAAAAGCACTTAAAAGACCTTGGGTGGAATATTTCCCTCCCCCAAAGCTCCACTCTCTTTATCTGAGCAATGAGGGGGTCATACTTTCCTTATCTCCTAGGGAAGAAGCGAGGATTCAAAGAGGTCATCTGTGTCAACTGCTTAGCCCAGTGCTGGCATAGAGTAAATAGTCAAATAATGGTAGCTATGACTTATTTTAATTATTCTTAGTCAGACTGGTGTATACATCAGTAATTGCAGCGGTTTTTACTTTTGTGTTAAAATTCAGATTCTGCTGTGGCAATGTAACTATTATCCTATGTAAAATTTATTATAGTTTTATTTTAACTGTTTCTTTAGCTCTTCAGGGCATATTTTGAGTTCCTTGAACTAAAAGAAAAGTGTGTCACTGATACTTAGTAAGGAACCTCACCACATTGTTTATCTTTTTACTCTGAAATACAGTTTTTGCGATTACGAATGAGAATATAGTGCTGTAAAAGAAGGGTCTGGTATCTCCTTTTCTCCACAAGATGGAAAATTTCCTTCCTGGCAGTTGTCAGTTATGACTTTGCTTTCATGCGATGGTAATATAACACAGTTCCATTTCACCAAGACTGTCACCTGGGTCAAAATGCAAAACAGTCTGAAAGACTTGAAAATCAAGTTGAAGTCAGTTTCCTTTTCTTTGACCTGTCTGCAGGATACCCTGGCAAGGGATGAACTGGACCATATGGTTTGGAACTATTTACCCCCAAACATTAAAAAATGTAAATAAAAAATGAAGTTTGGGGTGACAGAGGCTCTAAAGTGATGGCCACCCAGCCCTTGCTGGTAAAATATAGCTCACTTAATGACATTTCAGTCCTAAATCACTTCACTGCAGGCAAGTTTGCGGCTGGCGGGGGTCGGGGTGTGTTGCACAAAAACATTCCTTCAGGACCGTTTAAAAAGCCTGAATAAGCAAAGTATCCTGTGTGACAAGACCCTGAATATCAAAGGGGCGATTCAGGTACACATATTTTTGCCTGTGGCTCCAGGCCCAATAACCTTTCCCTCATAGAGATAGATTCCATGGACAGAAAACAAATCTCTTTCCAAGTTAGAGAACTTTATCAGATTTATCTCTGATTGTCAGATCAGCATGCAGGAAACAAACGAGGTCTGCAGCATGATTCAAATTAGAAGGAGAGCAATTTACAGTGCTCGCTGGCTTCTCGTAAACCTTATTAATGTTTGGCATGGGGTGCCAAGGAGCCATAAAGTATCGTCCTGTTGAACATTCATATCTGCTTTGTCTCTCATTATATGTCCTCAACACAGCACTTTAAATAAAGGCAGCCAGAGCATCTTGTCAGCAGGAAATGAGAAAGTTACACATGTTTTTGTCTCATGAGCAAATATTCTCCCCTGTCTTTTTAAAGTCTCCCACTGGGAGGCAAAGTACCATTTTTTGGGTTTCATTTTTCCTTAAGCTGTTGCCTGTAATTCCCACTTTGTTTTAAATTTGTCACAGTCCTAAAATGGAATTAAGTTGCTTATTTTTGCTCATGTCTTCCATTATTTTGAATTTGGGGCATTTCTTAATTCAGTCATGGCTATACAGTTGCTTGAATTCACATTTACTTTTGAATTCTAGCTCACGGCATCCTAATGATGTGAACACATGCATGGATAGTGCCAACTTATTTATATATTAGATTTCAATTTTCTTGTTTCTTGAAGGTTCTCAATATATTAGTCCTAATAAGACCAATAGCTGACATTTGCTGAGTGCTTTCTGGGTGCCAGGCATCTTAGATTTGTATTTTATTCTATCATAATAACACCATGTGGTAAGCACTATTATCACCTTTATCTTGGAGATGAAAAGAAGATCTGCCCTGGGACTCACTGCTAATTGAACAGAAGAGCTGGGAACCGCATCCCAGCCACCGGCTTTAACCACTGTACTGCTGTCTCTCCAACACTGACTTACAGTTCATTGAATGCGCTGCCTTCGACAGCATGAGTGTAACAGAAGAGACGGGAAGAGGATGGGAAGAAAGAAGGGTCTGTGTAGAAAGAGGCGTAACGTGGAGTTTTTACCAGCAGTGGAGCAGAGATCTTAGTCACACAATTGACTCTTGTTGAATTTAATTGAATTGGCTTCTTAGGTACCTTGTTAATAGGAAGTGATGCAGGGTGGGCCACCCAGCCATTCTGAGAACTGGGAAAGGAGGATCTTTCACTACAGATTACAGATTTTTTTTTTTTTTGTAATTTTTTGTTTTGAAATAATTACCCTGAAAGAAGTTACAGAGAAGTACAAAGAACTCCCATATGCCTTCACCTGGACTTTTCCTACTCATTAACATTTTACCACATTTTTGAGGGGTCATTTTTCTCTCTCAATAGATGTTCATCATTTTCTGGGCCCTTTGGCGTTTATTTTCTAAGAATAAGTAAATTCCCTTACATAACCACATAATTACCTTCAGAAATCCTTACCTTCAGGAAATTAACACTGATTCAGCGCTGATATGTTATCTACAGATCTTATTTCTATTTCACCAATCACTCCAATAAAAATATTTTGGGAGATGTATTCAGGGACCCATCTGGGGTCGCATGTAGCATTGAGTTGTTGCTTCTCTATAGTTTCTTAGACTGCAACCGTTTCTGTCTTTGTCTTTTTTTTTGCTTTGACATTTTTTAAAGGGTCCGGCCAGCTGTTTTGTACACTTTCCATTTGTGTTTGTTTGATGTTTCCTCCTGATGGGATTGAAGTTAGATATTCTGGGCAGGAATAACACCAAAGCAATGTTGTGCTCTTCTCAGCAAATCATGTCAGGAGGCACATGATGCTAATTTGTTGCATTGCCCCTAATAGTAACAAGTTTTTCTACTATAAAGTTAAAATGTTTCAGTAGATTAAACTTGAAATTTGAATTAGATGCCGGGCGCCTGGGAATTTGGTTCAAAGCAGGCCCATCACCCCCGCAACTTTGAGTATTCTGGAAGAGCTAGCTTCCTGACTTATAAACCCCTGGACCAGAGCAGTGGAAAGTGACGATAACCTAGGTCTTATCTCTATCACCAGAATCTCCAAGTAGTGTTCTTAGGAAAATGTTTGTACTTAGGAAAATGTCTTGATATTTGCTGAAACTTTAATGAGATAAGTGGAATATCAAAATATTTCTATGACAAAACAAAATAATGATTTTTATTATTGATTCAGCTTATGGGTGAACAGAGGCATTTCTAGAGCAATTGCTCTTGGGGAGAAAATGGAGGGTGTGGTCAAATTAGCTTTGTGCTGTTGTTGGAGAAGGAGGTAGATGGACTGAGCCAAGTTGGAAATGCTGGAACCTGAAGTTGCATCTTTTCCCTCGAGTGGAGGGGTACTGTTATTTGTGAACATTTGGTGATTACATTAAGTGATGGAGGAGGCATGTGTCCAGGTAGCAGGAAGTTGGATTCACCCTCAGTCTACCTGTGTGTGTGTGTGTGTGTGTGTGTGTGTGTGCATGCACGCGCACGCACTTGGGTTTTCTCTGTTATGGGAAGGTGTGTAAGTGGGGATAGTACAGATAGAGAAGAAATTTAGAAGAGGAAATACAGGTGAGGATCCAGTCATAAAAGGGTTGGGCATTAAGCAGGTGCACAGACTGGTACTCTAACCCAGGGGAGCAAATCAGAAGATTACAGAGTTGCAGTATAAGACCAAGTCTGGGCTGGTACCAAGTGTGACTTGAATGAGGCTCTTGTGAGTGAGGCCAGAGAATTAGTGAAATTTTTAGTCTAAAATCTGGACTAATCTTAGAGGTTAAGGAAGAGAATCAAAGAACTCCACTTGGGGGAGAAGCAGGGCACAGGATCTGTGGACCAAGCATGACCAGCTTATGCTGTTAAAGATCTGAGGTCCGTTCATAATCAACAATTATGCAATCAGCATGGGCAGCTATACTTACCTCATCCAAGCCACACTCACCATAGGGTCGCAATATTATTGGGGAGGTGAAAATTTCTCTCTTCCAAAGTTGTTCTTCTGTCGTGTATCACTTGTGCTGCACTGTTGGGGCTGAGAACTACATAGCATGATTTAGTCTGAGCTCCATACTCTTCTAAGAAATAACTTAAGACTGAGAAATATGGTTTCCTTTCCATATTGGGTGGGTGAGTTGGGTGGGTGTGAAAGGAGAAAATCAGAATGTTCAATAAAATAGGTATTGTTGGGTGCCTGGGTGGCTCAGTCAGTTAAGCATTTGCCTTTGGCTTGGGTAATGATCTCAGACACCTGGGATTGAGCCCCATATCAGGCTCCCTGCTCAGCGGGGAGCCTGCTTCTCCCTCTCCTCCCTGCTCATGTTCTTTGTTGCTGTCTTTGTCTCTTTCTCTCAAATAAATAAACTCTTTTAAAAAATAGGTATTATTAAAGAACTATGCCAGAATAGGACTTTTTGCCAAATATTGCCTTTAAAAATCATCACCTACTCTTTACCGTCTGTAATTCTCTTCCTTTTCAGCTTCCTATTGTAATCCCTTTCTTTCCCCATGACATTTCCTATTTGTTTAATTTAAGCAATGTTCCTATAGATCATGGCAATGAGGTATTGTATAAACATACAATGGGGCAGAATAGAAACCCTTCCTATAGTAACAGAAACCATAGAAATTGTGTGTGTGTGTGTGTGTGTTTGTATAAAGCTGTTTTAAGGTCAAAGCTTTGCAGAGCTCGTGCAATTGGGAAAATGGAGTGTTTCATTGTGATCACATTGCTATTTGAGTCTGTTGTTTTTGTCATCATGATTTAACATTTACTACAATTCTGTGGTCCCCCAGACAGACCCTGGCATTAGAAGTCAACACTGCTTGGTGGCTTTATGCTTGAAATTAGATAGCAAAGCCACAAAATGAAAAAAGATAATACTTCCAAAACAGAAATATTGACTAATGCATTCCCAGAAAAAGTAGGTAAGGAGAAAAGGAGTTTGACCCAGGTGGTGATAAATGAGGAAAGTGTGAGAAGACTTACGTGTCTAACTTAAGGATGGTTTGCAGCCATTTCCAAGAACCCTGGGAGGGACCATGGAGGCTGCATGATCTAACCCTTTAATCCTCCTCTACCACAGCGCAGACCCCATGGGGAGGAATCTTGGTGAGGAGACTCCCAGTTCTGGATAATAATAACAAGAGACCCTCTGTGTAGGCAAATTTTCAGGGGGAAGTTTTACTCTACCACTTGCATAACCAATGCAACAAATAATCAAATCCTCGAGCTCCGAAGGAAACCCTGAGGGGATTTTTCTTTTAAAGATGTAAAGGTCATTCAAAAATAAAGATGTAATTTCTTAGACTAAGTTTTTCCCCTCCCCTTGACATGTGTCCCAGATCATCCCTTTTTTTTTCCTACTTCAAATACCCCCTACACTTTTTAATATTGAATGTCTCAATAACAAAAGTAAGCTGCAGGTTATTTATGGAAACTGCACAATATTAACTTTGCTAATTACATGGTTGCTCACTTTCCCAGGACCAGATCACCTCCCATTTGTTTCCAACTGCCGTGGCCACCATATGCTTAAGAGTAAGACAGAAATAATTAACGGCAGGTTTCCAAAGGAATCACATGTTATTGCTGCAGCTCACACAGGGAGTTTGGCATCTGGGTTGAAGGACACATTATCCCAAGAGAATGTGGAGGGAGTTGGGCTTTCCCTATCACCTGACCATGTGACCACTTGGGAAGTTTTGAATGGAGTTTTGAGGCCAAAATAACCCAAGTTCAGACTGACACCGGACACAGCAAATTCCTGAGTGTATGGGATTTTCTGCAAGTAACTTCTCTGTGTCTTGGTTCTCTGTATGTGAATTAGGGATAATGAGTCCTAATTTCTAGCGTGGCTCTGAATCTTCACTGAGGTGATAACGAGATGGTACTTGGCACGGGGTCAGTTGCTACTGAATGATGGTTCTTAGTTTCTTTCTACTCCATTTCATGTTCTTCTAAACTCTTAAATACTAAAGTAAGAAGGCATAAAAGATGGCATTCATACCAGGCTTGCTGTAAATCCAGAATAAGAAACTCCAGCTAGGCCTCTTCTGCTAGGGGATTTGCTGTGTTATGGGAACTTCATTTTGCCCAATGTTAACCTATCCTCTGGTCTCCCCTTGGTTGGTGAGCTGGTGCCACCACCTGCTTATTGGAGAACTGGGCTCTTTGCTGGATTCCTACACTGGGTTTGAATAAACTTGTGTCATTCAGCAACCCTTTATTGGTATTTATTAGGAATGGCAGGAGTGATCAGTCCCTCTATGTGAAATAATTCCCGTGGTTACATCACTACTCAGGTCCCTGGATCTATAAATTCTTCCTGTCCCTTCTTCTTCTTCTTCTTTTTTTAAGGGTTTTCTACTTGGATGCTGTTTCACCTCAAACGCCAGTCCTGTTCTGACGTAGTGAAGATATAGAGCTTCCCTCAACTGACGTGGCTTGGCCAGATGCCAGCCAAAAGTTCCTCCAAGATATTTTGGCTGTGGGATAAGTTACAGATAGTCTGGCCTTGCTATCTTCAGTGATCATTTGTTGTAGTAATAATAACAATCACGGGGTACATAATTGGTTGTCTAAAAACATGAACTTTATTAATTATCCTGCTTGGCTGTTGGCAACTCCATCTAGACTCTATCTCTTCGTATGCCTTCATCTGTCATTTCTACCACAAATCCTTGACTGATCTCTAGCTGCCCACTTACCTCTGTATCACCGTGTTTCTCCAAGCCCCTGGCTTTTGCTCTGATTTTTCACTGAACTAGAGACTTAATGCCCTTCTCACTGGTAAGGAAGAGAAACTGAATCATGACTGTCTTTCCACGTCTTCTGTGTTTTGATGTCTGCTAGTCCAGAGAGCCTATTACAGAGATAGGTTTTGTGTTTCTAGACTACCGAATCAATTCCATACACCCTTGTTGAACTTAGGACCCGATGGACTGGTTGGGCTGCAGGCTGGTGACTGGAGACACAAGGGAAACCCTGTTCCTGCCCTCTGGGAGCTCACATTCCAGCTGGGAAGCTGGACATCTAAATAAACAACCATGGTACAGGGTCCTCAGTGCTAGAACTAAAGGATAAACACAGTGACTTTTGGGGTGCAATGGTGTCTTATTTGTACCTGAAGCAAGCTGTAGTAGCTTGACTTCTTCTAGAGTAACAATTTATCTCTGCTGGACAGTGCTGGTTTATCACTAGGGCCTTCTTTCACTCTTGGTGTTTCCGTTAGATGGTAAATTGCATAGTTCCTTTTTACAAGTCAAGAACCAACATACGAGGTTGGTTTGATCTGGGGACAATTACATTTCAATTTATCAAGAAGTTTTGTGTTGCTGGCTTTACATGAGTGGTTGAGGCAGGAGAATAGGTTCCTGATCTTGTCCCCCACCTCCTTTTTTAAAAGATTTTATTTATTTATTTGACAGAGAGAGAGAGAGAGAGAGAGAGATCACAAGTAGGCAGAGAGGAAGGCAGAGAGAGAGGAGGAAGCAGGCTCCCTGCTGAGCAGAAAGCCCGATATGGGGCTTGATCCCAGGACCCTGAGATCATGACCTGGACCGAAGGCAGAGACTTAACCCACTGAGCCACCCAGGCGCCCCTTTGTTCCCCTTTTTTATCAGCAGTAGTGCTTATAGTTTTTCAGATCACATCAAATATAGGGTGACAGTCCTTTGCTCTAGCCCATTTGTATTTTTTAGTAAATAAGCTCAACGGTAGTATGAGTTATTAAAAGCATTTCTCCTCAATCATTTAAATTTTAAAATAACTCCCCAAAGGAGTTGACTAAGTATCTGAAAAAAAAAAAAAAAAGATCCAAATCCAGATTTGATTATTCTAAGTCTCCTGTACCACTTTTCTTGGTGGATGGTAGTGAGAATTGCTGGCAGTTGTTCCTCATAGTTTAGCTTCAGTGTGAAGGTAGAAGCAGATGCTGAGCATGAAGAAATCTAGATCTGAATTCCATGTGATTCTAAAGAACATAAGTTCAGGTTAGCATATGAATGAGAGATTGTATTGGTTTTATAGCCAAACTAGAATTCATTCATTCATTCATTCATTCACTAATGAATAAAATCTGCACCTATTGGGTGTTACATGCTAGACAATCTATGAGGCACACAGGATACAATGATGATTTATGCAGACATAGCTCTGCTCCCAAGGAACTTGCAGAGGTTGAGCCTCTAAAAGTGATTTGAATTTCATCCCCCTGATATTCAGTAGGACCCAGATCTATTCCTTAACTTAAAAAAAAAAAAAAAAAGGAATATGAATAGCCACCTGTAACCCTACCATCTGTTTGGAAAACAAAACAAAACAATGACAAAACAAAAAACAAAATAAAGCCCTTCAAAATGTACGTCACCAGAAAGCAATAAATAGGCAAAAAATCATTGAAAATGAACTCAGGAAATGTGGATTCTAGTTAAAATACTACCCCTTATTAACTTTGTGACCATGGGTGTGTCACTTAGCCTCTCTGAACCTTTGTTTCCCATCCTATAATGCAAAATGTAAGTTTTAATATGCGTTGTGTCCACCCTGCAGATGAACTCTTTAGAGCCTGGAAATTCCCCAACTCTTCTGTTCAGGTTGACTTTCTGGAAAAGTGTTTATTCTTAGAGGATTTGATTATTGAGTTATCTTTATATTCTGCTGCTGTCAGTAGATTTACCATAAATGTTTCCTGAGAATCTCTCTCTTGAAGAGATTCAGACCCCAGTTACATTCATCCCAATTAAAAATAGAACCATGAGATGCAGAAGCTGTAGCACCTCTTAAACCTCTTCAAATAACATTGAACGACTAAGTGCCTGCTACTGTGGAGATAGTACCCACGGAACCAGCAGCAGGCCCTCTCAGAAAATGATAACACTCTAAGTGGCTGTCAGTCCTCAGTAATTTCTAGTAGTTTGGGGGATGCTGCCTTATCTTCTAAGAGTTCTAAATGTTCCTGGTAGAAAAAAAAAATGCACATCCTTTATTAAAAAAAAAAAAAAATCCCACTGCCCACAACAACAAAATCCTCCAAAACAATACAGATCAAACAGGGATGCACAAGCCTAATGAAGCCTGTCATCAGAATAGAGTAGATAGCTATGGTCATGGGGGTGTCCAGCAGGTTTGGGATAAAAGGCCAGTGAAGCAATTACACTTCAAAAATGAACATTGGTTTCTTGGGAGGTGGAAGAAATTTACTTCCTTTCTTCCTATCTCTTAAAGAAATGACCAGCTTTCAAATATATGACTCAAAAATTGAATTTGGCTCTCATGGACTGTTTTCTGACTTTGTTTCTTATTTTCTTTCGATTCTTTAAGGAGAGTTTGAAAACATCCCTTAGACTCTCCCTTAATAGAAATTTCGGCTATCAAGAAATTACCAAATAAAAATTATAGAAGGTACTTTGTATATAAGACAAAGCTCAGAGGAAGATCTTGTTATCATATTTCAACAGCTATTCACTGGGGGGACATCTTTTTCCTCTTTCTAAATTGCATGTATCACTATTCATTAATAAGTAGAATGACAACTATTTAGACTGCCAGATCTCTTTATAAACATTTTCTTAGGTGGGTGGGATTTTTATGCACTTTCCCAAAGGGCCAAGTTGATAGAAATGGACTTTTGCTTTATTTCCACAGAGCTCTGGATCCAGATCCCTAGGTCAAAATATATGTTATTCACTTCCTACATTTGGTTGTGTGATCTCTCTGAAGGCTGGCCCAAGAGAGTCCTTTCTGATGAGACTTTCACCATAGCCATGAGTCATGAGATAAGCATGTGACTGTGGGCCATTTGCAAAATGAAAGCTCCCCAACGAGAGAGAGGCTTGTCCTTTACAATAAGAACTGGACCAGTTTTCCTCGGAAGCACATGGCTGCCTGCGTGGTGTGATTTGAGAAACCTTAAGCTTTTTGTCCTGGATATTTTCCCTGTTGAGCCCTACATTTTCACTAATAGTGTATCACTCCTGTGGGTGAAATCTTCCCAGGCCATTCTCTTTAAAATATGGCCACTGCCCTGGGAAAAGTCCTAATACTTTGGTGTGTTTGACTTTATAAGATCCTTTTTCCTTTGACAAAAGAAGCAGAGTAGGATGAGAAGACTAGGTAACTGGCAGGGAAAAGGTGTTGAAAAAAGAAAAATGAGGCACACAATGGAAGATGAAGAGCCAGCGTGCCAATGAGAGTCAGCTCAGTTCCATTTAAGAGTGCGGATTCAATGTGTCTGTGTGCTGTGTTAGCTTTTGGAATGTTCCCACGAGCCCCCAGCTGAGTGTAAATGGATAATATCTTTCTGGAAAAACAAACTGGAAATATTTATCAAGGCAATAAAGAGTACTTATAGAAAGAGAACCAAAAACTTCAATTGCAGGACTTTATCCTAAAATAATAATCAGCGATGAGCAAATTTGGACCCAAAGAAGTTCATTGGGACGTTATTTATAATTGCAAAAATAATGGAACAAGTGAAATGTTTATTGATAGGAGAATTAATACTATGGGAATGAATTTATGCTATAAAAGTGACTAAAACAGTATATAAAATATATAAATAATATGATTTCAAGCATATAAAATATGTATGTATATATCATGGAATTTTAATTAGTGATTGTCAGTAAATGGTTATTTTTCTTTATTCCTTTATGTATTTTCCAATTTTCCACAGTGGCCATTTATTACATTCAGAGACAGAAAAAAGTTATTAAAAAATTCATCCAAGAGCAAATGTTTGGGTGAAGGTTATAAGCCTAAATCATGGGTGTCCTCTGAGGAGGTGGACTATTGCTGTTTAGCAATTTCCCAGTGGATAATTAAAGATCTGTCAGACTTTCCTTATGTATGGGTCTTTTACAGTCAAGGGCTTTAATTCTACATAAAGATGTCTACAAAGGATGAAATCTGGCACCTGATGTTTGATTTTGGGTAGGATTGTAGCTTGCTGTGTCCAAATCTGAGAGAAAAACAAATTGCATGGAGTTTAGCAAGTGGAGGTGTGTTCTAAGCTTTTCCCTTAGAATTGGACAGTGGCAGCCACATGCAGAAGACAGAGGATGCCTTGATACAAGTCCCTCTTAGCCCAAAGTTACATGTAACAGTTCTGTCTCCTTACTGGACACAGATCTGGGTCATCAAACTCTTTTTCCTATATTTGGTTTGCTTTCCGTGTTATATCTGGCCTATCTAGGAAGAAGGGATGCCACTCACTGCCATGGCACCATTTTCCTGGTCTTTCCTCCACTTGGAATGCATTCTCCACTTACCTCCTTTCATGTCTTTTGGCCCATGTCAAGTGGAAATTGCTCCTTGAAGCCGCTACTGCTGCCATCGGAAAGTGTGATCTCCCCCTCCTTTGAACCTCCATGGTACACACACGTATGGTATTTTTTACATCCCCCATTTCTATTAGATTGCCAATTTCTTAAGCATAAGGGCTGCTATGTCTTTTCTCCCCCATGTCTTGCCCATGTGGGCAGAACTGAACTTATTTATTTAATGAATCACGTGTTAATTTGGCCAGCCCACAGTCTGCCTCCCTTTCTTCATGCAGCTTAGATATGATTCCTATCATTTAGCTCAAAAAGATCACTATAAGTAAGGGTAACAGTCAATTTTTCAAAACTTCTCAATGGGGTAACTTTCTAGAGTAAACTATTAACAGATGGAAAACACGGAACTCAGAACTACAACTACTCATGGTTTAAATTACCTGGGCTCTCCACCATGGTTTATTTAACTTGAGTAGTGTGAAAGAACCATGTGGGCTTTAGTGTTAGAGAGAACTGCCACTAGCCCTTGAACCCAACCTTGATATTTGCTGGCAGTGGGATTTTGGGTAAATGATTTCTCTTCTCCATGCCTCAGTTTCTTCATTTGTAATATGTGGAATTAATTAATGGCTGTCTCCCAGCATTGTTGTGAGGATTATATGAAATGATGTTTGAAGACACTTCACATAGTGTCTGGCACACAGATTTAAGTCTCTGGGCTCATGAGGACAGAAGATCAGTCATATCCTGGACAATTTATGCCCTCTGAGAAAGCCAGGACCAAGCTCCCTAGATTTTGCAGGGCAGTATTTGCTTAATTTTTGGTCTGTTGCTCTGAAATCACTGACGTATTTGTGGAACACAGTCCCCCAAACAGTGGCTCCTTTGAAAATTTTGAGGGAACACCAAGCTGGATTATTGAATAAATTTCTGCAGTAAAAGCTTGTTTGAATTATAAGTCTATAATCTATGACTCTTTTATGTATCAAAGCAGGAGAGTTAGTGGGCTCCAGAGCTACACTGCTTGGGTTAAAAATTCTCTGCTATCCTTAATCTCTCTGTTTCCAAGAGAGGTTCTCACCTAAACTTGGAATGATGATAATGATAATGATACTAATAATAATGATAATAGTACTATCTGCCCTGTAGAGCTGCTCTGAGCAGCTTATGCAATACAGCCTACGTCTGCTGAATACTGAGAACAGTGCCTGGCACACAGTCAGCCGTGGAACAAAGCTAAAACTCCTAATAAATTGATTTTAGAAGGTGGAGCTCTTCAAGGACCATGTGGAGCCAAGTATTCCGATAATGAAGTGAAGCTCTTATTTTAGTCCTGGTGCCATCTTTGTGGGGAGGAAGGGAGCATATACTTTGGAGACTTGTGCCGCACAGTGGTTTGGATTTGTTAACAGCACTAGTCAAGGAGCACAGTGTGCTGAAAAAAATTGCCAGACGCCAAACGAGATAAGGAGCGTCCTGTGAGCAGTGACAGGCTTGAACACTCCCCGCAAACAGACAAGGGAAGCGATGGCTCTGCCTAAGAAATCTTGTCCTTCAACTTTGACACCACAGATTTTTTTTTCCCCAGTTGCTGCTGACCATATAAACAAACACAGGAACTTCCTGATAATGGAATGTCTTTATTTTCCTGTGTAATTTCTACCTCTGTTCACAACATGGGTATTTAATACAGTAGAAACGAAATGGTGTGCCTGAGTGAGTAATCTAATAATTAGATGATCTGATATTAAGAAATAAATGAAATGTGTGATCTATTCTGTAATTTAGTCTATGATCTATTAGATTTTTTCTTCTTTCTTTCCTTATGTTCCATCTCTTTTGTCCTTCCTTCGAGTTTTTTTTTTAAACTTAACCTTCTAATCCTTTGAATATCTACTTCAGCTATAATAGTTTATAATTTGAGAGATGATTTAATAGGTTTTTAAATTTTCCTCTTCTCCCTTCACTGTCTCTTCTTTCTTGGCTTTTTGTTTGTTTGTTTCTTTTCTGCCTTTTGTGTTAGATTTCCTCAAATGTCTGGCAAACCTAGGTTGTGTATTCATAATTATAAGTGAAGCACCAAAAAGGTACTGGCATTGTGCCTCACAGAAGATTACCAAGGGGGTAAGTCAGATTTCTCATGGGATGAGGTCCCCCAAATATCTGAACATTAGTTCTTTCTTGGGCCCATCCGTTTCTCTGGGGAGGATTTTAGAGCACGTGAGAGGTATAAAGTCAAATACCAGTATTCTCAGAGCCCAGTGTGGGTGTGGAATGTGGGAGTCTCACTGCTCAGGCTATAGACTTTCACTGAATTGCCCTCTTTTTTAGGACACATGTGATGGCTTGAAGAAAGAGCGTCAGTTCTTCATGTCTCCCCAGAGGCTCTTTGCTGTAGGACTATAGTTCCTCTCACCTCAGAGTAGAGTCTTGTTCTCTTAAATTTGGGCTGCTTTGTTACTTACTTTGGGCAAAAGGATATGGCAGAATTGACAGTATGTCAATTCCAAGCCTTGGACTTCAAAAGCCTTGTGAATTTTGGCATGTTCTCTCCACCTGTCAGTGGCATGAGAACATTTTGAACTCTCCTGCTGGAAGTGAGAGGCTTATGGATCAACATGGTCACCCTAGCCAAAGTGAGCCTGGATCAGCCAACCATTCTCCCAACACACAAGCAACTCCAGCTAAATCCTTAGTCATAAGCAGTACACTGTTACTGTTGAACACCATGGTGGTTTTATGGTTGTTTGTTACAAAGCATTATTGCCCAAACAAATAACTAATACTATAGGGTTTCACCCTCTTCCTCAGGGCTGCAAGCCTCTTCAGAAATTAACCTCTGGGTTGGGGAGTAGTTACCAGGTTATATGGGGTACGAGAGGGATTGGGTTGACTAACTAAACCTTATACTAATCTTCAGCCAATCCTCTTGTGAGTCACACCCTGGCCCCCCATTCAGAGCTTTTCCAGGGTTCTGTGTCATTATTAGAGTTGTTTCCTTTGTAATCTCCCTCTGTAGGCACCAGGTTTTGGCCTTTTCCTATGGGCTATGTCATCTGTCTATCCACATCCCAGTGTCTGAGGTTTTGCTGTTCACTTCTCTCTACCATCATATCCTGCTAGATTCACCTTGTCCTTGGGGCTTGGACTCCTCAATTTAATTCTTTCTCTCTCATATACAGGGATCTTAGGAGGAAGCAGGGATAAACATGTGTTTCAATATTCCTTGTTTAGCCAGAAATATCTCCAATTATTTATTTTTTTCTCCCTGAAACTAAGTTCTAGGGGTGTGTGTGTGTGTGTGTGTGAGTGTGTGTGTGTGTCTGTGTGAATGTTTGATAGATGTGATTTATTTCATGGTTTTAGATGACATGATTGTAAATATCTCTGAATAACTTAATAATATGATGATAACTGACTCATCTACCAGTGCTTTCTCTCTCCTGTGTTGACTTTCATATGTTAATTTATTCAGTGGCTTTATATCAAGGGTCTACTATGGACCAAGTAGTGTGCTAGTTCTGGTGAAACAATGGGGAGTGACACTCTCCTCAAGGAAACCACAATGTGGAAATCTATCAACAGTCCTCCCTAAGCACTTCTTTCTGTGTTGTCCTTGTAAATACTATTGAGCTACCTCCATTGTCCACTGAGGTTTATAATGTGGAGATCCAGTTTAAGAGTGGAGTCACATGGCTGTCAGCTGAAATATGGGGCCGTAACTTAACCTCTGTAAGCCTTGGGATCTACAGTGTAGTGTCAAGTACTTAAAAAAAGTCTTGTCCACATTTAAAAATCAAGATCACTCTCCTCTTTCTAATACATATTACACCTGCATAAGCATGCAGGCATGCACATGTACACACATTCTGATTTCCTTTGAAAAATCCAAAGACACTACAACATTGGGTCACCTTCCTGCATGGCAACATTAAGCAGAATTCAATAAGGGCTAACTACTACTACTACTACTACTACTATTGTTACTACTACTTCCTCCTCCTCCTCCTCTTTCCCATCCCCCTACCCCTCCTCCTCCCCTCCTCCTCCTCCTCTTCTTCCTGGGAAAATAACTTTGTTTTGTTTGAATGTATGAGAAGATGTCTAGTCTGAGAAATTATGAAATTGGTTTCTGGTGTCAGTGGCCTTGGTGACCTTGAACACACTAAAGTGCACAGTTTCACTCAAGGGCTGGGACTCACTGTGACAACATCACCAAACTTTCCATCCCCGAAGCAGGAGGACAGGTACACAGACATGTTCTTGTGGCATTTCTCGAAGCACTTGTACTTTTGGATGTAGAATAGGTAGTTTTGGTAGATGACAGTGGTCCTCTGCATTTTCACTTTGGTCACCACACCAGACAGAATCCACCCTTGGATGGAGACATTACCAGAGAAGGAGAATTTCTTGTCAGTAGAAGTGCCCTCAATGGCATCCTGAAGCCCAGACCAATGTTTATGTAGTATTGCTGGAGCTTCTCCTTGCCAGTTTCTCCAAGCCTGACTTCTTTAGATGGAGCGTGGTCTGACCCATTTGCCGAGTTCCCCCCACTTCCCATTGTAGTAGAGCTGGCTGTTTTACATGTTTGCATTATTTGTCTGTCCTCATGTCCATTTGAGTTTTTCCATCTGCTCTAGAGATTAGGATATTGGAGTCCTATTTTTAAAATATTCTTAAGGCATATTTAGTAAAACTACAACTTTAAAATATATGAGATATCCTAATTCTTTCCCCAGATAATGTTCCTTTTCCATTATTAATCAGATATCCCTAAATATGAACATATTTAATAAGTATATTTTAATGTATTTCCTATTTTTAAATGTATTTCAATATTTAATTGTTTCACCAGTATTTGTTAAATGACTGGGTTGCAGATTCTGAACAGATTTTTGGTCTTCTTAGGTATTTAATTATTAAATGCCTTTGTAGGTGTTTAATTTAATAATTAATTTAATTATTTAATTAATTATTTAATGAAGTCCCTCATCTTTCTGATTTCTAGCCCTTTTTGCCGTATCCTTGTACCCAATTACTCTGGTCTTCAGCCTTCTCTAAATTGTTTCTGACCTGTTTTCATTTTCATTTAGTCTCCACAGAGTTCTGAACTCATGACTCATTTATCCAACCTTGTGCTCTCCCTTCAAAACCAACCTTCCTATTTGCTCTCCATGGTGTTTGGGCTGTAGGCATCCCTTGAAGACCCCCAGCCTGGCTTATTCTTTCAGTCCTCATGCCTCCCATTAACTTCGGTGGTTTAACAGAACTGTTTACCTTGCCTTGCATCTCTGCAGACCTTGGGCTGGTCTAGCCCTCCTGAGGCCCATCTCTCCCAAAATCAAAAAAGGGGGTTCAGACATCCTGAAAACTTAGGGTCTTGTGATAGTTATCATATTGAGCAGAACACTCATAAGAGATCAAGATTGATTTGAACATTTGAAATGAACTTTACAATTGGCTTCTATCTATGGAAACCCATGAACAAGGATAGATTTTCCTCCCCTACTTAAGAAAGAAAACAATAAATCTTTGTTTTTTAGATACTATATGGTGCCCTTATATTTTGCCTGATTCCTTCAAAGGACACGAGGTTAATAAGAATAAATATGATTCTTGGGCATTGTAGGAGAAGAAGAAGGTGGACAGATGGTCTCGTTCTTCCTTGCAGTGTTTGGTCCAGTTCTGAACATTGTGTTTCAACCTGTGCACTCACCAAATGAAGGAGATATAGAGAAGCTAGAGGCTGTCTAGAGGAGAACCTTCAGGGTGGGGTGTAGGAATGCAAAGCTGTATTATATAAAGAGAGATTGAGAAGTCTGGGAAGAGTAAGTTTG
Source organism: Enhydra lutris kenyoni (assembly GCF_002288905.1). Lineage (NCBI taxonomy): Eukaryota > Metazoa > Chordata > Mammalia > Carnivora > Mustelidae > Enhydra > Enhydra lutris. The sequence goes on from NW_019154101.1 coordinate 20,767,414, forward strand.
GAGAAGAGAAGGCTTGGAGTGATTGAGGGAGGACAAAGGAATGTAGTTTTCATCAGAATCACCAAATTGTCATGTGGAAGAAAGAAGAGATAACTCCAAGGGATTGAAGTTGATTCAGTGGGCCCCAGAAAGACACGATGGGCTCTTTTTTAAAAAAAGAAGAATAGTTCATAGCCAAAATGTGCTGCTCAGGGAGAATATTCTGGACCTCTAGGCAACCAAGCATAAAGTGGATGACCACTTGGTGGGGATGTTGTAGAAGGGATTGACTCATTGATGGGAGGATCTGACCAGATGATCTTTAAGGTTTCCTTTTATCCTGAGATTCTAGAGTATTTGAAATTGTCATGACAGGAGATTCCAGCACGTTTTTAAAACTAAAATCACGATACAGTGCATGGTTTTAGATAATCTAGGAATAATTTATTTCTGTCTATTATAATGGTTAATGACATATTAATGTATGGATATGTTCTGTTTACTCATATAGCAAATTAGACCTCTTTTTTTGGTGAACAAGTGCTATTGAATATTGTTGAAATAAAACTGGCTGCTTTTTCCACAAATTAATCACTTGGGCTCAATTAAGATAAGAGCTTAACAAATGTCAGTTTCGGCCCCAGTTTCTGGGCTAAAAATATTTATCTTTTTTCCTTTTTTTCTTTGCTCCTTCCAAATTAGTAGAAAAATGATATAGATAGTATCACTGACAGTTAAGAATATAGTAAATCTGGAAACTCCAGTTAGGAGGACCTATTATTGAATAATTTAGTCTCATTTCTTTCATATGGGCTGAACTTCACTCAGCCTTATTAATTTCTCTCCCCATAGACTTACTTTCTCTTCTCAGTCTGAGTCCTCTCCACTTATTTCTTTGTCCCTGGACCATTTCCTGTGTTTTGACCAGAGATTGGTCATTTGTGAACATATTTGTTTCTCCCTATGGATGGCAAAAAGGAATCTTGTCTTGTACATTTTTGTAATCCCCACAACACCTATTGGCCTCTCCTGCATAAAGTGATTCTCAATAAATGTTTGTAGTTTCAAATGATTTCTATCATAAACTCATTCTGTTTCTTTGCTACAAGATTGGTTTAGCAGTTAATATGCTAGCACTCATTAAATATCCTCTGTGAGAGTGTGATGAACTTGTCTTGGAAGTTAGAGGTCATTACCATTATGTGAGAAGACCACATACTTGGTGGCTCTGAGTGTATAGGAACATGGCAGAAAAGAAAATGCATTTGACAGTTAAAAAAAAAACAAACAAACCAAAAAAACCCATGGCTTTTAAATGGGGATGGCCTTTTCCTGTGGTCTGGAGCCACTATTTCCCAGTGCTTAGACTGAGTTATAAAAGAGAAGAGGACACTTGGATCTCATCCCAGATTTACCACCAACCAAGTTGGGCCAAGTGCAGGGTCTTTCTGGTCTCCATTTCTTCATCTGTAAAACGAGGGAAGTGAAATTCACTGGATTTGCAGCTTCTACCAGCTCTAATATTCCTTGACAGTAAACTGAGAGAGTCCCCCTACCTCTGACATTGTACCCTTTGCTTCTACTCCTTATAAGGTGTGCAACTTCAGACAAGTTATTTAGCCTCTGAGTGGCTCTGCTTCCTAACTTACAAACTGGGGGACACCTATTTCTTAGTGCTGTGATCAGGATCAAATGGTTGTTGCATGCGAAGTGTTTAAACAGCGTCTGGTGCAGAGGCAAACCAACTTAATGTTGGCTCTTTTATTTTGCTACTTTGCTGAAAATATGTCAGTCAGTCCATCCCCTGTTGTTAAAATTACAAACTAATTCCTGACGTGTTGCCTGGCATAGAGAGGATACCCAATACTGGTTTTAAAGCTATTTTCTATTCCTCTTTCAAGTAGCATTATATAAAGTTGTATTCAGAATATCTTGATCACTCACTAACTCTGGTCCCCAATTTGCTATCCTTAACTTGTACGCTGTAATTCTCAGTGTGTTTGTTTTTACACAGCTGATCTTTGGCTTCTGTCTCATTGTCCCATGTCCTTAGACCATGGAGAGACTTTGACCTTGAATTTCCATGTTCACAGAACTCATCAGTAGTATGTGGAGACAACTGGCACACAGAGATGATGTCTAGGGATATCTGAGTCTAATATCCTAATGGAAGGCTCAGCATCAGGGTGCTTCAGTCCTTCTAGAATTTTTATTTTGGCCTGGGCATGATGTTACATTGATGACTGGTAGGTGAATCATTTCAGGTCAGTATATTAGAAGTTTAATTATACCTATTTAGCATTTTGATCTGCAATAAGTTCTGTTCAAATTTTGTGGATGTAAAGAAATATATCCCATGAAGGTATGAGAGAGAAAGATATGAAGGAAACCACAGTGGGGGTCTTGAGTCTTAAGGAGTTTGTGCTGTTATTTAATGTGGTGTTTTAGGTATTCTGAGTGCAATAAGCCTTAGAAGATGATGCTGACACAAAGAAACTCATTGTATACAAATCCTTTTGTATACGTAATACCCTTTAATCCTTACCACTCTTATTTGATTTTTTTAAATCTAAGGGCCAACTGAATTTCAGAGAGGTTAAATAATGTGCCAGCAGGTAGCCAAACCAGAATGTGGACTTGGGTCTTCTGACTCTACAGTGTATGCTCTAGGGTGTTCAGAGAAGAGAAGGTGATGCTGTTTCTGCCAAATAAATCTTGGATAAAATGAAGAAGCTCCTTGTACATTTTGTTTGTTTTATTATTGTTAGGCTGTAGTAACATCTCTTATTGTCCAAAGTGGTCCACAATTTTCCAACTTTGAATTTTTGACAGAGTCATGATTTAAAGCTTGAAGCATATGATTATGAGATGGTGGTTCTCAATATTTACCACAATCTCCCAGCTAACCACACAGAAGCCAGCTCTCAAGATTTCCTCTGGGAGAGTAGAGAGATTTTTCTCCCCACATGCAGTCCAACTCCATGGGAAAACATTAGCAGTGACAAATGACTCTCTGAACGAATGCTCAAATCTGAGGTAAATATGAACCTTTATTCCTCCACAAGCGGAAACCACCATCAGAATATTCTCTATGATTGTTTGAGAGACGTCATCTGAACACTTTTCGTCATTATCTCTTAGCCTTCAGGAAAATTGCTGTAGTTCTTTAGCATGCAGTGAGAAGTGTTGTATCTGGAGGTGAAGTCTGTGTACATTGATCTTCATAGATATTTCTATTTATTCCTTTGGCAGACATGGACAGAGACATTTTTGAAAAATAGTTAAAGTCTGTGGACAGATAGAGCAGAATATATTTTTAAAAATCTACCACAGAAAGGATAATAATAGCTTCCTTGATGGAAGACAACAGACAGGCATAAAATATAAAGGAATTATTTTGTCCTGGACAAGAGAATTGCTGTTACAGCAAATTTTGACCTTGTCGCAGTCCGGATAACTCTTAGGTTTTAAACTTCCACCCCCACAGACCCCAGTCCACAGAGGAGATAACTGATCTGGGGCTTAGCAGTATTGGCAAGGTGGTGCATTATGGGATTTAGCTCTAGAGTGTTTGCTCCGCAAGGAGAGAACTGCAGGAATTTTAAGAACTTGCATCAATTCCCTTGTGTAGAAGCAGTATGTCTAAGTATATTTCAAGTAAATCCTCAACTCAACACATAAAGCTGCAGTTACACCACGCCTTTAAAAGGAAATTAGAGCACGGGAATGAGGCCAGACTGACCTTCATCCACCGTTTATCTCTTCAATTGCCCTGTCAGTCCATTTCAGTCTCATGTTAGAGAGGCTTTCCTTTCACTGAGAGCAGTTCACCTCCCCTCCCACCCACCCCACTACCACATCGGTGTGAGGCAGTATAGCAATGTGCTATGTGTTTCTTTAGACATGGTTTCTCCAGCAAATTGATTCATTTCATAACTCTTCTTATGACAAGTTTTTAAACGCTGAGTCATCATTTCCCTTAAAAAAAAAAAAATGTCCTCAGTAATGGTCTTAGGAAGGTGGATTTGATCTGGAGAGTTTAAGACAAAACCTCAGTCTTTGACAGCGGCAACAAATGCTGGTGAGGATGTAGAAGAAAGGGAACCCTAGCGTCTCTTGGTAGGAATGCACACTGATACAGTCTCTGTGGAAAACTGTATGGAGGTTTCTCAGGAAGTTGCCGGAGGTGCCATATTATCCCGCAGTTCCACCTCGGGAGTACGTCTGAAGGATATGAAAACGCTATGTTGAAGAAATACGTGTGTCCCATTTAGAGCGGCATTATGGACAAAAGCCATGACATAAAACAACCTAAGTGTCCATGGATAGACGAATGAAAACAGTGTGATATCTATACTTATATCCATGTAATGGAATAATATTCAGCTATAAATGGAACTGTAAAAAATGCTGCCATTTGTGACAACATGGATGGACCTTGAGGACATTATGCTCAATGAAATAATTCAGACAGAGAAAGACAAATACTGTATGAACTCACTTATGTGTGGAATCTAAAAATAACAAAACAAAAATCCAAAGTCATACAAAAGGTAATCAGATTTGTGGTTGTCACAAGTGAGGGGTGAAGGAAACGGAGGAAAGTGGTCAAAAGGTACGAACTCCCACTTAAATGAATAAGGAAAGTACTAGGAATGTGATGTATGGTGATGACTATAGTTAACACTGTGGCAGGGGATACACGAGAGTTGTTAAGAGTAAATTCTAACAGTTCTTATCACAAGGAAAAAACTTCTTTTCTTTTTCCTTTTTTGCATCTCTTTGAGATGATGGATGTTAACTAAACTTATTGTGGTCATCATTTCACAATATATGTAAGTTAAAAGCACTATGCTGTACACCTTAATCTTATGCAGTGCTATATGTCTTTTATATATCTCAGTGAAACTGGGGGGAAAACCAGAAAAACCATCAGTCTTTGAAGAAATACAATAATACCTTCGTGGCATAATAACTAGAGTACATGCTCATTAGGACAATTCGGTGGCTCCATAACTAGCGTCATTTATTTATGTTACTGCTTGTTTTTCAAATGTAATCTGGGAGAGAGCAACAGTAAGTAACCATTCTACCCTCTTCAGTAGAGATGGTGAGATTCCCTGGGTTCATGTGGAAAACATAGCAATACAGATAATTTCACAAATTCATAAAGCTAATGATTTATTTAACACTTAAAATTTATATTAATTTTATCCCTGATCACACGTTAGAAGTAAATCTCATTGCTTGTAGAGTTTAATGATAACATTACCATCTGTATGTGTATGTTTGGGGGTGGGTGGTAACTTTGAAGACAAACATAAGGCACGGTGGTACCTTAGAACCTGCCAGTTGGTGGACTGGCCATTTGCTTTTGTTCCTGGTCATCTACACTGAATAAGTACATTTTGAACTGTTCCAAGCAGGTCAAGATTATCTGACATTGTTCAGGTTGTGCTTTGGTGTTCTCCTGTTGACCTTTTGTCTGTTACTAGACTTTGGTTAAGTAGGGAGTCACAACATGGGTATCCTGTCATTTCATATTCTGGCCAGGTCTTGTATCTATCTCAATGTCTATCTATGATGTAGTCTCACTGTCAGATGGGGGTTGCTAGTGAGAAATATACAAGTTTGAAACAAAATCTATTTTTATTTGTGTGGAGTGATGATCAATAAGCCATCCATTCTATTTGACTTAAACTGATCGCAGTAGTAGGTTACGGTCTCTTCAACATAGTACTGACACCATGACTGTTTTTAATGACTTCCAACATAGGAAGAAAAACTAAGAGCTCAGAACTCAGGGTGGGTGTGGTAGGGGAATTATAGTATAAAAGCCATATGTTTTAGAATTGGTTGTACTCTATGAGGTTGGAAGAGCTCAGGTATGTTTTGGGTTAGTTCAGTCCCTCAAACTATTCCTTTCAAATGTTTTCTTTCAACCAAATCTGAAACACATTTTGCCAAAACCTTTTTTCCCTTAATTTTTAAAGCCATGTGTATTTAAAGGGACATTTAATCCATATGTTTTGGCTCATTTACACTTAACTCATCAAGATATTGTTTTTAAGAGCTATTTGAGCTCCACGAAGCCCATTTTATAAGTCTTTTCTTCCGCAGTACTAGGAAGTTGTGTTTTGCTGGAAACAGAAATTGAACCCACAAAATAATTAAGTTCGGATGAAAATTGAGAATGTACAAGATTTTTGAGAGCCACCAAACTTTACTTAGAAAACTATGTTATCCTCTTGCAGTTTTTTAGTTACTTCTTCTAAGTGCTGATATGCTTTAGCAAGGATGCTAAATTTGATCATCTATTAAATCTTTCTTTCACAGTTAAATGTCTGAATGCTTATTGCCCAGAATGTCTTCTTTAGTGTAAAGGATAAAAGCAAGTTCAAAAACTAAGAATACAAGTGAGCTCTAAACTCCTTTAGAGGCGAATGTGGAGCTGTAAACTTGGACCTTCAGGGTGCCTTCCTTTGCTCTTCCCACCAGCATTTCCATAGAGTTCTGCCTGCCCTTTCCTTCAAAGTTCTTTCTGCTGCATTCCAGGGAGGTAAGGAGCGGTTGCCGCCCAGGATCTCACTGTGTTATATCCTCTGCACCTCCAGGATCCTCAGATTTTCCTGCTGGTTAGAGATGACCCTAGGGCACTTATGAAACATATAGTGGATTGCCCATCTGTCTAGTATTTCCACCAGAGGTTCAGGTTCTAAAGACATTCCTGGAGAGAATTCCAGAAAATCAGTACATGTTTTACATAGAGTACACATAGACAGTGGCTCTGAAGAATTGTGAGGCTGAAAAGCTTCTCAAGTCAGTAATGACCTAAAGTTATAATCTCATCGTCTAAGGGAAGTTGAGCACCTCTGAAATAAGTTTTGCCCCTTGAGCTTCAATATCCAATGAAAAAGAATGGCCTTTTCATTAAGAAATTAATAACAACAACAAAAAAATGTTCTACAACTCAGTTTCATCCACATGCCTCAGAACTGATTGAGAATGATTTCTAGAGTGCGTAGAATTGTTGACACTCTTCCTTCTCATGTGTGAGTAGACAAAAAGTAAAAATCGTTTTCTTTTTTTTAAAGATGTATTTATTCATTTGAGAGAGGAGAGAGTGCACACGGGAAGGGGCAGAGGGAGAACGAGCGAATCTCAAACAGACTCCCCCACTGAGCACAGAGTCTGACGCCAGCCTTGATCATGACCTGAACCAAAATCAAGAGTTGGTTGCTCAACTGACTGAGCCACCCAGGTACCTCAAGATCTTTTTCAATTAGAGAAGATGTGAATAAAAATGAGCATGATTTTTATATTGATAGTGAAATACAAAAATGTATGTTATGATTAGGTGAATTCAGTTGATATAAATAAAAATCTTCTGGATCTTAACAATCTGAACACCTGAGAGTAAATTATATTTCTCCAAAGGCTAGTTTTTACTATAAGGAATCAAATTTATTATACAATATTAATGGGGTATAATGAGTTTGATAGGGCAGTTTTGTGTACTTTTTATATCTTTCCTTTTAGAATGAACATATGCTCTTTTCTCTCAACATTGAATTCAGAGTATATTTATCATCTGAGGCTCACACCAAGATTGCCCTTGACAATTAGGTGTACTGTCCATAAAGAAGTGAGTTGTCAGTCTACATGGAATTCTTGAAAAATTCAGTATCATTTTTTAAGTTGACTATTTGATTTGGGAACAGATATCCATCATTCTGAACTTTTCAAGCCTCTCACAAGTACATAAAGGAACCTGGTTACCAGATGTTTAATATCTATGAGAGAGAAAGAGAAATTAAATGATAGAGTGGTCTCTTCTGAAAAATAGTATTAAAAAATTTAATTGTCATAATCTTGAATAATAACTTTCAATATTTTTTCACAATAAACCTATTTCATTGACCTGAATTTATGGCCAGTTTATTATTTTTATATTTTAACACTGTAAAGTTGTGGGAAAATCACATATTTAGACATGTCTATGAATACATGTATAAACATTTTCAGTCCTTGACCTTAATATTCTTGAATTGTATTTATCAAAATTTTAAAATGTCAGTAAACTAGTTCTCATAGACATTAACTCAACAATAAAGCATACTTAGCAGCAAAGTTAGCTTTTATGAGCTTATATATGTTCTGCTCCTTTATTTTCCTGATGCTATCCTTGAGGTAATAATAATGCAAACTTTAAGAAATAGTATGAATAGTATGAAATATAGAAATAGTTAAAACTCTTTCTTGTATATTTTCAATTTCATTTATTAATATTTAATAGTGTAACTAATAAATATATTTAGGCCATAAAAACAATACAGGCATACCTCATCTTATTGGACTTCACTTTATTGTGCTTCACAGATACTGAGTTTTTTATAGATTGAAGGTTTGTGGCAAGCCCGCAGTGAGCAAGTCTGTTGGTGCCATTTTTCCAAAAGTGTTTGCTCACTTTGTGTCTCCGTGTCATGTTTTGGTAATTCTCACAATATTTCAAACTTTTTCATTATTATTATGATTTATTATGGTGGTCTGTGGTCAAAGACTATAATTCACTGGAAGCTCAGATGACATTAATCAGTTAACATTTTTTAGCAGTGAAGTATTTTTAAATTAAGTTATGTACATTTTTTTTAGACATAATGTTGTTGTATACCCTATAGACTACAGTATAGTGTAAACATAACTTTTATATACACTAGGAAACCAAAAAATTCATTTGACTCACTTTGCTGTGGTATTGGCTTTACTGCAGGGGTCTGGAACTGAACCTGCAATATATCTGTCTTATATATAATATATCTGTGTTATAGATAAAGCCATAATCTCCTTTGATCATCAACATCGATCCTGATCCTTTTTTGAGAAGTATCAACAATGTTTAATTTGATGTGTATCTTTCCAGACCATTTTATCTTTACTTATGTGAGATATTTTTTATGGTCCTATGCTATCTACAGCATTTTTTAAAAAATGTGTGTTTTAAATATACATTATATTTTATGTATATATTATTCTGCAGTTTCTATTTGACCACCTTGATAAACTTTGTAATGAACTATAAAAATTTATAAGGTGATTTTCTCAGATTTTGGGGGTTAGATGGTAATATCATATTTAAATAATGATAATTTTGTCTCTTCCTTTATGATCCTTATATCTCTTTTTTTTTCTTGGATAGATAAGGTTAGAGAGTAAGAACTGAATAGATAATGATAATATCAGTATCTTTTATTATTCCTTACTTATATACTGCTTCTAATATTTCATCCATTAAGTATGGTACTTACATAATTCAACTACTGACACTTTACTTATTAAGGTAACATTTTCCTTCTATTCCTAGTTTGCTAAGATAAAAAAAATCAGGTGTTAAATTTCATCCAATGTCTTTACATTATTTAGCTTTTGTCTTTTGTCTTTTAATACAAAGAATTGATGGGGTTTCTACTATTGAACCATCCTTGCATTCCTGGGATAAATAAAATTTGATCTTGATATTTAATTTTTTAAAAAATACATCTATAAATTTTATTTGCTAATGTTTTATTTAATATGTATGTGTCTTAATTTGTAAATGTGATTGGGCCCTAGTTTCTTATGCTTTGTTTTGTTTTGGTATCAGTGCTATATTTGCTTAGCAGAGTGGGCCACATGACTTCCCATCTTTTTCTTTGCTCTGAAAAGTTTATATAATAGGGGAATTATTTGTTTTCTAAGGGTGTGATAAAATTTCCAAGTGAAAACTTAGATTGGGTGCCTTCTGAAGTATAACATTTTAACAACTAGTTTAATTTCTTCAGTGGTAATTCCTTTGTGTGACTCCTTTAAGCTTTTCTTTGAGCCAGTTTTGGTGAGCCACGTATTTTTTTTCTGGAAAATTGTCCATTTCAGCTATGGGTTCATCTAGTTATACTAGATTTTCCACCTAAAAATAAAAGCTGTAGCATTTCTTTCTTATCTCTCAGGTTAAGAGTAGAGGAATTGCTTTTCTTGCCAAGTTAATTTTAACTTTTGTACCAGCAAAACAAAGTATATGCTACTCCAGTTTTTGTGATATATACCATGAAATTAGTTATTTTGGTGTAGGAAATAACTGTAGGAAATTCTGCCTTTTTTTTTTTAAACTAAGTGGTAATGCATTTAAATAATGCCACCCCCAACTCCAGATTCAAGAATCAGAAAATTCCATGATACTTCTAATTTTCTTAAACTCTGCATGTTTCCTCATCAATAAAATTGAAAAAAAAATCTTGCTATCTTACAGAGGTAGTAGCTGTATTAAAGCATATAATGACTCTACTAACTTCTACCCAGAGTTTGTATGTATTAAATTATAGGAATAGTTTTTGTTGTTGTTGTTGTTGTTGTTTTTTTACTAATAGATAGATACACTTTGCTTTAAAGAAAATGTACTTAGGATAAGCTATGTATTTATATAAAAGAGTTTTTCTCAATGGATAAGTAATTGGAATTGAATCTGGAGTTTTGGACTGTTGTCTAATCATCCTAATTAAATAGCAGTATAAAAAAAGTTGACTACTTTGTCTAATTTGAGTTATCAAATGTAATTAAAAGCAAAGCAAATAATAAGCGATTATACTTAGTTAATTGTGGTTCTAATCAATGTAATCAGTCAAGTAAGTTAAGTAGTCAAAAGTAGTCATGTTTTCACACACAGTAAATCAGTGAGAATGATTTTGCTCACTTAGTAGAGATTGTATGAAAGTAGCAGGTCTGAAGATGTTGTGCAGGCATAAATCTCTAGGTTTTGTTTTTTGTTTTTTGTTTTTTTGCTGTTGCAAAACTTAAGATGCATTTGGCATGGGGAGAAATTTCTTCACTCTATGCTTGCCAAGCTGGCAGGGCAGTGAAGGTGATATGAGAAGAAAAGTTCAGGAGAAGAGGTAAAGAAGCTAAATTAGAAGTTCTATTCAGTTTGGGATGCATAGTTAACAAACTTAAATCATTATTTTGTAAAAGGTATGTTTATGGTGTATATTCAGTGCAGTTCAACAACCTTTGGTCCCCAGCAACCCTTGTTCAGTTTTACCCTTTATCTTTGATCTCCTTAATAAGATAAATTTCTTTTATACTAAGGATGAGTGAAACCCGGTCTCATTAATTAATTAGTTTTTTATTTATCTTACCGTTGCCTTAAGATTAAGGAAATTAAGACTCTTTCTGTCTTTTTCCTGTAACTTTGAGTATTCCTTTCCCTGTTATACCCTACCAGGAAAAAAGCTCCCACTTTCTCCTAGCAGACCACTTGTCCTACAGCCCTAAATTTTCAGAGCTAAGACACACAATTACATGGTTAGAAGTTTGTGTTTTTTTAATGCTTCCTTGCATTATTCTCCTCAAGAGAGTTAGACTGTACCCTCTAGCAATAAATCTGCTTTTTTATTGGTGGGGGTTCCTGATCTTTTTGTGTTGAGGAGATTTCTATATCTCATCAACTCTTCATCCCTGGGGGAAAAAGTAGGTAGGTGATACATAGTGAGAAGAAATAGTATATTGGAGAAAGGAGGGGAGGGATGATTGTTAAGCAAATCATGCTTGCATTGCTGTATGGAGTAAGGGCACACTTTTTAGCCCAACTATGCCATGTACTTGAGAGACATTTCTTTAAAGGGGGGGGGTGTTGTGATTGCATGTTGGCATTTGGCTTTGACTGTGATTGTATTAAGTTATGATTTCTGAACATCAATATCATCCACTTTATTTTTAAATGAGTGGAATTTTCCAGTTGACTAAACTTGAATTTTATGCAACAAAGCCTATAACTTCCAATTTGTAAGTAGAAATGGCATCAATAAATAGACAAGGAACATGGATTGTGTAGTTAGAAAACCCACATTGGAACTCTAGCTCTGCCATATGTTAGCTGAGTAAATTTGATGAAAACATTCATAATTGCTGAATTTTGGTATACACATCAGTGGGAAAGATAATATCCATCTTATAGAGCTGTCGTAAAGACAAAATGAAATGTTCATAAAGCATGAGTGAGGCCTGGTGCGTAGAAGACCTTTGATATTAATTCCTCTTTTCCTCAGTAGCTATGTTAACAGTGCTGGGAGCAAGGAGACTGTTCTATTCTAGTCTCTATTTCTTACAAACTATATGACCTTGGTGATTCCCATACATGTTTCTTTACCATAAAGTGGGAAGAAATATCTTCCCAAATGAAAGATCTGTTTCATAGAAATTTTGTGACTTTCAAATGAGAAAGTAATATGCAATAAAATTTGAAAATTGTAAGTACTAAGGAAATATAAACCATTCTCTTTAAAAGTAAATATTAATTCAGGCACTGAAATGCATATATTGTATATGATCACAAAAGCACAATAAACAAGCATTCAGGAAAGAGCAAGTCTTAATATCTAAGATCATATTTCACCACATTTATTCTGGGTCATTTTCTAAGTTCATGTGCAAATAAGATTCTAAAAAATGATTTTTTTTTCTGACTATCCATATTTATTCTTTTACAAATATAATTATGGGACACTGGAAGCCACTTTACTTCCTCAGAAGTAATTTATATATGGAATCTTCTCCTAGAAAATATATACATATAATGGCAGGAAGATCAGGAGTTTTATTTTGAAGGAAAGTAAGTCAACAAATTTAGGCTGAATGAGAAATGAGATTATTTATCAAGGCCAAATGAAAATAAATATTTTTAGAAGTTTTGTTTTGTTTTTAGCGATAATACCCATCTTGAGGAAACTGCCACTTGACAGAATAAATTTGCTTGAGTAGCCGATTTTCTTCTCTTTTTTTGACTTTTTGATAATTGCATCAGATTTGGAAAAGAAATAAGAATGAGCTCTGTTACTGTCATGGAGTCTCTTTCTGCCCAAGAGAATGGGTTTACCAACTTTTCAAATCACTGACCATAGCCCTAGCAAAGAAGGGTTTGATTTTTTTTTTTTTTTTTTTGAAACTGGAATAACGCATGACATTGCTTTATGTAATTAGGTGTCAACCCAGTTGCATACATAAGCTTTGTGCTGATAAGTGGAGAGTCTGTGATAATGCTTAGAAGTACTTTGGAGTTTGGGCTCTATGAAGGGGCCACTTGACTCGCTGTGATCTGAGTTGGAACACACTGCTTTATTCCACAGCCATCTAGACCCAGAGTGAGGAAGAACAATTTACCAGCTAAAGCAACAAAGCGATTGAGGTAGACAGAAAGTAATTAGTTTTTAATGATCTTTTGGAAGTCACATGAATAGATTGATTTCTGTTTTGATCTTACTTGAATTAATAGCGGCTTTTGAGTCTTAAATCCCACTTCGGCACGCATTGTTTCTCCATTTCACGGTCTGGCGCTCCTGCCGTTCAGGTTTTACTTGGACTATTGTTCCATTTTGTAAGGCTCTGCCCAGTGTTTTTGTGCTCTTCAGCTTTAAACATTGTAGTGGTGTTTTCCTTTTATTTCTATGGCTGTTTCCTCTTGGGAATTTGATGGGGTTATTATCACTTCCAAGGGGCTAACATCCAAATTGGAGGTTCGTCATCAATTCATTTTTTCGCTGAGACAAGCTCCATACTACTCCTTATGAAGAGTGGTTTTAGCCCTGTCCTGGTTAGAGCTCAGACTTTCCCTTCTCTCCTTTTTGGATTATCTAAATTATTTAGAACCAACTAATGAGGTTGCAAGGAAGCAGTTCCTATGACTGGAGCGGCTGTTAGGACTAAAAAGCTTTTCTCAATAATAAATTTACTTCTCTCCAGAGCTTTCCAGACAACGACAACATCCCTAGTTTCTACTCAAGCTTTGTCACTAACTCTCTATTTCACTGGCAGATAGGTGTCTACATTCCTCTACTCCCTTTCCTATGTGCCCATCCAATTCTCAGACACTTTTCCTTGTCAGGAAGGTAGTAAAGGCTCACAGTTTTTGCCTTCTCTTTAGTTTGATTGTTTTGGTCAATCAAGCTGTGCATGTATATTTTTTTTTCAGTTTTTTTTGTTTTTTAAAGAAACATAGAAAAGGAAGAAAAAAATCAGTCAAGTTTGCAGCAGTTAGAGACTTTCAACATTTCAAAATAGACTTCCTGATTTTTCTATATAATTGTATTATTCAATATATGATAATTTTTATATAGTTATGCCTTAAAATAATTTTCCACTTAATTTAAAGAAATTTTTCTATGGCAAAAAATATGGACCTCTGTGATAATTATCAAAGACTGCCAGAAAAAGTATTGCAGGTTTATGGTCCTGGGCTTTAGGATGGCTATAGGAAGAAAATAGAAGTGATTCAAAACTAGTGTAAGATCAAATAAACACCATTACTAAAGGCCTTCTGGAAAGGAGAAATGGGAACTAATAAGCTTAAAAAAGTCAAAAGAAATTACCTTCTGGTATGAATCAACAGACTTTAGACCAGTAAGCGAACACTCCACTTACACTAAGTGTGAATTAGTACTTTGGAAATTGAATGTCTGAGTGCTGGGAGTGCTGGGATTCTGAATCTTCTTAGACTGTCATTCACTTCCCCACAGTCCGCAGGACAGAGGAGGGAAGTGGAAAACAGAAGAGAGAACCGGAAAATGGTAGAAGATAAGGTGCAGGAGCCAAATTGGACAAGAGAGAAGGAGAATGCTGGGCTAGCATGTTGGGAAGAAGCCTTAAGAGAGGAAAAGGGAGGGGCGTCGGGATATTTACAGCCAACATTCCATTTAGCACCAGGCACCCAGTGGAGAAAATGCAATTTATCCTTGTCATAAACCTGGCTGTGCTGCTTTTCCTGCTGCCAGGCATTTTGTTCCCAGAAGAAGGGGCTACCCAGGAATGTGAGGGGAGGTGGGGGGTGGGTGGGAGGGAAGGTCAGGAAAGGCTTTCATGGTCAGCACCCTTAGTCAATTTCAGGTTAGATTACAGCCTTGTCACTTTAACTTCTTTGTTTATTACTCTCTTTTGGTTTCCATTTTGTGTTTGGTATAGTTGGGCATCTCTAGCTCTCCATTTCTTCCTTTTATTTAGCTAAGTGTGGTCCTTTAAAAATTTATTCAAAATCCTAACTATGCTGTAAAATGCTATCATGTTTTTTCTTCAATCCTTATAGAGTCAAAACCTTCTGATTTTGTAAAAGCAAATCTTCATTCTGACTGAGGGTTTATATTAACCTACCATCTCTGTGGTCTTAGTATTTCAATGGCAGATATCCCACATGATTTGTTTTTTATTATTCTGTACATTTTATTTCATGAGGATGTCTGAATATGGTCCCTTCACTGAATCCTGAAGAACCTAAGGTTCAGCAAAAGAAAAAATGGTTGCTTTCTTCTGTGTCAATGACTAAGTTTGGATACACAATGTGCATCTTCCAGTGATCTTTGGGGTAATTTGGACTTTGGGCATTTTTCCAAAGTAAGGAAGGAATTATAACAGTTGCCCATTGTTCTTATGAATTCATCCTCATCCCTAATCCAGCATTTGGGAATTTTCCACCTTTCCCAGCAGTAGTCATCCAGCTGTAGTAAAGACAGTGTCCTCGTCATGAGCTAGAGTTTGTGTAACACATTGGCCTACTTGCTCCGGAGAGAAAAGACAGAGCAGTATTAGGTGGTGGATTCGAATGGTGGCTCTGTCTTCTGGAAAAATGATTTTCTGACTAGAATTTGGTTTCCTCATGTGTTTAAGGAGGATATAATAATATTTGTCTCATAGAGTTGTGGTGGTGACTCAGTAACGTTTTATAAGTGTTCGGTACACGGTAAGTCCTCTGTAAGTAATAAGTGCTGGCTCGTTATCATTGTTTATATTAATAACAACGATTAGCCATAACTTCAAATCCTTATATGCTGTTTAGGGGTTAAAATTAGCAGACATTAATCACTTAGAGGATATTTAAGTGTTAAAATGTAAGATAATAGCTATATTTTCAATTGCAGGCACTTGAATGAAGGAAAGATTTATGTGGGCCAGCTGATGGGGGAAAGAAGGTGTCCCTAAAGAGGTAAGAACTGAATTGGGCCTTGACGAGCAGATAGAATTTAAAACATACAAAAGGGAATTTAAGGTTCAAGAGATAGGAAGTCAGGGAGAAAAGTGTGAGTAAGGACATAATGAAAAAAAAGGTAGGGTTTCAGAGCTGTTTTTCTGGGTTATTTGTCCAGCAGTTATTCTCTCTTTTTTCCTTCCTGTTGGTGCCCTGTTATTAAATTAAGTTTTTTTTTCTTTTTAGCTGTGACCTGCACCAAAATAATAAATATGCTCATAGTATCATGCCATTTTAAATCCTTATGAATCTTGGTTAGTTTAGTATTGAGCTCTTGCTTTGAAAGCATATCATTTTGGAATTAATTCTAGGGAGCTATGTTTGCAAAATTGCATATATTTTAGGCAAATCGAAAGTGTTAATATTCCTAGAGCCAACATGAAATTTCTAAGGAAAAGCATTGCATTTCAACAACTAGTAAACACCATCTCGTGTCTATGCTGGTTGTTTGTCCATTCACTAGAAAGATCATATTGAGTGGTCTATTGTCATAAGATACAGTGCTACTGGAGGGCGTGGTCCACGCAGCCACCTCTTGTCCTCTGCACTCCCCCACAGTCCCAACTGTGTAGGACGCTTTAGAGGTGAGGACTTAGGTGAAGTGGAATCACCCAGGAAGTCAGGGGATGCAGAGTACTCTACAGTTGAAACAGGCTAAAAATATAACCCAGAATTTCACCGCGACTATAAATGGAAGGTTGGGGAGGTGGTTTTTTAAAAAAATCCCGAGATTGTATGATGCTCTGTATAATAAAATTTAGAGGGAGGTGAAATTAAACTGTACGTAGTGATGTACTCATTTAGTTCTTACTCTCTACAAATATCATTTATTACTGTTCCTGATATTGCCCTGCTGGTCTGTTTGTTGGCCTGGTCTATGGCCAGTGACTGGCTGGCGAGGCCACAGGGTCCTGACCAACATTGCCTCACTGGGCAAAGGCAACGTGGCTGCCTTCAAGGCCCAGACTGTCCACCCATTTTTTACCTTTAGCCCTTAATTAAATGTAGGGGAAGTTTACGTGATCTATTTAATTACATGCATTCTTTCCCAAAGCATTTTATTTTCCATGAAAGCCCCTGTATTGAAAGACTCTGTTGGCCACTGTATCTGAGCATCACTTGGAAGCATATCAGGAAAGACAATATAGCTTAGTATGTTTGAAACTAAACAGATGTGGGTTGAAGTTCTGTCTTCATCATTTATTAGCTGTATGATTGGGAGCAAGTTATTTAAGCTTGTTCGCTCCCTGGCAAAATAGGGATAATAATAGTATTTATTGCAGCTTTTAAAAAAATAGAGTAAAAGAGAAAGTGTGTTTAGGTCACTTAGTAGAGTGATTGATACATAGTCAATCACCATTAAATGAGATTGATTATTAATCAGTAACCAATGTATTAATAATAAATGTGACTATTAATGATAAATGTAATAATATACTTCTATTGTTAACACACTCTTTAATAAATATGATGATTAACATGGAAAATACCTACTGTAGCTACTACTACAATTGTTATCATAGCGTTTGATTTGGTTAACTTTGTCAGTTCCCTGAGCGGTCACGCGAGGATAATATTACCTACGGGCTGATGATGTGAGCTACACCCAGATTTACCTGAGAGATGGGGTTATGCCTGTATTTGACAGACCACACAATAATTATTATGTCAAAGATGGAGACAAGTATCTGATGCCTGGTAGCATTCTGACTTTAATATATACAACCGGAACCTGCAACACAGAGTTTTGGTGAGTGCTAACCTTCTAGAAGTTAGGGTCCACGTTTCTGGAGAGCCAGATGGAGGATTTGCAATGGAGCAGGATGCTGTGTCCTGAAAGGCTTGGCTGAGCAGCCTCTGATCCTGTTTCCTTTGCTGGGCCCAGCCGGTGTAGCTTTAGCGCTCTGGTACCTAACACGTAATTACAGAGTTCGTCCTCTTCTAAGAGAATTACTTTGCTAAGGAGTATTTTTTCTTTCTTTTCTTCTTCTGTAACTTTATTGGGATAATCTCACTGGGCATCCACATTAGGTCAGACACTTTATGAGGCCTTGTACCTGCATCATTTAATACTATGCTTATAATCATCCCCTGAAGTGTGCCTTATCACCTGTGTTATAGGTGCTTCACTAACTTGCCTAATGATAAACGGTCAAGCTGGGATGAAAGTCTTTACCAAACCGAAGGTAGGTCTGTTCTTTCCACAGCATTAGCTCCCTGATGCAGGTATTGCTTAAGCGCAAGTGTAGAAAAAGGGCATCAAAGGGAGTGGTTCTCTGGGGAGAGTGGGGTTGCTTCCCTAAGGAGGGTTTGAAAGTGGATGGAGGAAAAAAAAAAAAAGAAAATGGATGGGGAAACTCTGGATGATCATAGTAATGGTGGTGAGGAGGTGCTGCTAGATTTGGGAGGCGGGGGCCATGGATACCAAATGTTTTGTGGCATTCTGGATGGTAAGATTGGAGACTTGTGACCTCAGACAAGGGACTTAGGTGATTCAGAAATGTCTCTGGCTATTTCTTCTGAAGTGGTAAAAGGGGCTGTGGTGGGTTCGTGGTTATATTTTTGTAGTTTTCACTCACATACATCTTTCTACAGTGTAGAAAAACTCAGCCCTCACTTCCCAAGTAAGACTCTTGTTTCTCATTAGATGTTTTGTTTATATGCTCTTCATAACCCTTGCACAACTTACTAATCTCTGTATCCCAAACCACACAGATGTGAGTGTGGACTCCATTTTGTTCACTGCTGGTTCTGTGGGGGCCAACATAGAATCTGGTTAATAGTAGGTGCTCAAGTAACACTTATTAATATACGGTTTCTCTATCATGTATAAAGCCCAGAAAACAAGCTTAAAATCTTGGATTTATTTGTGCTCTCTGCACTTCCTCACAGCTTCACAAGTAAGCAGAAGCAGATACCTCAGCTTGGCTGAAAAAAACCAACCAACCAACCAACCAACCAACCCATGAGCGTTTCGGTGGTCATTAAGTATGCTGCATGTTGTTATTTCTGAATTTTTGCTCCTTTCCTGACTCACAGATGCTCTGATAGTTTAGGGTTCTCATTTGGTCACCAGCAATCTTCTAGGAAGGGAAGTTCAGCTTTTGGAATCTGGCCCAAACAACTGGTACCTCACAAAGATTAGTTTCCACTTTAGCTCCCTTAGGGTGTCACTCCGTTTTCCCCTTTGGGCACTTTGAGTGATGTGGCTGTTGCCAGAGCCAGGATCTGTATTACGAAACAGTTAGCTGATTTTTCAAGGTGGCACTTGAATTCATCACAATTGTTTGTTGTCATTTTCTGCCCACTGAACTTTGAAATATTACTTATTTTCCCTCATGGCATTCGTCTATACATTGGGGTTATTTTCCTCTTTCTTAGCATTTATGTAGGCTTTCATCTGTGGTGAATGTATGGAGTGCTTCAGGTCGGCACTTAACCTTTTTTTTTTTTTTTCAAAGATTTATTTATTTGAGAGAAAGAGAGAACATGAGGTGGAGGTGGGGGGCAGAGGGAGAGGGTCTGAAGAATTCTCTGCCCTAAGCTCAGAGCTGGATGGAGAACTGGATCTCACGATCCAGAGATCAGGACCTGAGAAAACAAGAGTTTGACGCTTAACCGAGTGAGCCACCCAGGCATCCCATGCCCTGGTACTTTTAAATGACTAATTAAAATACTTCAGAAGCCTTTGAGAAAGAACTACGTAATTTTCCATCTTATTTATGAGATTTCAGTTGTCATGTGACTTGCCTAAGTTCCCTTGGCAAGTAAGCTGGGGGTTTAAAATAAGAACCAAACATTCTTGATCTTTAGTTATTTGGCTTTAGCATCCTCCCCCTTCCTTCCTTCCTTCCTTCCTTCCTTCCTTCCTTCCTTCCTTCCCTCCCTTCCTCCCTCCCTGTCCTTTATTTTTTACTTTCTTTCTTTTTCTCAAGGGACTTCGTTATTTACTTCCTTTTACATCTGACATGAAACTGCCAACTTTCTTGTTATAATTGTTACCTTATACTAAGAGGGCAGGGTAGAGCCAAGTGTAGATGATTAAGGTAGGTTAGACGAGCCATGGAAGCTGCTCACTCTCTCTCTCTCACCTCAGTGTTACTCTTTTTTTTTTTTTTTAATATTTTATTTATTTATTTGACAGAGAGAGACAGAATGAGAGATGGAACACAAGCAGGGGGAGTGCGAGAGGGAGAAGCAGGCTTCCCGCTGAGCAAGGAGCCCGACACGGGGCTCGATCCCAGGACCCTAGTTAGGATCATGACCTGAGCTGAAGGCAGATGCTTAACGACTGAGCCACCCAGGTACCCCTTGTTTCCCATGTTCTTAATACCCTTCTTCAGTTTCTTGAAAAAAAAATGACCACTTTTGTCTACCATCTTCTTTCTTCACCTACTCTTTTATTCATTATTATAACCCTTTCTCATTAAAGCATCTTTTTTTCCCCTTCCTGTTGTAGACACCATGTGTTCTGGTTTTGTTTGTTTTGTTTTCTCTCTCTTTTTCTGGGGGGACGGGTGAGGCAAGGGTGGTAGCAGAATGTATGTCTACACACAGAAAAGTTTAAAACTGCTAGCTGAATGAAACTTTATGACTTTCTGAAATGCAAATTAGGTTGTGCTGTGCTGGCTCATTTTGAATTAATGCATTTCATCAAGTGGCTGGAAAAAAAAATCAATCAACATGCTTACAGTTGTTGAAACCATTTAAAGAAAATGCGTAACAAGGAAGAGGACAATGGACACAAATGCACTTCACCCTCTGATGGCCAAAGAGAATTGTCTTTAACTTGATAATGTGTTTGAAAAAAAGACAAGACATTGACTTGGGAAGTTTTTGCCCTCCACTCCGAGTAGAATCCAAGGATTACTGGCATTAGGAGGAGAGATTGCAGATTATGGTGACTAAATGGAAGGATTACTGAGACACACATGCCTCAGGCTTGAAGAAGACAATGGGAATTAAGAGATTACAATGAATAGAGAGTGGTATTAACTGTTTTTCCAGGGTTGAATACTTTACAAAAGAAATGAGAACAACTATTTCTCAGGCTAAAGTGTGGAGCGGTGCTGGAGCCGGAGTTGCTTTTGTATATTCTTGCCAATCTTGGCCCCCAAAACGTTGGGTTCTATACAGTAGTCTCAGGAGACAAAATGGCGTTGTGTTGATTTAGATGCTGTTTCAATCTCAGTCTTGATTTGTTGTCTTAATGCATTCATTTGTTGCCCTTCCTTGGTTGCTGCTCTTGTAGTTCAAATAGTGGAAGCTGGTGTAGGAATTGTACCTGAGGCAGCTGTGGAAGAAGGTACAAGGTCCCTCTACCAGTTTTCAGAGGCCTGGAGTCTAAACCCACTTGTGATCCAAAGAATGTGAGTGAATTTCTCAGATCCTCAGATACTTCACCTGGAAAATGGAGGGAAACAAGATAGAGAATGTTCACAATTTTAGATGTTGTTAAAAATACAGGTACCTATCAAAGATTTGCAAGCATATTAATTGGAAGCATTGGGAATTCATTCAACTGTTCAATGGTTTTATATTTTGGAAATATCAGATGAGAGTTTGTGAATTTTTTTCATTAAGGCTGTAACATTTATGAGATTCAGATAGACTCTATTGGGATAACTGATTACATTTTAAAAAGGGCCAATAACTCTTTATTTAAGAATAATAAAACAAATTTACATATAAAACATAAAACATTTAAACATTTCCCTAAAGTGTGTTTTAGTCCAAGTGTTGCTCATTTGTGGGAACCAATAGGCGAAACTCTTGACATTGAAATAAACTGAAATGATGTCTGATGGTTTCGTCTGAGGTATTTTATTTAGTTCCAGAACTCCTGTAAGAGTAACTCCACATTTTGATTATGTACTGACACTCAATATAAGATTAAAATTATACATTTTACTATTATTTATAATATAGAAATGTAACTAAGAGGATACTATCACTTTAGTCTTTCTTTAAAAAACGCTAGGGAATTTTGATCGGGATGGCATTGGAAGTATAGATGGTTCTAGGCAGTATAGACATTTTAACAATGTTTATCCTTCTGATCCATGAGCATGGAATCCTCTTCTATCTTTTTGTGTCTTCTTCAATTTCTTTCATGAGTGTTCTGTAGTTTTTCGAGTACAGATCCTTTACCTCTTTGGTTAGATTTATTCCCAGGTATCTTATGGTTCCTGGTGCTATATAAATGGAATTGATTTTCTAATTTCCCTTTCTATTTTTTCATTGTTAGTGTATAAGAACGAAACTGATTTCTGTAGATTGATTTTTGTATCCTGCCACATTACTGAATTGCTGTATGAGTTCTAGTAGTTTGGGGGTGGAGTCTTTTGGGTTTTCCATATAAAGTATCATGTCATCTGCGAAGAGAGAGAGTTTGATTTCTTCATTGCCAATTTGAATACCAATTGCTGTTGCTAGGACTTCTAGTACTATGTTGAACAAGAACAGTAAGAGTGAGCATCCTGATCTCAAAGGGAAGGCTGTCAGCTTTTCCCCATTGAGGATGATATTTGCAGTGGGTTTTTCATAGATAGATTTTATGAAGTTGAGGAATGTTTCCTCTATCCCTATATTTGAATTGTTTTAATCAGGAACGGATGCTGTATCTTGTCAAATGCTTTTTCTGCATCAATTGAGAGGACCATGTGGTTCTTCTCTCTTCTCTTATTGATTTGTTCTATCATGTTGATTGATTTGTGAATGTTGAACAACCCTTGCATCCCATGGATAAATCCCACCTGGTCATGGTGGATAATTTTTTTAATGTGTTATTTGTTCCTCTTAGCTAGGGTCTTGTTGAGAATCTTGGCATCCATATTCATCAGGGATATTGGTATGAAATTATCTTTTATGGTGGGGTCTTTGCCTGATTTGGAGATCAAGGTAATGCTGGCTTCATAAAAAGAGTCTAGAAGTTTTCCATCCCAATCAAAATTCCACTGGCATTTTTCAAAGACCTGGAACAAACAATCCTAAAATTTGTATGGAACCAGAAGAGACCCTGAATTGCTAAGGACATGTTGAAAAAGAAAAACAAAACTGGGGCATCATGTTGCCTGATTTCAAGCTTTGCTACAAAGCTGTGATCACCAAGACAGCATAGTACTGGCACAAAAACAGACACATAGACCAGTGGAACAGAGTAGAGAGCCCAGATATGCACCCTCAACGCTATGGTCCAATAATCTTTGATAAACCAAGAAAAAATATACAGTAGAAAAAAGACAGTCTTTTCAATAAATAGTGCTGGGAAAATTGGACAGCTGTGTGTAGAAGAATGAAACTCGACCATTCTCTTACACCATACACAAAGATAAACTTGAAATGAATAGAAGACCTGAATGAGAGGCAGGAATCTATCAAAATCTTAGAGGAGAACATATAACCTCTTCAACATTGGCCACAGCAACTTCTGTCAAGACATGTCTCCAAAGGCAAAGGAAACAAAAGCAAAAGTGAACTTTTGGGACTTTATCAAGATCAAAAGCTTCTGCACAGCAGAGGAAACAGTCAACAAAACAAAGACCCACAGAATGGGAGAAGATATTCACAAATGACACTTCTGACAAAGGGCTGATATCCAAGATCTATAAAGAACTCCTCAAACTCAACATGCACAAAACAGATAATTATGTCAAAAAATGGGCAGAACACATGAACAGATACTGCTCCAAAGAAGACATGCAAATGGCTAACAGACACATGAAAAATGTTCATCATCATTAGCAATCAGAGAGATTCAAATCAAAACCGCATTGAGATACCACCTTATGCCAGTTAGAATGGCCAAAATCAACAAGACAGTAAACAACATGTGTTGGAGAGGATGTGGGGGAAGGGGAACCCTCTTACACTGTTGGTGGGAATGCAAGTTTGTATGGCCACTTTGGAAAACAGTGTGGAGATTCCTCAAAAAATTAAAAATAGAGATACCCTATGACTCTGCAATTGCACTACTGGGTATTTACCCCCAAAGATACAGATGTAGTGAAAAGAAGGGCCATCTGTACCCCAATGTTCATAGCAGCAATGGCCACAGTCGCCAAACTGTGGAAAGAGACAAGATGCCCTTCAACGGATGAATGGATAAAGAAGATATGGTCCATATATACAATGGAGTATTATGCCTCCATCAGAAAGGATGAATACCCAACTTTTGTATCAACATGAATGGGACTGGAAGAGATTATGCTGAGTGAAATAAGTCAAGCAGAGAGAGTCAATTATCATATGGTTTCACTTACTTGTGGAGCATAAGGAATAACACAGAAGACATTGGGAGATGTATAGGAGAAGTGAGTTGGGGGAAAACAGAGGGAGAGACAAACCATGAAAGACTGTGGACTCTGAGAAATAAACTGAGGGTTTTGGAGGGGGTGGGTTGAGCCTGGTGGTGGGTATTATGGAGGGCATATATTGCATGGAACACTGGGTGTGGTGCATAAACAATGAGTTTTGGAACACTGAAAAAAAATTAAAAAAAAACACTAGGAAACATTCTTAGTGGTTGTGCTTACTTTATTTAGCTGGGTTAATCTCTTAGTTGCTAAGGGCAGATTGATTTGTTTATAAACTTGTTAAACCAAATCTGCACACAACCACATCACAGATAATAGAGTGGGAAAAGACCACTCAAATTGTCAGTCTGCATCCACTCACCACCTCAGTCTTATTAATGTCTAATTTAACTTTTTCAGCATTGTATTCCACGGTGCCTGTTTTGCATGTTGTATTTTTAAATGATGTGCTGAATGATGATTGTAAACCATGTGTGTGGGTGGGGCTGAAAAGACCCGATGTGCGACCAAAAATCCTTTTCCAGTGACATACTCAGGCTGGGCTACTGTCAGTGAGTCATTCTCGCTTCCATGACACTGGAGCTCCTATATGCAATCTCATGTCTTTGAAGCAGCCTGGCAGATGCCTAGCACGCTGATTCCACATTGGTACCACTAACTAGCACGAGGGAGGAGTGTACACCACTCGTAGGTTCCTGGCAATTAAACTTTTCTCTTGATATTCACCTTTTTTTAAAAGGGCCCTCATTTTGGAATCAAATTTTGGAATTTTAAGTAAAACCAGATCTTTCCATTTGTCAAATGAACTTTCAACTTTTGTGATGTATTATTATCTCACACATGGAATTCTAAAACTTGGGAGATTAAGAATTTCTGTAAGTGTCATATTTCATTGTCTTAGCAATTTTTATGATCATGTCGGTGTCCAGATAGTGTCAGATATCAGTATGAAAGGGTAGCAAAGCTTGCACATGTGTGCATATGTGTAGTAGAAATGTAAGGAGTAGGTGAAGTGGCTTTTTGACAGGTGACAGCTTCAATCGAAGTATGGAAATTTTTCTCTATTGTAGCAGATTGAAATTTATACACTATTTAGGAAGGCAGATATGTGATTTTTTTTTTTAAAAATTTTATTTATTTATTTGACAGAGAGAGATCACAAGTAGACAGAGAAGCAGGCAGAGAGAGAGAGGGAAGCAGGCTCCCTGCTGAGCAGAGAGCCGGATGCGGGACTTGATCCCAGGACCCTGAGATCATGACCTGAGCCGAAGGCAGCGGCTTAACCCACTGAGCCACCCAGGCGCCCGATTTTTTTTTTTTTAACTGTTCTCAGTTTTACTCTTCAGGCCTCCTCTCTGCCTAGAAAGGATAACTTAATTTCTTCCGCCCCAGTAGCCTCAATTCGATCCAATGATTTTTTTTTTGAAAAATTAAATATCTTAGTTATCTATCATTTCAAGGGTTGATCACGTTTTGAAAAAGGGCGTCCAGAGGGACTTCTTCCCATTTCTGTCAGTGGCATCTGGGAGCAAGGTGGGAGGTCCAATCAGGGCAGTAGTATGGGGGCTTGGCTGTGATTTATTTGTTGTCCTCTTGGTCCTGTGGATCTCACCATGCAGTGTCTGGCTTGCCTGGTCCCCGTCCATGACTCGTCTTTTCAGCATCCTGCTAATTGCTATAACCGAAGCTTGTGTCCCTTTGATTCTGAGACTCCTCATCAGTGTTGCAGGTCCCTTTTGGACTCAGGTTCTGAACACCTCGGCATTACCCACTAGAGCCCATGAGGACTTTTGGTTTCGAGCTCCACACCTCACTGGAGTGTGTGAACCTCTGGGGAGCTGGTCCTTCAGCTCACACCGAGGCACCTTCCTTAGCTATGGAGACTGTATTCCATCGCTCCTCCGGCTGCCATTTTGGATGCTGTGCCATTCCAAATGCAGAACTTCTCAGGAAGGTTTATGATGGGCTCTGTCTCTGCCTAGGAAAGCATAGCATCAACAATGGCTCCTCAGATCCTCCTGTTCTTCTCTTACTGACGGACCTCTCTGCCCCTGAGATTGGAACCCTGGGTGGAGAGCAGGGAAGTAGACCCCTCATGGCTGATACCTTGCCCCTCTCTTGCTCTTGCTCTTGCTACTTACTCTAGCACAGAAATGTTTTTTCCTTTCTAATTCCTGTCCTCTAAGAAATGACTGTGGCCCTATCTTCTTTCTTTTCTACTCTAGGACATTTAACTATTGCTCTGAGTCCTTGAGTTTGGCTTTATATGCAAAATGCTCAGCCTTGGGAAGTTTCAGCAAAGCCCCTTTCTTCCTCCAGAAAGCCTGACTTCTGCTAAATCAAAAGGCTTAGCATTCAGGCAACAGTCTTGCTTTGGGTGTAAAATCTTGTAAAACTGTAAGCTGACTGATGATTGCCATTCTTGGCTGTGTGTTACCCTTTTCTTGAAGCAAGGAACTCCATGGATTAAGAGGATGTGGGAAAGTTGGGGGAAGATTCCAAGCAAAGGAGAGTTAGACTCTATGATTAGGAGGCACATGATATCTGATTGTCTGTTTTTTAATGATCTTAGCAATTGTTGATGTTTAGTGCCCAAGTGAATTATATCATAGATTCTTTAGTGCTACTTTTATACTCTGGATCCTTAATATATAAGCAAGATTGAGAAAACAGTGGGTAAAACGATGAGTTTTCCCAAATGGTATGGTAACTTTTGAAAGTAAATGTGTTTTACTTATTTATATATTTGGTAGAAACCAGGTTGTCAAGGCCATATCAAGCTTGGAGCAAATGCAGAGCCACAATTACAGGAAGAAAACAATTTCTCTGGCTTTATCCCCCACCTGCTAATGTGGAACTTCTCACCAGAAAGGCTGCTTTCTCTTATCAGTTACTACTAGAAGTCCCCAGGGAGTGTGGACTGTATGCTCTGGAAAATAGCATTCTCGGCTACAATGGGGCATCTTTCTGTCTCTTCCCTCAGTGCCTGTACTGGCTTTGACTTCCTTTGGTGATGTCCTCATTAAAACTTCTGGACTCCATGAAACCTCATACAGGTGGCCCTTCATGGCTGCTGCCACTGCACTGATGTAGGTGACATCTTTCATTGATGCCCAGAGGCAGAGTCTGCCAGTTGTTCCCCCAAATATCCATTTTCTCTTCCTCTTGGATATATAACTCTATTACGTTTTTCAGCCATTCTTGCAATCTGTTTGAACTGTGTAACTAATTTCTAGACAATGCTAGCTATTTGGGTATGAAATGTGCCATTGCTGGGAAGGACAGCTTTGCCCCCTCCATATTCTCTTCTTCTATCTGCTGGTCAGATGCAAATGATGATGATGCTCTGGGGCAGATATCTGTAAATTTCTCCTGGAAAGAGCAAGACTGTAAATATGGTAGGTCTTGAGGGTCATGTGGTCCTTTGTTCCAAGTACTCCGTTCAGCTGTTGTACAAAAACAGGCATAAACGGTGGGTAAATGCCTAATTCCTCAGTGTTCCCTTTACAATTTATTTTAGAAGAGAGGCATGGGAATGCAGTCAATGATATTGTAACAGGACAGATGGTAGCTACACTTGTGGTAAAAATAGCATAATGTATAAACTTGTTAAATCACCTGAAACTAATGTAACAATGTGTGTGGAGAAAAAAAAAGGCACAGGGATATAGTTTGTTGGCATCTACCCCAGCAGATGGAAGAGCCACAAGATGGAAAGTTCTTAGATCCTGTCAACTAGGAAGACCCACCTTCAGCTATTATATGAGGGAGGAACCAACTTTTATTTGTTTTGATTTGTATATTAGTTACCTAGGACTGCCATAACAAAGAACTACAAACTGGATGGCTTAAAATAATGGAAATTCATCATCTTACAATTCTGGAGGCTAGAAGTCCAAATGTAGGCAGGACTGTGCTTCTTCTGAAACCCGGAAGGGTGGGGCGGGGGGCTCCCTGCCTCTTCCTAGTGTCAGGTTGTGGCCATCAGCCTCTTGGCTTGAAGCTCTATCATCCCGATCTCCACCTCTACTGACCATGTGGTGTTGTTCCCATGTGTTCGTCTCTGTGTCTCTCCTTTCCAATAAGGACAGTAGTCATACTGGATTCAGGACCTCACCATAATTTACATCTGAATTACGTCTACAAAATACAAAACCCTATTTCCAAATAAGGTCACATTCACAGGTACCAGGGGTTATGACTTCAACATATCTTTTGGGATATACAATTCAATGAACAAAAAGCTATTATTCATTCTTGGGGAAGAGTTTGGTTATTACCAAGGCCCACTGGACTCTGAATATTCCAGTGGCATGCTGTTCTTCATTGGAGAAAATGTATTTTTCACACCTTCATATCTCACTTGATGTGTCTCAGAATTATGTGTGTCGTGTGTGTGAAACAGCTTCTTCACCTGAAAGAAGAGCCACCATCTTTGTAGAAATCATGCTCCATGCCACAGGGGGCTAGAGAGAAACCAGAGTAGTGATGGAAGCTAAGAAATAACAACCATTTCAGCAATGGACAGGCTGGATGCCTGGGCACTATTCTACCTGCTGTTTATGGGGCCACTGAGCTCCATTTCTTCTCAATTCCCTTCCCATAAACTTTTTCCAAAAGGCTCATTAGTCACATGGACTCTTGGCAGAACCACTTCCTTTTCTCCTGACCCTTCTGCTACCACCCCCCACAGACATGACCAGACATGCTTAATCCTAACCTGAACACAACAGACACCCCTGCTTGCTGTCCTTCTACTAAGAACTACAAAAGGTGTTAATGACAAATGATAATTACAACAACTTCTCCATCTCCAACCAACAGATTTCTTTTAGGGGAACCATAACAGAAGTAACTGGTTGAAAATTGTCTTTCAGGAAACTGACATAGGCAATTTCCTTCAAGTGAAATTTTGAAACAGAGTTATAAACCAAGGTGAGTCTAAAGATGGAGATTTTATCTATGTATGGTATACCTTGGCAGCCATCACCTGGTAAACTCATTATTTTAGCTCTTAAACCACTAATTTGTTCTTCCATGGACAGCCTAAATAAAAAATGAAATATAGGAATCAGTGAATTTTGAAAAGGTGATATTCATGTGTGTATCTGTTTGTGTTCAAACATCATTAATGTTTCTTGTTTTTAATCAATAACTTTGTTTCTTAAATTTATGCAAGTGATCAGCACAAAAATGCATTTCTTTGTTGTCATATGCTTATAGGCTGGTCTTCTTCCTCCTATACCTCTGACATATGTTTCCAGGTAGGTTTACTGATTTGTAATCAATCAGCAGAGATATTCACTGTAACTTTGGTTTCTAGCCCCGTCTGGAAGGACTCCAGCCTGGGAGAATCTAAACATATCATTCAGAGGCCTGTGATGTTGGAAAGAAAGGAGGTTTTGGATGATTTTTGTTTTTGTTTGGACTTGGGTCAGTGCCTCCCATTTACAGCTGGAATGTGTCCTGGATGGTTTCAGATGTGTTTTGGAAGACTGACACGGGCCTTATGATAGTCAGCCACAGCAGGGCATTCAGGAAACTCAAGGAGCAGATTATCGTGTGAAGAAACATATCTCTTGATCAGTGAAGATTAATGCTGAATACTGAGGCCATGGAAATCTTCCCCCTCCACAAGCAGTCTTGCCCCTCCCAGGCAATCTGCACAGTTAGAACCTGTGCCAGGATCGTAAGCGCTTTTCTGTGGCTTCTCCATCAGGCTTTGACTCCTGGGAGAAAGGGTCACCCAGGGGATTTCAAGTCAAAATCCAAGAACCAAACTTAGTCTTGTAAATGACACAAATGACACATAGGTGAAAGGAAAGAAAAGGCTCCCAGTACGTAAAGATACAAGAACGAGTGCTAGCAGGGAGCTTACCTTTTTGTCTGCAGTATGCTTCTCATCATGCAGGCTTTCACATGAGAATTGCCGTCGTACCACTTTCCTAGGAGGCAAAGATGTCTTCTAAGAGTGCGAAACATGCTTGCTTTGGGGGGAGATCTACTTGTGGTGAGTCCACTTGTCTCCTACCATTGTGTTCACTCCTTTACCTTTTGATCCCCGCAGATAATGTTCCATCTTCTTTAAAATGTTATTTTTTTTAAAAGATTTTATTTATTTATTTGACACAGAGAGAGAGAGAGAGATCACAAGTAGGCAGAGAGGCAGGCAGAGAGAAGGGGAAGCAGGCTCCCTGCTGAGCAGAGAGCCCGATGCGGGGCTCGATCCCAGGACCCTGAGATCATGACCTGAGCCTAAGGCAGAGGCTCTAACCCACTGAGCCACCCAGGCACCCCCCATCTTCTTAAAAAAAAAAAAAAATGCAGGGTCTAAAACAAGATTGCAAACATTCTTTCCAAACAACAGCAACACAAAGTTGAACGAGTTATCAACATTTAGAAATCAGGAGATTACCCATAGGAATTAGCATTTCTTGCATCTCTTGTAAAACAGGTACCTGGGGCAGCAGTGGGCCTGCATTTCCACATGGCAGAACCCACTGGAGCCAGATGCATGGAGCCATGTTCAGATGGAGGCTGGTGTTCTTCTTAATGCAGACCAGCTTTACTCATGGACAGGACCTTCCCTGTCCTTGTAGGCATTTGAGTTAGCAATGTCTGATTTATACACAAGCAAGCTTCAACAATTTTAATTTTCTTCCTTGAGATTCCAAGTTTTGTTTTTGTTTAGAAATGAGCCACAGCCAGGGAATGGAAATGGCCGGTGAAAATAAGTAAATGGACTTCCCAAGAACCACAACCTGAATACTTCCCACAGTAACTGGGTTCAGAGTTGCCCATGTCTGAAAGACTGACGGAATGGGCAGTACTAGGCAGGGAGGGTGTGTTTATTTCCATAGATACATGTCAAGGGGAGATGTTTTGCAGAGAGGGCCAGTACTGTTGGTCTTGACTGCCTGGAGCATTCTGTTAAGCTGTAACTATGTCTTTCAGGGAGACTGTATCCTGAACTGTATGGTAAAATATATGGTCACCTGGCTAGGAAGAAAGTTTCTGGGTAAGGAGAATGGAATGCTTTTGGATTTAGTTAAACCTTGTCCTCTCTTCAACTTCTTCTACCTGCAGGATTTCTTCTTCTAGAGTTCTTGCTTCCTTGTCTAAGACCATGGCCATCTTTCAGGTTCCAATTGGTTATAGAGAAACTGGTATTTGTTATTTTGGAAATATAATCAGAAAAAAATATAAAAACCATGATAAATGAAATATAATCTCTTTTCTGGTTTTCAATACCAAATAAGACAGATATTTTTCTATATATATTTGTGTTTCTCTTAAGTGTCCTACCGTCCCATGATTGCTATTCTCCTATGATTTATTTTATATGGTCTTTTTCCAGGAATCCTTCTATCCCATTGGGTTTTCCTTTCTTTCCTTCTTTTTTTTTTCCTTCTATGCTGCTATGTTTTCCTTTTATTCTAGAATCTGTGTTTAATTTTCTAGCTCTCTGCTTTTATTCCTATTTTTCTTTTGTCAGCCTGGTCTCTTTTATTTTCTGTTATTGTTTCCTTTTCTCCCTCTTGGTGCTTTCGTGTGCTATTGTACGTGGTCTGTTTATTTCTCTCTCAGTTTCTTTTATTCTCTTACCATATATTTAGGCCTCCTGCATACAAACACACAAGCAAAAACCACAAAATGAACTCTTACTGGTTAATTGTAGCAATCTCCCTAATTTCTTTACAAAACCACACACCATAAATCAGTTTTTGTATTCTAAATTGCCAAAATCCCATTATAACAAACTTTAGTCCCCCCCCGCTCCCAGTTTTCTACAGAAAATTAAAATATTTTTATTAATTTTTTTAAAGAAATAAAGTTTTCTTCCATGTGGTAGCTGCTGGACTAGAAGTCATTATGTAGATTCTGGTGCCATTTTGGTCATTTGCTGGCTCTCTTACCTTAAAAAAGAGTGTCTCTGGATCTCAGTTTCTTATTTTCTCACAGCTAAGGGGGAAGAACTTCCTTGCTGCTCAAAGTCTGGTCTTTAGACCAGCCACATCAAAGTCAGCTGAGAGCTTGTTAGGACTGAATTAGCTCAGGTCTTCCCCTCACCCTTCCAGACACAGAATCTACAGATTTTACAAGATCCCCGGGGTGCTTTGCATGCTTATCAAAGCTTGAGAAGCACAAACTAGATGATCCCCAAAATTTTTTCCAGCTTTAGTTTTGCTGAACATAGTAAAAAACTTAACTTAATAAGTGAAAGTGAGTGAAAAAATAAAGTGAAAACTGCCTTGCTCACATGCCATGGTAAAATCATCCCAAAATCTTTGATAAAATGCCAGCAACTTTGGGTCCTCCCTTAGAACAACTAATTGAGATGCTCCAGGGATGGTATTTTTTTTCTCATGTCCTAGTTAAATTTTAATGAGTGGACTGAGAAAGCACTCAGGTATACTATTTGAACTTTTACCTCCTTTTCTGATGCTATCAGCACTGCTTTCTTTGGATGTAAGGTGAATCATTACTGTGGAAAGAGAGGAAGTCAAAACTATTTTACCTTCTTAAACCACCAAAAATTATTCTGGGGAAGGATAAAGGTGTAAAGAGATAATTATTGAAGGTGACTGTATGTATTTTTATTGCATTTTGGGAGCAAAAGCAAGGTTTAGTCCTTCTTTTGACTTAAGTCTCACTCAGACCTCTGACAATGGGAGTGTTTGTGGTAACAAGAAGGAAGTAACCCCTGGTGAGTGATAGATATGACATCGCATCCTGAGAGTCCTGGTGAGTGGGGGGTGGATATTCTAGCGGGATGGTTTCATTTCATCACAACTTGGTGCTCATGTTGACTGGGTGAGCACATGCTATGATTGAGTTACCAAACATTAAGTTCCAATTTATTTTTAAGTATTTCAGGTTGTTGAACTGTAGCTGATTTAAGAAAAATTGAAACCAACAGAATTTTTTTCTAAAACTTCCATTATAGTATCTTTACTGTGAGGACTGGGGAAGGAATAGTAAGAGGAGAGTTTGTCACAAAAGTATATGATATGACAATACCATTATGGGGAAATGCTTTTATGTTGCAGTTTTTCAAGTCAGAGCTTAAGAAACTGTGTCTTTAAAGATTAACTTTGCTTTTTTTCTTAAGGTTAAATATTTTTTCTTCAGTGCTCACTGAGAGCACAAGCAAATGATTACATTTTTGGTGTGATTGAATTATTTGATTAAAATAAAGAAAAAGTGTATTTTACTTAAACATTTTTAAATATTTTTTTTTGCTTAGTACAGCACTTTCTTTTCTCAGTTTCCATGTCCTGAATTATTTCTGCATCATTAAGTTTAGCTGAGGAGCCAAAAGTGTCATTGCAGGGGGTTTCTGGGGTGTCACATTGAAGAAGAGAGATATTTAGAATAAGATGTCACCTTGGTCTGTTACTTGAGTGTTAGTCCAAGAAGTTATGTGAGCGGAGAAACATCAATCTGGCTGGACATCTGTCTTTCCCACTGTGTAGCAGAATCCCTGTGCAGAATCTTTAGTTGGGGATGGCCATGGCCTCATTTCATCAGGTGTGCAGAGAGTCTCTAGAAGTTATGTGAGTCTTTTTTCACACATTGCTCAAAATCACATGAAGACTCAAAAAATATGTCCTCCAAAATTATTCTAGCCCTGGTCAGCATTATGAGGTAGGAAATTTCCTCTCTAATTGCTGTCTCTCTCTTTTATTGAAACACTTTTACCCATTGTTGGTACTATTTTTTGTCCCTTGTGCTCCCATCTCTGCCCTACTCACAGCTGCTACCTATGTATGGTATCTTTGCGATAACTTCTTCAAGCCACTCTATTATGCATTTTTTTCTGGATAAAGAAATCACTAAACTGATATATTTTTCTTATTAACAAGGTATCTATTTTTTTTGCAATGTTTGCTATATCTCCTCAGCTTTCTTAAGTCTTTTGTAAAAGGGAGGAAGTTGAACTTGAAAATCTTCTTTTCAGGGGTGCCTGGGTGGCTCAGTTGGTTAAGGAGCCGACTCTTGATTCTGGCTCAGGTTATGATCTCGGGGTCCTGAGATGGAGACTGATGTTGGGCTCTGCACTCAGCGGGGAGTCTGCTTGAGGATTCTCTCTCCCTCTCTCTCTGCCCCTCCCCCTGCTTGTGCATGCATACATGTGCACACGCTCTCTCTTTCAAATAAATAAATATTTAAAAGGAAAACTTCCCATCAAAAACTTGATTGGGGCATTCTAGTGTGGCTACTTTGTTTGATTTTTGGAGAAAAAAATTCCCAGAATATTTCTTGAATCTCACCGCTCATCTTTAAAGAAAACAATCTGTATTCTAAAGCTGAAAAGAAGTGTCAAGTTTTTCCCTTTCCTTAGAACTTTTCAAATAGGAAATGTCTTTCCCAGGGTTTCACTGGATACAATAAGTGGGCAGTGGTATTGGGGGTAACAGTGATGAGTGGTACAGAAATATTGATTAAGCTTGGAAATCAAACCAATCAGAAATAGTCATTTTCCTTCCTTTAATCCTTTTGTATCTTCTAACTTTAATCATTTTATATCTTTCTTACTCTTTTTTAAAAGGCTTATTTATTTATTTATTTATTTGACAGAGATTGACAGAAAGAGATCATAAGTAGGCAGAGAGGCAGGCAGAGAGAGAGAGGAAGGGAAGCAGGCTCCCTGCCGAGCAGAGAACCAGATGTGGGGCTTGATCCCAGGACTCTGGGATCATGACCTGAGCTGAAGGCAGAGGCTTTAACCCACTGAGCTACCCAGGCACTCCATACTCTTTTTTTTTTTTTTTTTTAAAGTTTTATTTATTTGTGAGAGAGAGAGAGAGAGAGAGAGAAAGCATGCATGCATAAGGTGGAGGGGAAGAAGGAGAAAATCCCCAAGCAGGCTCCCTGCCAAGTTCCAAGCTGATCCCACAACCCATGAGATGATGACCTGAGCTGAAACCAAGGGTTAGACACTTAACCTACTGAGTTACCCAGGTGCTCCTCGTTCTTACTCCTTGAAACCATGATGTCAGATGAAAGTATGTTATGTGATGTTAAAATTTAGCTCCATAAAAAAATAACAGATAATTCCATCTTACCTTTATCTTTATATATATTCATCTTAAAATATTTACATATTTTAACAACAAGACTTCTCAAAAATTACTTTTTATGGGTCAGGAATCTTTGTGGTTCTGAATTATTAGCACCTTCCAGATTCATATTCATAGCTTTTGATTCAGCCTATATGTCAGCAGGTAGCAAATATAGTTAGTTTGATCCACTGATCTGTGCCTACAAACTCTAATGACATGACATTTAATAGAAATTTCTCGTAGGGCCTTTTTTTTTTTTTTTGGATGCTGTTGCTAAATTGTGGTGTGACCACTTCAGTTAGAACATACTCCAGACTTGTGAAAATTCTCATACCCTTGTTAGTGCTGTGGAAAATTTAAAGAACAACAGAAGTAGGCTTGATGCTGGTTAGAATGTGATTCCTCCGGAGAGTATTTGGAATTTGCTGTGGGGTATTGAAAACTCCACCCACTACGCCAGTTCAACAAGTTTCCCTACTGGCTGGTGGGATTTTCTCACTATTTCCAGATTGCAGAGGGAAATAGGAAATAATGGAACCAAAGCATGAAACTAAAGGCTTATCTTTTGTCTGGTTATCAGATTCAAAATAATTGAGTTGCCTGAACTGTTAGCACCAGAGCTGGCAGAGAGGATGGACAGTCTTCTGACTCACTCTGCATCTGAACAAGGAAGTTCTGCTCTAGTAAGAAGCCTATTGGGCATGTCGGGATGAGCTTTTCCCATGTTCAGAAGCTCCTTGCACTTGGGATAGAAAAGGAACGCTACTCAGCACTACCTAGTGCTATTGAAGATAGTGAAAACAGCAATACAGTCCCCCCACCCCCATCCATTCCACAGGGCCTAAGTGTCCCACCTTTAGTGCCCTTGCTTCTAGTAGTGTCATTGGCAATATGCAAATAGATTGAGGAGCCAAATACTTTTTTGTTTATGGACTAATAGATTGGATTATTTTGCTCTTAGAAAGAGCTCTGCAGGATGGGAACACACACAGGAGAGGTATATTTTGCTTGTGGAGTGAAAGGGAGAGACCAAAACATGGGATGCTATAAAATAGATGTCTGCCCTTTGTATGTAGTCAGAGTGGGGAATGGGCAGCCTGCGAGTACCCCAGGGAGCCCGTTTTTAGAATGAGTGGTTCCCAATCATTTCTCTGCTCTGATACATCACGGAAGTATCATGTTCCTCACCTATAACAGGACTTCCTTATAACACTTACAGAAGTGGTTCTGAGCTGGGGTATAATTGGGTGTCTGTCAGATTTTGGGAAAGGATGTAATTTGGAAAAATCCTGTGTTAATGAAATAGACGAGATTACGTAATTGTGGGCATCATGTATATAAAGCAGTAACTTCTGAGACAAAGTTTGATTTCCTATGGTTTCATCAACATGGGGAATGGGTAGACTGAATCAGTAGGTGTTTGTTGGTTTTGCTTCAGTCAGTCTTTAAATTAGTTTGTCCTGCTGGAGTCAAAGGATCCTTCAGTGGCTTGACATGATATCCTTAGAAAGGATAGTGATGTCATAACTGTACACTTTTTCTAAACTTGTGCTGCAAATTGGTCTCTGATATATGCAAGATCAGGGAAAATGCAGAACAAAGGAAGGATACAGGAGAGTTGAGGATACTAAGGTGGAAATAAATCTGTGCAGAAGAGAAGAGAGTTGATAAAATGTGAGCAGAGTCAGAGAAGCTAGCAGGAGGTGAATTGGATCTGATAAGCATGTGTGTATTATGTAGATGTATTTATGATACACCATGAGTTCTCACTAATTAATACCTTCACTAATCTTTTTTTTTTTCAGTCTTCAAATATTTTTTATTGGAAGACCATGCATTGCCTTCCTTTATTGTATTTCAAATCACTGTACATTTACTTTTGTGAAAACACTGCCTGCATTTTCTAGTACAAAAAAAACCCCTAAAAATTGTTTCAGGGATGTAGAGAAATATCCAACATAAATAGCGAAAAAGTGCACCATAATTACTGCTGCACTGCAGTCATTTCTGCATTTCCCAGGTTTCTTAAATAACTATCTTGTCTGATAACACACAATATAAAGAGCAGTTATGAAAAACAGACATTTACATATACTTCTAAAGTCTTATTGAGAATATCCTGATGGCATTGGATAACCAATCATAGGCGCAGCTGCAGTAGCAGGATATGCATATGCCTGTGGGTTCATACCATTGTGCATATTTGGAACGTTACTCCCATATTGCTGAGTGCTATCATAACCATTCTGGTAAGTCCCTGTTGGATTACCATTCCTAAAACTGGTCTGTATACAGACACAAAATTACTTCCAAAGCTCCCATTGGTGTATTTTGCAGCACTGTAAACACCATTTTGAGTTTTTGCCCCAAAATCTCTCTTAAGCAGACTAGAGTAACCTCTGTCATAATTTCTCCTGTCTCTAAAAGTATTAAATCCACCCCTTTTGCCCGCAGAGTATCTGTCCTGACAGTCATCCTTCATGCCTCCTCTACCCCTGGAACGACCTGAACCTCTGTCTTTGACCAACTGAAGCAACTTGGGATTAATTGCTTGATTAGCTTCCCGAAGCACAGTGATAAGTTCTCTCACTTGCTTTATGTTATTAGGTGTAAAGAAAGTGTATGCTGTGCCTGTTTTGGTACTGTGAGCAGTTCTTCCAATTCGATGAATATAATCCTCTGAGGAGTTAGGGTAGTCATAATTGATGACAAATTTCACATCTTCCACTTCTAGCCCTCTGGAAGCCACATCTGTAGCAATCAGAATAGGAGCTTTTCCATGTTTGAATTCATTTAGAACCCAGTCACGCTCCTATTGACTCTTGTCACCATGGATACCCATGGTGGGCCACCCATCTCTCCTCATTTTTCTAGTAAGCTCATCGCATCTTCTTTTGGTTTCACCAGAAACAATGGTTTTATTCTCCTTCTCACTCATGATCTCTTCCATTAGATGAATAAGATTTTCATCCTTTTCTACATCATGACATACATCCACAATCTGAAGAATGTTGTGGTTTGCACTCAGTTCTAGTGCACCAATGTTTATATGAATGTAGTCTTTCAGGAAATCTTTAGCAAGCTGTCTTACTTCTTTTGGCCAGGTTGCACTCCACATTAGGGTTTGCCTATCAGGTCTTATCTGATCCACAGTCTTCCTTATTTGGGGTTCAAAGCCCATATCAAGCATTCTATCTGCTTCATCAAGGACAAGGTAGGTAGTTCTCAGATTGGTTTTCCCACATTCTAAAAAGTCAATCAGTCTTCCAGGTGTTGCAATACAAATTTCCCACCTCTCTCCAAATCATGAATCTGTGGTCCCTTGGGAGCACCACCATAGATGCAAGTGGACGTCAGTCAACACGCTCTATAGTATTTGGCAGCTACTTGCTGTACCTGTTGGGCCAGTTCCCAAGTTGGTGCCAGCACCAAGCAGATAGGCCCATCACCTCTCTCTAGGAATGGCTGATGGTTGATGTGGATGACAGCAGGCAGCAAGTAAGACAATATTTTCCCAGATCCAGTCTGTGCTATTCCAACCATATCCAATCCACTTAGAGCAACGGACCATCCCTGAGCCTGAATAGCAGTGGGTTCAGTAAAATTCTGTCTTGCAATCACATCCATGACATTTGCAGGGAAGTTTGCTTCATAAAAATTCAGAACTGGCTTTGGGCAGTTGTGCCCTCTAACCGTGATTTCCTTACTCCTTCTGTATGTCTCCACCTCTTGTGCTGTTCACCTAGCCAAATCAGGGTGTTCTTGATAAAAATTCTTCTCAAATTTGGGCAGCTCATCGAGATTCCACTTCTTTTTAACTAGTTTCTCCCCAGGGTTTCCAAATTTCTTTCCAGATAGGGCTCTGCCCTACTTCCCCCAAACCGAGGTGCACCAAACCCTCGATCCTGGCTGCGGTCTTGGTCACTCGACATGGCGTCAATGGTTGCGGTTGGTGGGGAACAAGGTGGAGAGAATCAGGTGAGACAAGTCGCTGCAGGTGGCTTTGGCAGTGGCAAAGCCTTGCAGGGGCAGCAGTGGTGGAGGGGCAGCGATGACAGGAGCTAGAGCTGCTCGACAAGAGACCTGTGGAAATGAATGAGTTTACCTTCACTAATCTTATGGTTGCTCAAATACCAATAGGTATTTACTGAGCACCTACTATGTGCGAGGCATTATTCTGGGTGCTAAAGATACAGCAGTAAATGAAGTAACAGAATTCCTGTCTTCAAGGAGATCATGGTCTAGTAAAAGATTCTCCAGCTCTCACTAAGTTCGAAGTGCCTGTTTATGGTAAAGAAGTTTAAATGGGAGATGCTTTGGGTAAAACATATTATTTGTCTTGGCAAAACATTCTTGAGAAGAGGTTAGGACAGTGGGGAAAAAGAAAGCATTGAATAACATTCTATCCATTTCCACCTTTCTGTCCAGTCATAGATATAAATGACAGTTCTGGCCCCTTGTTCACCCTCACATAGCTCTCTGGAATTCTTTCCCATTCTCTGAACATGAGAGAAATGAGGAGGTTATTTGGAAAGTCATTGGTCTGAGGAGTTGTCCTGCTACAGTTACCAGAGAATTCTCAAATTTCATCTGCAGAGACTGCAAGGCATCAGGGGCAAACACACTATGAGGAGTCAATTGGTGAGCAGACCCCACGGGTGAGAAGCATATGGAAAGTCAAATTCATGACTTGGTCCTTTAAAAAGAATAGGTTTTGGGTGGATTTTAAATCTGACTCTAAATACAAAGCTAGCATCAGTGGCTGTTTTCAGGAAAACCAAAGGAAGCCAGCATTCCCCAATGTGTTAGGGAG
The DNA here is from genome assembly GCF_002288905.1 of Enhydra lutris kenyoni. Taxonomy (NCBI): domain Eukaryota; kingdom Metazoa; phylum Chordata; class Mammalia; order Carnivora; family Mustelidae; genus Enhydra; species Enhydra lutris. The sequence continues at coordinate 20,807,623 of NW_019154101.1, forward strand.
ACTGTGTGGCCTCAAGGAATGAAGCGAGAAGTTCATTCTGTCTTCTTTCTCAAACACCCGCCTGGAGCCCAGCAGAATTCTGGCTGTGCATCTTGTCCTTGGTGTGCTGCCGAAGGGATTAGCGTGTCACTGTGGACTCTTTCTCTGGCCCAGGAGAATACCAGAGAAAAATCAGAGCGAAGTTCTACCTGGGATTGGGTGAGTGGGGGAAATACTCTTTATCAATAGAGAGTGTAAGAAGCCCTGATGCATAGCTCACCACTCAAAATGTGGTCCTGGGTACTTGGGAATGTGCAGATCTCAGATCCCCACAACCACCCCAGAATCAGGAGATTAAATTTGGAGCACTGGCCTAGGTAATGCATTTTCCTGCCTCTCTTTCAGTACGCCTCACTCCCACTGTCTCTTGTTCCTCATAGGCTACCCTCAGGAACGGCGTTGGTGGGTCCTGTTTGAGGCAATAGGCCACAACACTCAGTTCTTTACTAAACCGGGACTCCAAACCCAGAAGAGTCTGAATCACAAAGAACAAAGAAATGGTCTCATTTCACACAGATCTAGAGTCTTTGCTTGTTAAACCTCAGGAAGGCCACAAAAAAGCCCCTAGACATTTTAGGGTGTGAATTTTGAATCTCTACTTCCTGACATCTGTTTGGCTGGATGACCTTCAATTTACCAAAATATGGAAACTTCATTATGGCATTCTACCCATATAATGAGGAAAACGCTGGTGTTTGTCTCAACCCTAAGCCCCTAAAACAATACTATCCCCAACCACACTTTCCTATATAGCATTTTACACAAAAAAATAAACCAAGATATTGGTTCCCTGGAAGTTAATATAAATGAAGTTTCCTTCTTATAAAATAGGAACAATATTCAGTCCCTTTGATTATCACAAATCTCTTGAGTAGGAGTCAAAACTTTTCAGTTAAGGTTTTATCCAGCTGAAGACATTTCCTCCTCTTCAGTGTATATCCTCACCTGTTGGTAGTTGGCCAAGTATACGAGTAGTGAGAACATTGTGAGAACTCATGGCGTATCTTATATACAGTCCTGCCCTTTTAGTTCTTTGTGGGTGAAAGGTAGAGCTACCCTGGCAACTTTCATGCTATAATTGTGTTTCTTGGGTTTTTAGAAGGAAAGAAATAGTGAGAAAACAAGAGTGAAATGAGAAACGTGAGAGTGAGAAACAGAGTGAATGATCTGAATAAAGCCCCTGTGAGCTCCAATCACATCTCTCGGTGGTAGTGATGCGAGCACAGATCAGTGATTCCTTGCAGAACGTGGTCTCAAAAGGAGTCTGTTATGTGCAAGGATGACGCAGCTTTCTCGGGCTGGTTTCAAACTATACAATTGTGATATTCACACATACCTTCAGTCAGTAGGGACACACACCAATATATCAATATTTTATATCATTGACTACTATTCCTGTGTCTGTCAACTTTACTGTCTCAATCTCTTTGTGGCAAGAATGAACCTATGTCTCCCACTCAAGAATAATTGATGCGATTTTTTTTTTTTTTTTTTTTTTTTTAGAAGTAGAGAAGCATGAGACCTTGGTATTGCTTGGTCTATTTTGGGATTAGAGTCTTCAGAATCCTCTCTAGTCTACTCCTACATACTTGGCTTTTTTTTTTTTTTTAACATAGGTTTGGTAAATTTCATGTACACGTGTGGGCATTTTTTCATTCCTGAGTTTTTGGCTCAATGGAGAAGTCAGTTGAGGAGCCAAATTACCAGAGAGGCTTACCATTTTTGTCGTAGGAGTTTGTTTATTTCGTGATTGGGGCCCAAAGAGAAAAAGCTTAGAAATGCCCTCAAAAAATCAGATTTAGCTGATTGCTAGTTTGTGCAAATCAATTTGAAAACTTTGGATAAGCATTATCTAGACAATAAAGGCAACAAAACTCTATTCAGTTGTGTCTACTCTTATACCTGACTCCCAGACTGACTGCTTTCACAGATCCTTTCAATCCTTCCAGAAACCTGAGGAGTGAACATAATAAAAAAAGAATTTCACTTAGTTACCATCTGAAAACAAGAACAGCAATGTTCATGTTTTCAGATGGTAGCTAAGTGGTAACCTCGACTCATATATTTTTATTCAAGTAAATACCCCACAGACATCTTGTTGGCATATTTTATTCTGGGGGATTGTTAGAACTGAAATTAGCCTAATGACTTAGAGACATGACTTTTATATGTGTCTCTTGAATTGAAGTTTTGGTACTAAATGCCCTGAAATGATTTGACTATAGATATTCATGAAAATTTGCTCCTTATTGCTCATCAGAAAGACAGTCTTGGTCTCCTTTCTTTCCCCTTTCCCAATCAGATTAACTGAGGAAACATTTTAAGAAGTATTTAGTTTTAGTTAGGAAGTAACATTACTAAACAAGTTTTGCTAGGTGTTGTATAATCACTGAAAAGCCCATTTGTTCAGGAAGCAGGAATTAGCACCTCTACTTGAGTGAATTAAAAAAAAATGGTACAAGGCCTTAAATAACTAGAAATGTGGAGTTTGGTTAAGCCCTTAGGCAGAAAAGGAGAGGTCTGGAGGGAGAGCAACCTTGAGCTGGCAAGCATCATGAACAATTGCTAGCCCAGGGTAAGCTAAGCATCTTTTTATCTTTTATCTTGGCCTAGTGAAATAGTAGCACAATTCAATGTAATCTGCCTCCTTCACTCCTTCACTCCAAAGACCAAATAATTTATTCAAGAAAAAAAATCCATTCAGGCCAGCCATTATACATGGCTCTACAGTTCTTGGAAATAAACCAACTCAGCTTTGGAAAGAGAAAACTAATCCAACTGACCACTTGAGGGAGGTGGTGGGTTATCTTATTTGGAAAAAGGAACCCAGTTCATTTTTAATAATGTGCAATTTTAAGAACTTTGAAAATCTGTGACCTGTGGAGAAGAGATCACAAGAACCCAGACAATGGCCTTTTCTCTACTTGGATCCATTCTCTAATTTTCCTATTAAAATAAGGGGAATAAAATAGATTTATTAAACACTTGTTATGGTCTAGTTGATGGATCACTTTAAAAAGAAAGATGGGGTGAAGTATGGGTAGTTTATTTTCACAAATCAGTTTTAGTTTTTTCCTACGAAATAGATGAACGAGAAGCCCATTAAAATGGTTGTTACAATTCTTCTTTTTAATTGTTTACTTTATTAAGGTGACAATACCTGACACATTGATATATGAACAGTATTCGCTTGCCTGACATGAACATAAATTATAACATGAGAATGTGATGATCCATCAACATTGCATTCACTCACCCAGATTAAATGTAGAATTTGGAAAGAAATCAAAATTAAAGTTACATTTACTTAGACTCCCAACTCCCAACTCCAGCTGTTTCTTCTTGTTTAAGGGTGGCTGAAGAAAAGTTAGCTGAGATGAAGGGTAAAATAGGTCAATTCCAGCAAAGCCATTGTACTTCATCAGAGCCAAGGGAAATTAAATCATTAAAGCCAGCCCTAGCTGTAAACACCATCCGTTCACTGAATTTCTTTTTTCCCAGGTATGATAGGATATGCTTAAGTGTGGTTTATTGCTTATGGATTGAATGGTGGCATTATAAAATCAAACTTTTCAAATTATAGAAACAAATTTTAAATTAATATTTTATTTTTTGATAAATTTAATACCAATATATATATACTGTAGAGTCAAATAGTATAAAATATATAACAAAAAACAGCAGTATTCTGCCCTACCACTTGTCATCCCAACTCCTGCAGCACAAACAAAACCACTTCCAGTTTGTTTAGCTATTTCTTCTGGCCTATCACTCCAAATGTCTAAATAACATGTTTATACTGTTCTTTCTTATATGTGTGTAGTAAGCCTCAGATACATTCTATTGATTCTACTTATAGGAGAAAGGAATCCAGCCCTAGCCACCATCCCCATACTACTTGCCATGTATTTCCTCATGCTCTAAGTACAGTTCAGTCATCATTTTAATTTAACCTATGTTCCGTGTTATCTTGATTATGATTAAATAAATGCTATATACAGCTGAGCTTAGCAGGGTGATTTGATCTCTCTTTTTCCTAATGAAATTGTTTTCCTAAATGAAAAATTGCATGATTTTTTCATTAACTGATTTTTATTTTTTTATTTTTTATTTTATTTTTTATTTTTTTAAGATTTTTTTCATTTGAAAGAGAGTGAGCATGTGAGTGGGAGGTGGTGGGGTGGGGAGGGGCAGAGGGAGAGAGAAACTTAAGCAGACTGCTGAGTGTGGAGCCCAATGTGGTGCTTGGTCTTAGGACCCTGAGATCAGGGCCCGAGTAGGTCAGGTGCTTAATAGACTAAGCTGCCCAGGCACCCCATCATTAGCTTATTTTTATATACTTAGTACTGATTCATCCCTCAGATCTCAAAGAGCTACACAACTCCTCTCAATGCAGTCACATATAATGTCCCTAATCCCTCACATCACAGGTGCTTTTTTTTTCTTTGAATTTTATTTATTTGAGAGAGAGAGAGAGAGAGCACATGAGTTGGGGTGAGGGCCAGAGGGAGAGGGAGAAGCAGACTCCCTGCTGAGCAGGGAGCCCAACACTGGCTCAATCCCAGGACCCTGAGATCATGACCTGAGCTGAAGGAAGACACTTAATCCACTGAGCAACCCATACACCCTACCATAGGTGTTTCTTATGCCTACTACTAAATTCTTGTCCTGGGTCTTCCCTTCACTATCAAACTGGATTTTCTTTATCCTCTTCTGTCTTTGCTTCTCTTTCCTCAATCACATGCCTTTCCTGGTTTATTCTCCCCCTTTTCTGAAGTTCATTCTCAAACTGTTCCCAAGGAAAGTTGAATGAGAGGAAAACATCTTTTTTTACCTTCACATTCCATTAGAGTTTGGCTTGGTACTTTGGATGGGAATTATTTTTCCTTGGATTTCTAAAGACGTAGTTCCATTAGTTTTTATCTTCCACTTTGTTGTTATGAAGTCCAATGCTATTTGAATTCCTAATCTTGCATATGGGATCTACTTTTCCCTCTGACAGCTTTTAGAATCTTTGCTTTATTTCTGGAGTTTTGAAATTTCACAAAACATGATGTCATTTCTCCTCTCATTTATTTTATTGGAGAGTTAATGGGACTTTTCAATTTGGAAACGCATGCCTTTTGTGATTTTTCTGGTGTTTTTTTTTTTGTATATTAGTTAGTTGATTATTTTTTCACTTCATGTTTTTTGTTCTTTCTAGAACTCCCATTATTCAGATATTAAACCTGAATGGTTTCTCCCATTTTTCACATTCCTTTTATTGAAGCTATTTCCCCAATTTTTCTTTTTGTTTCATTTTCTGGATAATCTTTTCCACTTTTACCTTTCACCTTTTCTGTGGAATTATTGTTTACTTTTTGCTTTTAAATCTAAATTTCAAGAGCTCTTTTATGTCCTCAGATTACTCCATATCCAAAAACAAACAAAAAAACTCCAAAGCAAACCAAACCTAGATAGCATTCTTTTGTGTTTCACCAGATAACAAGACTTTCTTTTAGCTCTCTGAAGACATTTATTATAGTTTCTCTGAAGTTTTTGTGATGGACGCTGGGAGGCACCACCCAGGTCCCCCTTAAATGAAAGGTGTGGTGCCCCCACTACTGGAGGTGCTATGGGCAGAGAATTGTGTATCATCTCAGTTTCAGAGCACTGCCTTGACCGAAGATCCCCTCCTTTCTGGGATGGCCCACATCCAATGAGTATTCCATGTGGGACGTGTATTCTGGGCCATGTTGGCTCCACTGGGTCAACTCTGAGAGGTTCTAGCCGCAGAGACAGAGGCTGAGCCTACCATGGGACAGCCCCTGCGGTTTGACTTCTCCCCATGCCCATTCCTGCTTTTGTGCCATTTAAGGACACTTCCAAGTAAACTCCATCTGACAGTCTGCTTCCAGGGAAACAGAGCTGGGACTGTTCTTTTCTTTATGCAATATATCTCTTTCTCCTGTTACCTTTCTTCTGTCTATTCCTTTTAGGCTTTGACTTCCATGCTAAAGGTTTTTGATTCAAACTCATTAGAAAGCGAAATTGACTAGAAACTTAAGTATGTGTGTTACATGTGTTCTTAGGGTCACCAGGTAGAAAAAGTCAGGAAATCGCTATTTCTTTGGTGTCCATAGATCTTGGCCCCAGGCAGTTTCCTCCTTTCTCCTGCTTGGAGAACATAAACCTGATCAGCCTCTTTCTGGGATCTAGTGGGAGAATTCTCTAGAATTCTCTGGGGGAATTTTCTGGGGGTCCCATTGTTTGTAGAAACATTTTTACATAATAGTCTAGATTTTTAGTTTGGCATCTCAGCCCCAATTTCAGCTTTGCCTGGCAAACCTACCAAACTTTTGTTCTGAACTCTATGGGGAATTCTTTTTACTTGTGTTCTCTACCAGGGTGTGGGAGGGGTAACCTCAGGGTGTGCGGAATTGGAAAGTGATTTGGGCCATGTTATCTTTTCATTGTAGAAATTGACACCCAGTTCCTTTGTTATCAGGCCCCCCCCCCTTCAGAGGCACATCTCTAATACTTGCTTCCTTCTAGGGATCTGCAGTAGGAACTGTGCTGTGGCTTTGAATTGTTTTCTTGTGGGCTTCCTCCCTGCGAAGGTTTGGAGCTCTCTCCTCTCAGCAAAGTCACTTGCTCCTCCTCCTTTTACTTTTCATCTTTCAACATTTTGTTGGTATCATTCACCTGCTGTGGTCCGCTTTCATCCTCTTTGTTTATGTGTGTTCAGATCTCATTTTTATTTCTTTATTGTCATTTAAGTAAGGGAATGGGTATACACACAAGCTTTGCTTAAACTAATTTGAATCAGAGTACTCTTACTATACTGAATCAGTGGCATGTGGCAACGTTGATCCTGTCTTCTTTTTTAGAAACACATTCTTGTTGGCTTCCACGACAACACATTTGCCTGATTCTTCTGACTTTGTGGGGCTGTTCAGTCTTACAGGCTGGATTTTAATCTCTTATTTCTCCAAAGAGTATAAAAAGAAACTCAAAATTACAGTTCTAAAAAAATTACGAACTAATACCAGAACAGGGATCTTTAGATGACATAGCTGGAAGATGAAATTTCACACATCACAAAGAATAACTGTAAGACAATTCACAAATGAAAGCAAAACACATACATTTTTGAAGATATTTATTTAAGACTCAAGCAAGTGGGAAAGGGTTTAAAATTTCTCCTTTTCTGAAATATTATTGTGAATTGCAAACGCTTTAAAAACATGAACACATTTTAATTTATGAAGCCCTAATAATTAAGGAAGAAATTTTTTAAAAAATTAACAAATGGAGATTCATGCTTTTCTTGAGTTTCTTTTCAGTTATAGACTATTTCTGTGGATTATAGAACTTTGTCAAAACCATTTTCTGGGCAACAGCATTTTTGTAAACTCTGTAATAAATAAGAATCAATATGCTTGAATCACTAATAAAACTTTAAACCTGCTTTTTTCAAAAAAGAATATACTGTCTGGTAAAATGACTAATGATAATTTGGAATGAACAAAATAGGAAAACTACAACTTTATAGAAAAACTTAAGTGATTATATTTCTTGATCATTGGCCTATGAAATCATATTTTCAGAAATAGTCAATTTGGTCATTTTAGATAATTTGCACAGATTACCTATTGTGAATATGAATCAGAAATTTAATATATACATGAGCATATTTTATACTTTTCAAATTGGAATTTCTTCCAGAGAGCTCGGTATTATGCACAATTAGTAAATAGTTTTTTCCTTAAAATCCAAAGCACAGGATTTGTTGCCATTAACTGGGTGAACCTGGCATTGCTTTCACTCATTGGATAGTTTACCATGTTTACAAAGGAAGCATTCAGCAAGGAAAATTTAATATTAATTATAAACAAAATATTTCTAAAATTAGTTAAGTCCTTGGATTGATTACTTTAGAGAACATAACAAATTTAGGCCAGAGTTACAACATAAAGAAGTGGGAATGATATATATGCTTCCAATACAATTGTAAAATGAATAGCTGACTATTTTTCTTCAGAAATTGCATATGCGTGCAGCAATCTGAGCCCAAGACAGGTGCAGATGCTTCGGTTACTTGTCTACAAAGTTCTATGGCTTACGAGTCATGGGAATTGCTTGTCTTAATCTGACCGCTAAAGCTCTGTCCTATTGTCTTTTCATGTAATAGAAAATGGCTTTAATGACAAAGCCCAACTAATTATAAAACTTAATTTAATAGTTTAAACCACAAAGAGCATTCCCTAAGCAGTAAAATCTTTTGTTTGGGAAATTTTAAACAAATTATATTTTACTTTATGTTTTATTATTTACGTAATAAGTGTTTATAAGAACACAATTTTCTCAAGATTTAAACTGCTCATTGTTTTCTATAAATAGGACACACATTTAGAAAGATGAGTTTTTTAAAAAGAAGTATTTTAGTGATTACCTCTGGCTCAAAACATGAAACTCGTTTAGTGCTTGATGTTACTGGAATCTTGCCCTAGATTAATTTTCAAATCTTCTCTGTAAGGTTAATGATAGGAATGGTTTCAACTCCAGTTATAGCTTGGAATTACTAATTTGAATTTAGATTTGTGTCTGGCTAAAATTTCCTTATGGCTTAATTACCAAGCTGGTAGAAATGTGTTGCCCAAATTCTTTATCTCCTTTTTGTTCAAAACATTCATAATCCCAAACCTTAGTATTTGGTAGTGTACATGATGACCTATAGTCTCATTTCTGTCCCTAGTTTTGAATTCTTCTGACGGTAAACTTTCTAAGTGTTTGTTGCTCAACTTCTGTGTGGCTCCTTCCAGTAAGGGAGAAATTTATGTCAATTTTAGGCATGTGGGGTTGTGCTTGGTTCATTACCAGCTATTTTCACCTTAATACGGATTCCTACCTATGAAAGTGTTTTGTGGATTGGACCATGAAGCAAGGAGACTTAACTTTAAAAGGTTCAGGAATGTAAATTGACCAATGTGAACTCTGACCTAAAAGAGAAGGGCACCATTGTTCCCATGGGTTTGTGATTATGCGGTTAATAGAAAAGATTGTCAGCCATGTTGGCCCTCGGGATGGGAATGGAGTGTTCCCTAAGACTGGGATTGACATCAGTGTCCTGTGAGTTGAGAGCGTCCTGGGATTAGGCCTGTTTGCAGAACTGAGGCACTGAGATGGCTTCCTGAGCCAAAGTGCTTAGTACACATCTTTTCTTCACCGATTCCTTTATTTTAATGACTTCTTGTCAACACTCTGAGGCAAGCAATATGATCTGCTAAAAATGTAGCAAGTCATCCTGTCAGAAAACAGATACTTTAAGAGTGAACTTCTTGGGGTAAGGAGGGAAATTTAGAAGAAATTGTAGACAGTTCCTACTATCAGTGAATTTACAAACTGGTAGAGATAAGAGAAGAGGCAACAGACTCATAAATAAAGCACATAAAACATGAAAACGTTTGTAACTTTATAGAATGAAGTATTACATACTGACATAAACTCTAGAACTCATGGATTCATCAAAGCAGACTGAGGTTGAGAAAGTTTCTACAAAAGAGAGGAAAAGTGTGATTTTTCAGGTTTGGGGAAGAGTTTGGGATGGGGCGGAGAGGAAAAGGTGTTCTTTAGAGGGGCAGGAGTATCCTGAGATGACCAAAGAGTCGAAGGGTAAGGAAGCTTATCTATGCTCAAGCGACTTGCTTGGGCAGCCTTTCTTCTTATTTCCCTCCACTTTCTGGTGGTCTTTTCTTCAAGAAAGTTGGGGTCCTTCCTACCACTCAAGGGGATCTTGCACAGAGTTGTTTTGCCTGCATGTGGGCTAATGGGGTTTAATTGTTGAAGCCTCCAGCAATCCCTTTTGAATCACTTCTTGTCATCTTCCCCTGTGGGAAGATGAGAGTCTCTCCTGGCTTGAGCCCCTACCCCAACCAGTACTATGGCTCCCTGCTGAGGATTTAGGCTCTTTCCCTTGAGCACCTGTGATGTGGCAATACTTTTCCTCCCGAGGTGAGATCTCCGCCTTCACTCCTGGTGCATGTAGGCAGACAGCTTTAAAAATTCACTCTTGGAAGAATCATTATTAGGACTCTTAGGGCTCTGGGGCTGTCCTGATGACATGAACTGAATCATTGCCTGTGTCTTTAGACCCTCAGATCACCTTTGTTTGTAATTTCTGCCTAGTCACTAGGTATCAGCCCAGCTGCACCTATTGAGAATGACTTTGTGTATTCTGTAATTAAAAAGCCCAATTTCAAACACATTTTTAACTGGGACTGTTGTACTCTGTACAAGTGACACTTTACCTAACCCCCAACAGGGAGGTGAGGTTGGTGACACCAGGAAGCCTTAACAACAAAGGAATTCACACACCCCTCCCTCTCCCAACACTACTCCCCGCCACACTGCAGACTTCTTGAACTGATTTATGACATTTCCTAATATAGCAGGGGTAAGATGACTTATTTTGAAAATAGAATTAAAACTTTCCCTTTTTAGGAGCAAGCACCACTTTGGCAACACCATCAGCCCCAAGCACATTAGTCCTTATGGTCAAAACATTAACAGGGTGCTTTGTTAACAAAATGATCAGGTCATGATAAGGCCAACAAAGGAACTGTAAGACTTTATGAGCTGAGTCTTTCCAAATAGGGCTCCAAGTCAAAAGTACTGAGAGTAAAAACTTTCTCCTGTAAAAACAACGCCTGAGCCAGCTGGGGTAAGGGTTTTCATGAGTAGGCAGAGGTGTCAGGGTGTTGTGTTGATGCAAATGAGCCACCTCATGAAAAGCAGGAAACAAGGGATAGGTCCACAAAGTATGCAGCTCTCTGAGATCTATGAGTAAAAGATCTGAGATAGGCTCATTAATTAGCCTTCTTGGGTAATGTAGGAGAGTGGGGAGCCCTTTAAAGAGGTCCCAGGGAGTGCTAAGTGCTGGGGAAGTTTATTGCCATGCTCATAAACAATGGCACTGGACAGGGAATTGAAATGAGGTCCTGTGGGCTACAGACCACCTGCTCTGTGCACTCATCTCTGTGAAACCTTCCCTGCCCCTAAACACTCATTGCTTTCCTACTCTAGCATCTCCGGGTTTTAAACAAGAACTCTAGATTAATTCTTAGTCTTTACATGGTGCTTTGTCTTTTAATGAGATGGAGAGAGTGACAGTGAGAAGAGAGGGAGATGGTGGGGTGTGTGGGGACTGATGCCAATAAGCTGGGAGAGAGGCATCTGTAGTTCTCAGTGCAAATCCCTGTTCTGACTGGGATCTTGTTAGATAATCATGAAACCTCTCTAGGGACCTGTTTTGTCATCTGTAGAATGAGGACACAATGAGATGTGTTTTTAAAAATCACTTATAACCTCATATATTTGCTAGTGCCCTAACACATCTCATTTGGCTTTATAATAGTCTTTGAAGTAGGCATAATAGAAAACATTCTCTGTGCCTTAAAAAGGAGGAATAGGAAATTCAGAGCCGTCAAGTAATTAGCTTAGGAACCATAGCAAACATGTGGCACAAACTGGGGCAAGAACCCAGGTCTTTTGATTTCTAGTTCTTTCTACACATCTCAAAAATTGTAATTTAAATAGTCTAGATTTCCTCTTTGAACGAAGTACTTGAAGGCAAGGAGAGCATTCTATGTATCTAGTATGTAACTATTCTATATCTGGCTGGAATTTGCCACAGCGTAATAAATATTAGTCACTGAAGATTTTAGGAGCTTAGGTGACAATGTTCTCACTTTGAAGTCAAGTATAATACTGATAATAGTTAGAAATTTTTGAACTGATACACTGTGCTAGGATTGTTATGTACATTATCTCATTTATTGTTTCTCATGTTGAAGGTGAAGACCCGGAAGCTCAATGGCAAGTCACACAACCAATATCGTAGAGATGGTATAGACTTCAGGCTGCCTGTTTCCCGGGGTTTCAGTCATTCATCTCTCTGACCTTTCTTTCTCTATGTATCTTATTCTCAGTGCTTCCTCCAGGTGAGAATTCATACCCTTTCTGACCTCCTGAATTGGAAAATAGCCGAGAAAGCTTATAGGCCCAGTAGGTGTTGTGGGAGGATTTCTGTGGGACTTGTGGGTTCTAAGACTGGGAGAGAATTGTTCCTGGCTCTTTGGTAGAGTTGCTGTGGAGAACTGAGAGGATGCATAGTAGGTAGGGAAAGTAGAGCTACAGGGAGCCTCAGAAAGGACTCCCTTGCCTCAAAGCAGGACACAGGGATAGTAGCTAATCAGGGATCAGGGAGAAAGGAGGGATGGACATTCCAGTGGCAATCTGTGAGGACAGATGTTAGAGAGCTGGGCCCCTCCCTCACTCCCTGATGAGGTGGCATGAGAACACACCCTGTGGCACAGTTCTAGGGGGGTGACCTCCTGGAAGTTCGAGGTTTCACTTGTACGGTCATCCTGGTGGAAGTGGTGCTTGGAGTCAGAGAATAATTTAAGATATAGAAATGAAAAATTTTGATTTCTAGCATATCTGTTATGATAGACGAAGATAAATATTTTCTACAGAAGATTTCACAGTACTTCATGCGGACATAAATAGTGGAGAAATTGCGTCACTGTTCAGTGACCTATACTTTAGGCATCTGCACTCAAAAGAACACATGCCACAGGATTCAATACGATATTGATGTTTTTGCTAGCAATTAGCATCTGTCCTTTGAAATTAATGTTGTAACTTTGATTTTTACTGGTTTATTATTTCATTTAACTTAATATTAGTTGTAATGTTATTTGGCTCTATATTTTCATGAGTTCTAAAATACTTACAACTGGTTTATGTTTACACATATTTAAACAACATTAAGTATATCCAATATCAACATGAGTCCCTGAAATTATTTCCTTCTTCATGGCTCACTGAAATTTGAGGAACAATGTTCTAATTCAAAGGAGTGATTCTAATTATAGTTGTAGTTCAAAAAGTAGGAGAAAATGGGGTAGGTCAGTAGGAGAGGTATTTTGGGGGTTCTCTATTCAAAATGTTATGCAGATAGCTTAGATTTGTGCTGAAATATTTATTTGGTAATGAAGATTTACCTCTAAGTGAAGAGTAAAGTCACTAAAGCCCAGAAATAGACTTGCATGTATACAATCAATGGCTGATCCTTTCAGAACCGTCAGTGGGGAATTCATCAGGCAAAGGAAAGTCTGTTCACCAAATGGTGATAGAACAATTGGTTATTTATATGGAAAATGTGAACTTCAGCTTTTACCTCATATTATAAATAAAAATGAATAAGAGATGGATTATAGAATACATGTAAAGTTAGAACCATGAATCATCTAGAAGAAAACACAGGAGAATGTTTTTGCAGCCTTGAGATAATCAAAGATTTCTTATGACACAAAACGCACAAATTATGAAAGAAAAAAATTTGTAAAATACACTTCTTCAAAATTAACAGTCTGTTTAACTCAAGACACCACCACCAAAAAAAAAAAAAAAAAAAAAAAAGAAAAGAAAAAATGAAGAAGTAAGCCACAGACCGGCAGAAAGTATTCACAATTCATATATCTGACAATGGACTCACATCCAGAATAGGTGAAGATTTCCTATAAATTGAAATGAGAAGTCTACTCAATAAAAAATGGGCAAAAGCCTTGAACAAGCACTTCACAAAAGAAGATATAAAAATGAGCAATAAACATATAAAAGGGGCTTAAAATTGTTAGTAATTAGAAAATTTAATTTAAAACCATGATGAAAAATCATTTCACACCCACTAGTATGGATAAAATAAAAAAGTTTGGCATTTCCCAAATTATAAATTGGTAACAATGTGGAGCAACTCCTTCTATTGTGATACTAGTTTAAATTTCTGTTCATGTTAAATTCTGTTCAAATGATTTGATTTTGGATAAAATTTAATCTAGAAAATGTTTACTCATCATGTGCTTATCTAGCAATGATATATTTAGAGTTCACAATGGTTAAAACAAAGTTCTTGCCTTCAAGGAGCACAGAGATGGTTTATGAACTGAAGCCTTATGAAGTTAGCCACCATATAGATAGAGTTTTTACCATATTTCCTTGATTTCCAAACACATGTGTTATCTTACAATTTCAAAATGAATCTGACAACTTCAACTTAATTGATCTTCTCACCAAGGAGTTTCATGGAATCAATGCTACGTTTTATAGTTGAGGAAAGGCATTAAATAACTCTAGCTCTTACATTTAAATCAGGCAGCTGTTCTCTCTCATTAACTTGAAATGTGGAAAATAAAAGAGTAAAGGCAACCACTTCTCTATTTCCGTGTGATTAAGGAAAGAAAGTCATAGGAGTTGTAAACCCTGACATTTTACTTATTTACTTGTTTTGAGGGGTTTATTTACTTGTTTTGAGAGCTTTTGAGAGCCTAAAGATTGAAAAGGTGATTTGGTGAAGGAGTTAAGAAATAGACTGTGGGATCAGACTGAGTTCAGCTTAGTTGAATGCAATCAGGTGAACGCCGGCTGGTTTGCTCGCCCTTACCTTCTATGGGTCCCAATTACCTTTTGTATAATGACAGGCAGTGGTGCAGATTTAATTAGGTTTCATATGGAAGGTGCTCAGGACATGTTTTACATATGGTAAGTACTCACTAAATTGCAAATCTTATTAACTAAAGTTTGCTTTCTCATTAGTATTAGAGTCTTAGGTAAGGCGAACTGAGCACAAGACACTAAATGGTTGAGGCAGTTTGTTGAGTACTTAGAGGTTGGTAGCCTATCAGAGGCACCTTCACTACTAAAACAGAAATAAATTCCCAGGAAAAACTTGTGCCTCTCAATTAATGTTCAAAGCTTATTAGTTAAAGAAAACTAAGAACTTGGAAGTCTCCCAATTTTACCAGAATGAGAAATGAATAAAGCCTCTTGGAATATTAAGTGTGCCTATGGAAATTGATATAGTACCAGAAAACCAGATGATACTTTTCAGAATATAGTAATTTAATTTTTGATGATTATATTATTTATCAGACGATTTTCTCTCTTGGCATTTTCTCTACCAAAAAGAGAAGGTCACACAGAGTTGGCCAATTCCATCTCATTCACTCAGGTATTTTTTTTCTGCAAGGCCACAGATGCACATTTAAGGATTGACTGAACAAAACCATAAATGTTCACCTAGGGACACATTGTAGTAGGAAGTGGTGTGAGTGGCTTTGGATTTGTATGCACAGCAGCTCTGGTTCTGTTAGTCTATTACTGGCTTTATTGTGGCTTTTTCATCACGTAAACAAATGACTTCATGTTTTTGAGATTCGGCTGTTTTATCTTTACAATTACAGACATCCTACAGGAGTGTGGGAAGGAACGTGGGGATTGGAGTTTCTCCTGAGATGTAAGTTAGCCTCTTGAAATGAGAGAGGCCTGAAAAGGGAGACTTTGCCAAGGAAGAAGCCTCTATGAGGCGGAGAAGGAAAGGGAGTAGAGAGGAAGGCTGCCTGCCATTTAAGAAATGATGTCAGGAAGCAAGAACTGACATTCTGGAGCTTCGTGGTCTGCTCATGTGTGTCATTCCTGGCCTTCATTCACTCACTGAACAAGCAGAGTTTGGGAACTTTACCAAGCTCAACGCACTTTGCTAGACACTGAACATATAAACATGTAAGACTTGGTCCTTTAAGAAGCTCATAATGTACTGGGGATGCCAACCAATGGGATAAGTGCGATGGAAACATTAGGGCATGGGCAGTTCTTAAATTAACTTAGGTAGTAAAGATAGGCTCTTTAATCCTTGAAAGAAAGGAACTTCTTAGTACAGAATGAGGTGGCCATGGCAGAGGAAGGAACACAACATAAGAGAAGTAAACGTGTAAAGAAGTAGGTTACCTGAGGATGACTGATTTGGAGTGCCTCATACGTGGTAAAACTGACCAGCAGGCAAAACCCATGGCCACTCAGCTAGATCAGTCTGCAACTCTGGTGAGGACCGATGACTCTTTCTCAGAGCTTTGCAGTGTGTGTGTGTGTGTGTGTGTGTGTGTGTGTGTGTGTGTAATTTTGTAGGAAAAGAAAATTGGAGAAATAACCATGAAAAATGTCTCTCTGCCAACATTTCCCATTCAAAGACTTTGGGAAGCACATCAAATAGGCAATGAAGTTTTTTGAGAAAGATGTCCTTAATTTTGAATGTAATTTGAAAGTCATTGGAACAATGAAGAATGTCAGCACTCGCTGCTATGATATTTACCAGGAAAAGAAGAAATCAGAAATTACTGGTTTTGAATACAAAAAGTCTGAGTGAAGCTCAAGTAGAATGTCCCTGCAATGGAACATTTATAATATAGACTTTTCATTGTGCTTGATTTTATGTCCATAAACGCTCACAAAGACATATTTGTGTTTTCTTTTTAATTTTCCTTTATCAATATGATTAAGGATACCTCAGATCCCTAAAGGAGATGGTGGTGAAACCACTACATAACCTTTGTCAATTTTGTAGGCAAAGTATATTTCTTTAAAAAAATAAATCCTTGAACATTCTCTGGCTTTAGTTATTCAAATGTTTCCCAATAAAATTTTACAGAAAATAAAAAAATGATTACTTAATCGTTTCCCTGAGCTAAGAAAAAGGAGGCCCCAGGTATCTGCACCAGGTCCTGGGGTTTCTATTCTTTGTATGGCTGATAGACGTGAAACTGATTTCAGTTTGTCTGTGGTTCTCATCATTGACTCTTTGGTTTTCGTTTTGTGATTGGGCAGGATTAGGGTAGTTCTGGTAGGGTGGCATACTAGATAGATTTACAAGATAAGTTCATGTAGAGTACTTTATCATATAATAATTTGAAATTCCCACTGGCCTCTTGAAAGAGTCATTATTTATTTTTAATGTCTGGTATTCATGGATACCTTTTATGATTGTCATTAATGGGATATAGACAATTGTATTATGTTTTTACTGATTGCACAACACTTTTTATTTTATTTTATTTTATTTTATATTATTTTATTTTTTTGACATCTTAATTTTATTTTATTTTTTTCAGTGTTCCAAGATTCATTGTTCATGCACCACACCCAGTGCTCCATGCAATACGTGCCCTCCTTAATACTCACCACCAGGCTCACCCATCCCTCCATCCCCCTCTCCTCCAACTCTCTCTGAGTTTGTTTCTCAGAGTCCACAGTCTCTCATGCTTCGTCTCCCCCTCCGATTTACCCCAATTCACTTTTTCTTTCCTTCTAATGTTCTCCATGTTATTCCTTATGCTCACAAGTAAGTGAAACCCTATGATAATTGACTTTCTCTGCTTGACTTATGTCCCTCAGCATAATGTCCTCCAGTGCCATTCATGTTGATACAAAAATTGGGTATTCATCCTTTATGATGGAGGCACAATATTCCATTGTATATATGGACCACATCTTCTTTATCCATTCATCTGTTGAAGGGCATCTTGGCTCTTTCCACAGTTTGGTGATTGTGGCCATTGCTGCTATGAACATTGGGGTACATATGGCCCTTTTCACTACATTTGTATCTTTGGGGTAAATACCCAGTAAGCACTTTATCTTTTAAATCACTTTTGTTAGAGGTTCCTGTATCTGGAAGAGCTTGTATGATAGCTGACATCCTATTGAATCCCATCTGTATTTCTATAGTGCTCATCCACTCAGGACTATGTTATTTCAAGTGCTTCTTGCAGAGTAGCTCATTGGTGTCTTCTCTGGGTCAGGTTTTTGCATTAGTTCATTGGAGGCCATAGTCTCTAAACCTTAGGAGATTTTTCCGCAAGTAGTTTTTATTGTTCTATTTTATCAAGGAGGAAAACTACTTTCTTGGAGAGATTAGGAGAATAGCTCAAGGTCATAAGTGACACAGCCTGGTGCCAAAACCTGGTGCACCTAGTCATTAAATCACTTTTGCTTAGTGTACCACACTGCCTGTGTATATCTAATATCCTAGCATGGTTGAGGCCGTGTGTTGTAGCATTTAAGAGACATGAACAGTGCCTGGGTTCCAATCTCAGTTCTGATGCAGACCTGCTGCATGATCTTAGGAGTCATTTAACCTCTTCTTTCCCCCCTTCCTTCCTTCCTTCCTTCCTTCCTTCCTTCTTTATTTTAGGATTTTATTTATGTATTTGAGAGAGAGAGACAAAGAGAGGATTGGGGGAGGAACACAGGGAGAAGGACAAGAGGATTCTGTGCTGAGTGAGAGAGCCTGGTGCAGGGCTGGATCTCAGGACCCTGATGAGATCATGACCTGAGCTGAAATCAAGAGTCAGATGCTTAACCGACTGAGCCACCCAGGCACCCCTAACCTTTTCTTTGCTTCAGTTTTATCACTTCAGGGTTTGGGGTGGGGGTGGGGGATCGAATGAGTTTATGAACCTAAACTATGGTGCTTGGCATAGAGTATGCACTTTGTAAATGATAGCTGGGTTGTTTGTTTGTTTGTTTTTATGGTTTTTTCTTTTTTTATTGTCTGTTTGCTTTGATGCCTAATATTAGGGACTTTTTTCCCAGGCAGTGGAAACATTAGGACCCAAACCTTCCCTAGCTCTTTGTATCGAGTGGTAACTCTCTCCTTTGTGCTTCTTGCCATTTCACTGATGGTACAGATCACTGATCATTTGTATGGCAATTATTTCTATGTACATTTGGCTACTCTTGCATACTCACTGAGACCTTACCTTATGCATTTCAAGCCCTACTATTCACTGATTCACAGATACATTAACAGAATTAACAGATTGTACAGATTTGAGAATCTAGGATGAACAACCAAACTTTGGAATATGCTCCAGACAACTTTAAAAATTCACTTATTTGTTATTTCTCTGGACTTATTTAGACCTGAATGTTGATTGGGGTGTGGACTGTGTGACTTTTCACAGTTGTTTCCAGCTCTGTGAATCAATATTAACAAAGCTGTTTGTTTTCCTTGTAAAAGATAGTTGTATACTTTGTACCAGGTCTGCAAAAACTTACTTACTGGAAAGTGTTTGATCACAGGCATAGGGCAGTGACCCTAATTTACCTGTTCACTTGTGATATTTAAAAACTCTTAGTGAAAACTAATTATCTCATAATTTATTCAAGCTACACACAACCTCATTAGGCTTCTGGAAAAGTCTCTTTCTCCCTTAAAAGTTCATGTTTTTATTTTTAATAGAAACAAGGTTCTTTGAATGGTTAGTAAAAATTTATTTAAATCATGATGAAGGGAGGGGAAAAGAATATAAATATCATCTTCTTTTGCCCTGTAAAAATGGTCACACATAAATTGCTGTTTTGCTTATATTCAAATATTGTCATGATAATCTCATGTATCAAGTATTTTGGCAAATTTTTTTTATCATCTTTTGTTTCTTATTATTAATTTTAAGAAAAAATTTAAGAGAAATAAGCACAAGGAAGAATGTAAAAGCCACTCACAGATGTAAACCTGGTGTTTTTCCTTCTAAGCCTTAGAAATGTATATTTCTGGAGAAATGTATATTTCTGGAGACACTGATTTTTTGTCCAGTGTACATGCCCAACTGTCTTTATTCTTCCTTCAGAATCTCAGGTACGTTCAGATGCCTCCCTCACTTCCATGGCCATGTGTTTTGGAGGGAGGGACTGACACTAGCATCAGCCCCACTAGCAAATCTTGAGTCATCTATGCCAGTCATGGTTGTTTCCCCTGCTGGTGATTGGCTTAGACATGGAATGGAACCCTGACCGAGGAGACACTAAAGGGAGTTGTTTGGAACCTCAAGGAAAGGGTTCCCTTTGCTAAGAGAAACACACAGGAAGAGATGGCTTTCTTTTTGGAACATTCTCTCTGTGTGGCCTGTAAGTATAGTTCTCATCTTGCAGCCAGGGGTGGGGGGTCTGGAGGGTTGTGGGGGGGATGCTAACTTGAGAGCAGAAAGTTAGAAATAACTTGAATCTTTGATGACATTATTAGGTTGCTGAATTAACCAACCTAGACAAAGTTTATATTTGCTCTTTTTGCCCAGTGGGATAAATTATCTGATTATTTAAACCAGTGGTTTTCAGACTAATTGCCAGTAGCCTGAAGAATCATGGGCTTTGCATGGGGTAAATAGGCAAGGCTAGCTTTAAAGAAATCAATTTCTGAGTTTTCAGCTTCTCTGAATACAATTTCCTAAAACTCATTGGCCTTTAAAACCCACATGAAATGACAATGGTGTGGTGGTTCTCCTTTCCCCTTCTTTTTTTCCCCCTCTCTTTTCTCCTCTCCTCTCCTCTCCTTTTCTTCTTTCTTTCTTTCTTTTTTTCTTTCTTTCTCTCTTGGGCTTTATTTAGTTGAGAGAGAGAGGGAGAACAAGAATGAGGTAGGGGGGAAGGGCAGAGGCAGATGGAGAAGCAGACTCCCAGCTGATCAGAGAGCCCTAGGCAGGTCTCAATCCCAGCACCCGGGGATCACCACCTGAGCCAAAGGCATGCTTAACTCACTGAGCCACCCAAGTGCCCCATCTACCTCCTCTTTTAAAAATCACTTTATTTCCTCTTGGCAAAGGAGTGATTTACCACTCACATCAGTTCCAAATATTACCAATATTTGGTTCATTGCCCAAGGTGTAATCAAGAAGCCTCTTTTAATTGCACCAAAACCAATCTCTCATTTATCTATCTTAGAACTGCATTTACAATAAAATTTTACTTTTTATGTTTAATAATTATCAAATTTTATAACAATTTCAAATTTTATGATATTTTGGCTAATTAATTATGTAGTAATAATATTTGACTTAAAACTCAACTAGAAGATATTTTGATTACTTAGAGCTGTTTTGTGGTAACAGATAATTGATTTTAAAATTTAAAATGTTTAATATATTTTTGTTGCCAAGAAGTAAGACAGAAGATCAGTGAAAGATTTTCAAGCATAAACGTATTACATTCATTACAATAGCTGTGAAGGAGGCATAATAGAAATATAAATTCAAGGGAGAAAAGAATAATTATTAAGAAAGACCTTGTTAATGCAGCTTTAAAATGGATGACTGTGGCTATAAAATTATCTATATCTATATATTATAAAGCGGTATTAAAATTCCACTGCATATACTCAAAATTGGAGCAAAATTTTAAAAAATAATGTAAATATTTATAATATTCTATTATCTACTTTTTTCTTTTTTTTTCTATTATGTACTTTGAAACTTGCAATAAAAATGTTAAATGTCAACTTAAAAATGTGAGAGGATACATAATTTTTCAAATTATTTTATGGAATATACTAGCCAAAAATTTTGACGTTTACCAGATAAACTATGTTGAATTGTGCATCTATCTTTCAATCTCTGTTAACATCACATCTATTTAATTTGACACACCTTAAAATTGGATGATCCTGGCCACCGTTCTCTGTAGTCACTTGAATTTTCTACCCCCACTGTTCTACCTGGCCAGGTATTGCTCCAATGTCCACTTAGCAGTTCCAGCATTTGTGGACATCTCTACTTAGTTGTTTTGCTTTGTCTTTTTGGATTTATGCCTTAGAAAAAAGCTTCATTGTAAGTTGAATGGGATTTCACTTTGGAACAAAGATAAATGAATTTCTCAGTCTGCTATATTTCATTCAGAGTTGGCAAACTGTTTCCTAATTTATATTTTTTTACTTAATCATGGAATAGGAACATTTTCCATAGTGTCGCATGTCTTTGTTTACCACACATTTTAAAGGCTACATAATATTTCCCATTATGGAAGGTTAACAGTAGAATTTCTAATGCCCAATCCATAAGATTTCTGTAAATTCCTCAGATTTTCTTTTATCTATTATTTTCATTATATTAAACAAAGCAGACCTGCTTCTGTTTGTTTCCTTCCACATAAATCAGCCTTATTATATCACCAAGAAGTTCATTTATGAGATAGGGATGCGATAAAACCACAGATTCTCAGGTTTTTCTTACTTGGACTTCTTTCCTCTGAATGTCGTATCCCATCACTTTTGTGTGATTAGAGGTATCCCAGTCCTACTCCGCAGCTGCCCTCAGCTGTCCCAAGGTGAAAGCTCATAAAATCCAGGAGGCAATGAAGGACCAAAGAAAACATGAACACAAAGGACATATACCAGTCTAACAAAAGGGCCTCTCTTAACAAGTAGACCCTTTCTTATCCAGGTGAGAAGAAATAATAAAAGCTCCTTATCAGTCAACTTGATCTGGAGTGGAGAAGAATGAATGCAGTCTTTGAAACAACTTAATAAGGCAGAATAGACTTGGTGGGAACATTTTAGACATAGCTCACATTCTACTCTTAACCTTTCAGGACACAGTCACTGCCCTCTGTCAATTACTGCCATCTCTTCATTGACAAGCCTGATGGGTTATAAGTACAAGAATCTTCCAGATGCATGGCAGAGGAAAAAAATAGACCTCTGACACAGGAGTGGTGCTTCTGGTGGCAGGAACTTAGGGTCAGAAAAGGAGGAAACCATTGTAGGGAAAGAACAACGCTGAGACTGCTTTCTGTCAAAAGAAATTTGTCAGTGTCTCTGTTCTTACTGTGAGCGTATATGCAAGGATATTCCTCTTTTTTGAGGAAATTTATAATGGGTCTTCATGAAAGCTAAGGGTAAGTTTGATTTTTCTACTGTTCTCTATTTCCGTATCTTGTTTTCAGATAAATCTGCTGATGGATTCCCACCTGAACCTGATTCTGATTTCAGTAACACAAAGCCTGGATTCTTTGTGTTCACTACGTTTATTCTCTTTCCATGAGCTAAGGCTGTAAATCCCACAGTGAAGCATGCATAAACACAAACTGGGCAGGATTAGACCACACTATTTAGTTAATCTCAGTTTACAAAACCCCTTCTTTCTTTGTCTGACAGGCTGCCACAGAAATTCAGCAAATGCGATTTGCAAACCAAACGTGAGAACTTTCTGCATTATGGGTAGAGAGATGGTGAAAAAAAAAATAAAGAACGAACTCCTGGCTTTTGTAAGCTGTTTTTCTTTGAGAAGCCCTTAGGGATATTTTCCAGGGTGAAAGATCTCTACAGTTAATGCTTCAAATCATCATCATGAAGGAGAAGAACACAACAGCATTTCCTTCCAAAATTTAAGTGCCGCGACCTCCGAGAATCTTGACGTGTGTAGTTAAAACTACTCAAAAGGATCCTCTCCCTGACCTCCACCCTCCAGCTCACTCACCATCCTCATGTTTAAAACGTTTGCACTTTTGGATCCAGTGGCAATAATACTAGTAGGACTTTAACTAAAGTACTTTGAGTTCTAGGAGGAGAATCAAAGGATGGTTTTCTATAGCAAGTTCGCACAACTGGACATCCATTAAATAATTGGTGTGCAGCTGGGAACAAAAATGGCTTCACAGTGTTTCAAAAACAGATGTGAGCACAGAGTCAGCAAAGGACTTGAAGGCTGAGCACTTCAAATATGCAGTCGCAGTCACCTGATGTCACGAGCGCCTGCCGTATAGGAAAGCCATTGTGGGGGAAACATCCATGTGTCTATGTGGGATGACACACTTTCCGTTTGAGTTCTGTATTTAGACAAAAGATGCTCTGGGAGATTCTTTTTCTGCAACCTTTAGGCCTGAGGCTCTGAGGGCTGCTTTTTGAATGTCCCAAAAGATCATGTTTGCTTTGGTCAAAGATCAGATACACACCCCAATGTTCACATTTTCTGCGCTCCCAAGTTGGAACAATTCGAAATTGCTTTCTGAGTCCAAATGTGCTAGACTCCTCCAGGGCTCTTGAAGTGTGTTATAAATTACAGAATTTGGTTTGTCACAGAACAGAACTTTATTTCAGTGAAAACAGTGACCACATGGATATGTCTTATGAGAAGCTAATCTGCTATAAACCAAAGAGAAACTAGAACTAGCAAAAGGAGTGATGGTGGCAGTGTGGTAGGAGACTGGGTATGTGTGTGGCTGGCAGAAATTGGAAAGATAACCACATTGTGTGCTAGCCTGTCATTACCAGAATATTCTCTGGCCTTAATGTTTACCTTCTTCTCATGCAGAGAACAACAGTGTTAAGTTATTTTAAAATACCATGTCAGAAAACTTTGAAAACCTCACCACCATATTTTAATTTCTGGAGTTTATACCTAGTTATGAGTTTACTGCTAAGCAACATATAGTGATAAAACATTACTCTTGAGTGTTTAAATCTTCAACCTGGTCTAACATGTACTAATAAAGACTGACTCATCATTGGCTTGTCCTGATTTTTCTGACAAGGAATAGGTCTCCCCAGTGAAGCACTGATTTTAAGATAATGATACAAACATGTATTTTTGAAACATTGAGAGTAGGGAGTGTTTAGACAGGGATTGTGAAGATCTGTCTGCTAACGTGGTTTTAAATGCAAACCCAAGTAACAATCCAAAATGAGCTGCCTGCCAATATCCTATTCCATAAGAAATCTTGGCATCATTAACAAATGATATATTTATTGATTCAATCTCCTTGGTAACTACTTGGTCCATAGACAAGTGCTTCTTTACTTCTGGGATAGCTATAACAGCACTTATCATAAAGTGTTGAATATTGGCCATTGATTTTTAAATAATGAAGGTTATGTTTCAAATGTGCTTCTGTTAGTAAAAAGAAAATCCTAATAGGAAACATTTGACATTAATTTTATTCTAAAGCACTCTGGACAGATTACTTTCCTGAGATAAAGCGAAGGTAGAAGAGTTGGCAGTTAGAAGGAATGCGATCTTTAGAATGTCTGTCCTACACACTGCCTGTTCTATGTGCCGTCATCGTACTTACTCCATATGGGACCATTGCCTTCCAAGAACTGGGGAGCGTTTCCACAGATGTCCTTTCCTGTGGATTGGGCTTAATTCTACCAATGACACAATGGACCCAGGAAATTATAGGATAAGCCTGCTGTGCTGTTTTTGCTCAAATGATATTTCACAGACCTCTTTCTCCATATTTTCCTTTCTGGAGGCATTTGGCCCCTCTATCTCTTTGGTCCTCATGACAGTTTATATCATGGTCCCTTTCTCCTTATTCCTTTTCTTCTTCTTGCCCTTCTCCTAGCATTGTTTCCTTATATTCTCTCTTTTCTTTTCTTTTTCCTCTGAATTACTTGTGTGCCCCTTTCATTCTGTCATTTCCTCTTAGATTCCTTTGTCATGTGATTCAGTTATATTTTTTTTGGCTTCCCATAATTAAATTCCAATATAGAGTACTTTTATATTCTGTATTTGATAGCATGGCATGTCCCTTGGGAAACTTGGAGCCTATTCAATGGAGCCTCATTATATTGCATTAAATTGTAATTATTAGGGAGGCTCAACATCCCCCTCCACCATTCCATTTTATATCCAATAGGAACAACCTTATTTTTTTTTTCTATTTGTGTATTCCCTTGAGTCCAACATGGAGAAGATGCCCTATGATTGCTAGCTGAATGCTAAATAAGTTGCCATTCTTCAACCTTTTTGCCAGCCACAGAAATGAACTAACCTAAACTCTACAACCCTGGCACGTAACATGGTGTTTGGTATGCAGTAGGTGCTCAATAAAGATCTGTTTAATGAATAAATAATCAAAGACCTAGATTACACCTGAAGCCTGTGTCAGCATATTGTTGCTAGCATAAATATAGTTTCTGTCTTAGGTTTATTGTATGCATATTCAGAAATTGCTTTACTCGCAGTATTCAGGACTTAATGATCCCTCAGAATTCATTCACTTTCTAAGGCTTGAATGTGCCTCTCCCGTATTTAAAATCAATATTTCTTCTGACTACCGATCTGCATTTATTTCCACTTTTTTCTTGTAGCTGAGACCACAGAAAACCTTGGCTTGCAGCAAATATACATTTCCATGGAAACCAACCCAAAGGCAATAGAAAAAGAAGGCATTGTATAGAAATGTCTCTTGGTTGCCAAATTTCAGACCATTGCCTGATTTCCTTTTAGTTTTGTGTTGATTTCT
The DNA here is from genome assembly GCF_002288905.1 of Enhydra lutris kenyoni. Classification (NCBI taxonomy): domain Eukaryota; kingdom Metazoa; phylum Chordata; class Mammalia; order Carnivora; family Mustelidae; genus Enhydra; species Enhydra lutris. Next base: position 20,833,552 of record NW_019154101.1, read on the forward strand.
TTAATTTGATGTGAACACACAGACCAGGATTTTTTAAATTACAAAAAATTTTTTTAAGTATACTGTGTTTGTTGATTTAAAACATGTACTTACGAACATACACAAACTTGTAGGGTGTGGAAAAATAGCATTTGTGAATGAGGTTTGTGTTTCAATGTTATTTTTATGGAAGCTTCATCTTTTCTAGGTTGAATGTATTTGCTGTGAATTTAAACTGTTCACTGACAGATGAATACATTATTTGTTTATAGAATTAGAGTGATATTCCCCCCACCCCATATGAAGTATAAGGATAATGTGGTTGGACATAATTAATGAAAAGTAACAGATGGTTATATCAGCAGGGGCATAAAGGATTCTGCCTACTCTTCAACGTGAATAAGGATGTCTGAGCAATAAACCAGTAGATCTGAAAACTGGTGGTATATGGTGTATGACCAAGTGATCATGGCAGATACCTTCTGGGTGAGCATGAAACCAGGACCTTACCCTGCACCTCAGACTTTGCACTTGCACAGGGCACCATATTCAGGCTTGGTACCTCAGGCTTGGTTTAATGCTCTGCTGTTGACATCTTGACATTCACAATCATTTTTTTAACAAGGGCCCCCACGTTGTCATTTTGCAGTGTATCTTGTAAATTATTTAGCTGGTACTGTATGAGACTTACCCTTCATACCATCTTCAAAGTTAGGGGAGATTACTTGGATTTTCCCTAACCATTTTAAGAGTATTAGAAAGATTCAAAAACGGTGAGTAAAATATCTGTGAAGGTGTAGCCTTTTATATGAGACCCTCCAAATGTACTAGAAATTTTTTTTACAACTTCAGCATCCCCTGGTCATCACTGGTTAAGAGCAATCCATCTATTGGGCAGTGAAAAGCAATTTATATATAGTGATAAGGAAAGGCTTACCTCAAAACCAACTTGCACTAGGACTTCTCAAAAGCTTTGAAATATCTGTTCCCATTCATTCAGCAATTCCATCCCCAAGACAGAGGATACAAAACTGTATGTACAACAAGTTCATTACAATGTTATTGTAAATTATTGATAGTAAGTTATTGAAAGTGATCTAAATGTCTATCTATACATGAATAAATAAAGTATATGCTACTCAATGGCATATCGGTCAGCCATTAATATGATCTTGTAGATGTATACTATCAAATAATAAAGACTATATTACAATACATTATGTACATTATAATCTATTAAAAATCTATGCATAGATAAAAAGTTTACAAAGTTGTCCAATACAATGTAGTTATTTCTAGGTGGTGGGATAATATGGTTTTGTTTTAGCACATTGATAGTTCCAATTTTTCTAGAATGAGCTTGTAGAGCAAAAATATTAGAACAACCAAAAAGCAAGCAAAAAATAACAATTTCTGAGGTTTGTCTCCATGCTCAAGAAAACTATTACTTATTATTTTCCTTTATAAACTAATAGGCATTGAAGAAACAACTATGGTTAAAGAGGAAGTTTCAATGGGATATTATTTTCCTGCCATTAAAGAGATTATAAACATCTTCCTTTTCTTTTAGCTAGTCAGCTATAATTTACTATTCTCTGGCCTTCTTTGGAAACTTCTCCAGAAGTAGGGGCAGGTGCAGGATGCATCAGCTCAGCTGTTACTGCATAAAGGTGCAAGAGAAGTGGCAAAGCCCCCATCTGTGAGGTGCATTGCTTGCCAGTTTGATAAAAGAATTCAGGACTAGATCCTCATTCTCTGCCATTAGACTATGGCTCTTTCTCCCAACCATGGCCGATGAGAAGTTATTGTATATACTAGAAGATCTATGGGCATTATATCTTTTCAGTTTCTCCTTTCACTGTAGGTTATCCTGATAGACACAGTTCGCTTAGCTCTGAGCCTTACTTTAGAGGGCAGTGACAAGGTTGAAAGCTTATAAAATCATCCTAGCTGTACTTACATGTGTGTGTTCCCTTCTATTAGATCTTGATTCCATAGGTCAGTCACAATTTAATATGACAGATTGGCAAGAGCCCAGACTTGTCTTGTGGTGGCCAAATTTCATTTTCTTGGGTGTTGATGGAGGGAATTATGGTTCTTTGTTTCTACCTGAAACTTCTGCCAATGTTATGGAGTACCATGAGTCCTATGTACTAACTAATGTACAATATCTTATATTATATCTTTTGCCTATAGCCATAGCAACACCTGTGTGAGCCAGGGATTAGTTAACAAGTGGGGCAGGTCTAGATATCTAAACCTGTTGACCTTTCAATAGAATCTTTACGATAATTGAGTATTTGTTAATGTTTGCTATGAAATATTTGTAACTAGGGACGATTTTCTCCTTCCTTTCAGTCTATGTAGGTTTCTTCTTTTTTTTTTTTAAACTAAAGGCATCTAAGGAAATTTAGTAAATATATATGTATTTTTAAATGAATGATGAAAACTCTATTTTAAAATTGTATTTAGCAATATCTTTTAATGCTAGTGTATTTGGACCCCAGTTTAGATTTGAACAGAGACACAAATTTGAAATAAGTGCATTTATAGAGAGGGGCTACAATGGAAAGACTTGGTCATTTTTCATTTTCTTGATCTCCAAGGGTGAAAAAAACAGATTAAAATAAAAATTCAGATAAGAGAGCATGATATTTTAAAGATGATTGTCTACTAGTCCCTAAGGGAAATTTATTTTCACTTATCATAACTTTGGTTTGAACTGTAATCAGTTGGACTGTGTTTTGATTTGGAAAACACCTATCCTCTTTCCCTGAGTATAATAAAGTCTAAACTGAAGCCCTATTATTTAGCCACCCAGCCTTCGCTGTATTTCATCCTGTCAGGAGAGGTCGAAAAGAAAGTTGCCATGAGAAGGCAGTTATGGAGAATGTCGAGGAGGTGTGGATGGGAGAAACTAAAGGAAGGTGGCAGAAACCTCAGACAGACATATGGACAACAAACTCAGATGTGCATCACATGTGAGAATGTGAGAATGTGTCCATAGGGACATCCAGGAATTGAGCTTCCCACTCAAAGATACTGTTACTAACTAGGGTTCCCCATTTCAGTCTGGAGGTGTGTCCCCATAAAAATAACTGTCTTAGTAATCATGACCACTGTTATTCTTTTGGGGATTTGTTTCTGTTTAGAACTCTGCCTTTTAAGACTTGCACTCCCTCTTAGAAAATGCCATTCTTCTGATTGTTTCCCTGTCAGGCTGGCCAAATCTGTTCCCCAGTATTTGCATGTAGTCTAGATTGCTTGACGTGATAACCTAGCCTCCCTTTGAGTTGGTGCTCATAGTTTTACTCTAGGATAGTGCTTCCCAAACGTAATTGTCTTTGGGAATCCTGTCTTTAGGGCCCGAGATTCTCCATTTCTATCAAACTCCCAGGTAATGTCGATGCTGCCAGTCTGTGGACCACACTGAATAGCCAGATTTAGGTTGCTCCATATTAGTTCATAGCGCAAAAGCTGTTATTTTATTAATCTTATTCTCAGTGTCTTATAAGGTTAGAGTGTGAAAAGAATCACATGAAGCCTGGCTGTGTCTAATCATCTAATCCGCAAAATGTATCATACTTTTGCTCATAACACTGGTGGAGAAACTAATTTTAATCTGCAGTGTGTTATTTGCCTAGTGTTGCTGGTTCAGAACTCCTAATACTTAAGGAACTCTCCAGGCCTCCCTTGGATCTTGTCTCCAGACAAAAAGCACAGGCTTCCTTCAAAGCACACTGCTGTTTGCGAATAGGTTCTGGTTACCTTGTTGATGAGAGAATATTTGACCGCTAGTCATTTCTTTGAGGGAAATTCACCTTAATTTAGTATAACTTTGAATGAAACTCTGTTTTGATTTGGAAAACACCTACACTTGTATCTTCAGTATAACAAAGTAGAAATTGTTTCCATGAAGAAATAAGATGCAAATAAAAACAGTATATTTTAGCCAAGTATTCTTGTCTCTCTAGTTCTTCTTGGCAGGAGAAGCTGAAGGCCTCATGCCATATAATTTAATGTTAACTTTCACATCCATGATGTTTAAGATCTGCAGTGTTGTCTTCCAATGTAGTTCCTTCTTCCTCTGAGAATTGATTCTCCCCACTTCTAATCAAGTGATTCTGGTAGAACTTTTTTTCCTTTGGTACTCTACCTTGTCTCCACATTGGTGAGCACATGACCAATTGTATTGCTGTATTCCCCAGTGTAAAATGATTTAGTGCAAAGGAGGGTAAGGGACCCAAGTTGAGCTAAACAGAGGGCTCCTGGGAATTTTTCTGTATGGAGCTTCATGTGAAGGTTCTTTGCATCTGGGCCATGAAGCTGGTGGGAGGTCAATCAGAGAGTAAGATGATACTGATTCCAGTAGGAGAGACTAAAGCCACTCAAAGGGGCGCCTGGGTGGCTCAGTGGGTTAAAGCCTCTGCCTTTGGCTCAGGTCATGATCCCGGGGTCCTGGGATCGAGCCCCGCATCAGGCTCTCTGCTCAGCCAGGGAGCCTGCTTCCTCCTCTCTCTGCCTGCCTCTCTGCCTACTTGTGATCTTTGTCTGTCAAATAAATAAATAAAATCTTTAAAAAAAATAAAGTCATTCAAAGATGAGCAGAGATGAAAGATGGGTGGATAGAGAAGGGGCAGGGCAAGGAGCATGGAGTAGAGCTAGTCGCTGAAGATTGCACAGTTGTCTTAAGTACCTTTGACTCTTTCAAATTTCTGAGCTTCTCATGGACATTAAATTCCTTTTTGTAAAACTCAAAAAAAATTTGAGTTGGTGGCTGAAGGATTGTAATTGACAAGAGGCCGGTTAAATATTTCACACACATTTCTTTAGAAGTAAAGTAAAGGGGTATCTCACTGAGGCTGCTGTATTTCAGGGCCATGCTGTAGCCAGTGTGTGTTAACTCAGTTTGCAAATAAGAATCAGAATTAATGAAGAACAACTGAACATGTCTTTGTTTGCCAGCAAGTGCATTACATTAGTAAGTGATACCAAAGGGCTGAGACATAGAATGTCATCATTACAGTTATTGTCACAACAAGTCTGACTGACGATGAACATTTTGAATACAAAGTGCATAAAATGAACATTAAGCTTAAACTAAAGACATTGATTAAAGAATTAGAAAAATAAGTCTTTCTGGCTCAAAAAGTAAATGAAGTCAGGCCACTGTAAGATTGAATATAGAAAAAGAAAAGCAGCTTAGGCCAATTTTAAAAGAAACAAAGGATGGTTGGTGAGTGATGATTTGCCACAAAGAAGAAAAAGTACTCTGGAGTTTATTTTACTCTCAGTAATACATGCATCAGAACATTTACTAATAGTATTTAGGGATCTCAGCGAGGAAGAGGGAAAGGAGAGGAAGCAGCCCTATACTTAGGGGTAGATCTCCAAATCCCTAGGAGAACTTTTCAAATTACACAAGGTGCTTTCAGTCTCTTTTCGGAGTTTCTCATACGCTTTTCTAGGGAGCATATTTTCCCATGCCAAGTCCCACTCTCAGATGAGAGTCTCAATAAGGGAACATATTCATCCCTTAGACAGCCCTAAAGACAGGATTCCCAAAGACAATAAGGGAATGTATAATGTTCCTCAGATGTACAAAATTTTAATAAAAGCTGATAACAAATTCACACTGAATAAGAGAGCTCGTTCTTATTTAATGAAAAAATGGGGTAATTTATATGGAAACCAAAGCATATATAATGCAAACAAAGACAGCATGGCTCCATCACTTAAAAAAAATGCTGCAAGGATGACTAAAGGGTATAGATGCTCATGAAAGAGCTAAGAAGTAATGGGAGAAAAGTAGCCAACACACCGAGAATCTATGCTGTACTGTATGAGGTACATTTCCCTCATGTGTTACCTCATCAAGTTATCAAAAAAATAAGATAGTAGGTATTCTTATATGTATTTAGTAGATAAAACATTGGAGATTCAGTGAAACAATTTCTCAAAAATTACACAGTTGATATGCAATAGGGGCTGGGTGCAAATCTACTCTCTCTGTTCCCAAGCCAAGAAACATTCTGATTCTTCACGGATGAGCAACATAAATATCTATTGAGTGCCAGTATACACAAAGGACTTGTAGGGAAAGACTAATATAGATAATTCACAACATTATTCAAGTGTTTTGACCAGCAATAGAAACAATATCCTTGCAACAGGAAGGAATTTATAGCATAGTTCAAGTGTTTTCAGCAGAAATGGAGACAATATGCTTGCGATAGAATCAAACAATATAACAGCAACTGATGTTTATGGCCCCTTGGATGGGAATATAAAAGAAATTATTGAGGGAAAGTTCCTGGAGCAGTAAAGAAAAAGATCTTCAATCTTCTCAAATTGTCAATTTAGAGTATGTTAACAACTCCACAAAATGGTTTAGCATTGTATATTTATATGACCCCTTGCATGCCACTTGAAAGTATGCTTGGTAAGATGAGTGAGGGGATTTTATGAGGATTGTCTTTAGAAAATAGAGCATACTAAGGATTCTTGCTGTATCCTAAGATATGGATAAAAGAAGAGATAGAATTGTGTCTCTTAAATTTTATTAATTTTGTTGATGATAATTTTTTGCCCAAAGCATCATGACCAACCTTAATCTCATGAAACAGACTTACTAGTTAAAGAAAAAAAAAAAAAAAACAACCCAATACGGATTTCAGAGTCCGGAGGTCTGTGGTTCAGCCATTCACTGGTTGAATGACTTTGGCAAAGTCACTGTCATCTCTACCATCATTGGTAAAATATGGAAGTTTTACCAGATCATTTCTGACATCTGCTCTACTTAGAACCTTTACTGCATTAAGTCCAAAATATTGATAAACTTGTCAGGTCCCATCACACTTCTTTATTAAGTTGCGAAGTCTGCAATAGATCAATTATTTCAAATACTTGGGTATATTATGGCTGAGCATATTGAACTGTAAAATTGTGATAATAAAAATAACAGAGTTTCTACTTCTTTATCTCAATCTCCAATACTTCTATCATTAAATACTGGAAATCTTCATGGCTGTTTTTTTTTTAGACACTATGATCTTGTCTATAGGATATCTTCTTATTCAGACGTATGTGATAAACAGAAGTCTAATTGTCCTCCAAGGTCCCACCCTTTCATACACGCATGCTCTGTAATCCTCACCCCTTAGTGTGGGTGACACTTGTGAACATGACAAGAGGATTTTACTCCTATGATTAAGTTATGTTGAATGGCAGGGATGAAAGGATTTTGCAGATATAATTTAGATACATAACAGCACAACTTTTTTGTTGATAGTCAAAAGGGTTATTATCCTGGTTGGGCCTGACCAAATTGAGTGAGCCTTTTAAAAGAGGGTCTAGAGATTCAAACTGAGAGAGTTTTGAAACAAGAGCGATCGGAAACTCTCTTGTTGAACATATAGAAGTAAACTGCCATACTCTGGAGAGGGTCACATGGTAGGGAATGGTGGGTGGCCTCTAAGAGCTGAGGGCCTCAGTCGTATGATTACAAAGAACTGAATTCTGCCAACAGCCAGTGAGTTTGGAAGAGGACCCTTAACCTCAGATTAGATTGCAGTCCTGGCTGACACTTTGATTGCAGCCTTGTGAAACCCTGAGCACAGGACCCAGTTTATCCCTGGCTGGACTCCTGACTCATGGAAACTGACATAATGGATGGGTGTTGTTTCAAGCTGCTAAATTGTAGTAATTTGTGATGCAGCAATAGAAAACTAATACAGCATGACTTCAATTATCACCAGATGACTCATAAATTTAAATTTCCAGCAAGACCTTCCCTTGCATATCCAACTGTCTATTTGACTTCATGAAGGTACTTCATTTTCAGTTCATGTTCATTACTTTTAAGCCAAGTTCTATAAGTAGCATTTATCATCCCCCAAGTTGGGAAGCAAAAAACTTAGGAGCTTTTGATACCTTTTCTAGCTTTATCTCTCATCACCAAATTTTAAATCTTAATCCATAAAAATTCTAGTTCATTTCACTTCTTTGTGGCAGGTACTTCAGTCTGATTCACTCGACATCTACTCTAATCAAATATACCTTCCTTATACTTTCAAAGCTGAAAATCTGAAGATAACATTTATTTTTCTTTGTAGCTAAGGTTTCTCATGAGACTTAGGTTCTGTGAAATACATGCATTTGTGTGAATTTTGTAAGATGGGCATGAGGAGTGACAGGTGGCAGCTGTGTATGAGGAGCTCAGACCATCTAGCAAACAATGTTGTAAAGATGACTGGTTCTTCTGGGAAAGCTATGACAGTAGTCATGCTCTCTGGTTCTTAGCATCTTCAAGGCCATGAGCTTTCTGCTAGAACAGCCAATGTTGTACTGCTGGTAGTTTCCCTTTGTTGTAGTGTTTCTAGCTATGGAGTATTCCATCTTGGTGATTTGACCCTTCTAGAAATTCTGTTGGATATATTTATATCCTCCTTACAGTAGATTAGGTGGATGGATGCATATTTTAAGGGCCAACCAGTCTACCATTTTTTCTCCATTTCCACCACCATCATTACAACCAACCTATTACAAGGTATCATTATGTATCCCAAGTGCTCTAGCAATAAATAACCTCTTAGCTGGTTAATCTCTGCATCCACCATGCTCCCTTATGACTAGTTCTCTACTCTTCAGCCTGAATGATCTATTTAGTGTGTAATGCTCTCCAACTTAAAATATTCAATAGTTCCCCATTACTTTTTAGATAAAGACCCAAATCGTCACAAGCCGACAAAGTCTTGCCCCTACCTAACTCTCTATCCTAATTTTACTTTTTTTTGCCTTTAGTAAGCACTCCAGCTGGAGAATTTTAGTCTCTTGTAGGTGCCATGCTTGTTACAACTGGTCTCTGAGTACAAGATAGTTTCTTCAAGGAAGGCTCTTTCTTCCCTAATTAACATTACTCTGTGACCTCCAGATCTAAGGTAAATCAGCACATCCTCAAGGAGGTCTTTGCTGACCTCCCTGTCTTGGCCAATTATCTCATATGCTTTCTTGCGGCATCTGCCCTTTAGGGATTATAGTTTGCAGAGTTGCAATTTTATACTTGTTTCATCATTTGAGATTAACGACGGCCTTTCCCACTACATGGTCCATATCACATGAACGGGAACTTTCTGTTTTTACTCACATTAAATTCCCTCCATCTGGCATAGGATTTGGTACATAGTAGAAGCTCAATAAATATTTGTTGAATAATGAATAAATGAAGTATTTATAATGTTCTTGGTATTATTCTAAGTGGTTTATACTTATTTTGTCCTTACAAAAATACTATGAGGTAGGTAGGTATAGATATGTCAGTTAGGATAAGCTAGGCAATGCTGTGGTAACAGATAAACCCTAAATCCAGTGGCTTAAGATGACCTCAGCCAAGGTTTGTTTCTTGCTTATGCTTCATGTACAATTATGGTTAACAGGTGGGAGGCCTTATAGTTGTTACTCAGTTATCCAAGTCAGATGCCCATCTTACCACATTCTTCTACAATTATTGCATCAGGGGAGATAGATGATGGAGAATCATGTTTTGGTTTTTAAATGCTTCTGTCAGAAGTCATACACCTGGGCAAAGTAAGTCACGTGGCCATGTTTAACAACAAGAGGCAGAGATGTACAGTCATACCTGATGCCTGATAGGAGAATCAGAATGTTGGTGATTAGATAAAATATTGGCCTACCATATTTATTATTCCCAATTACAAATGAGTAAAAAGGCACACAGAGAGAAGCAACTTGTTTGAAAATAGGAGAGCCAGAGTTTAAATCTGGGAAGTTTGCCTTTTCCTCCCCCACCTAAAGTGCTATGTTATCCTTCTTTGTCCACATTGTGACCTAAAGAGTCATGGGAATTCTGGGAACAAATGGTTAACTATGTTTCTGTCATTGCTTTTGTTCTCAGAGGAGAGAGGTGAAGCTGACTACTGCACTAGCCAGAGTTTTTCTCCCAGCAAATGTAATTGGAGACTTTTTTTTTTTTTTTCAGGAAGACCATGACCAGATATACCATATACCATGGCCAGATATATGGGCATGATATACCAGCAGTCTCTCTTGCTCTCTGTTTTTTTGAAAAAGTTCATTTCTACCCTCTCCTTATATCAATGAACACTGTAGATAAAGAATGGTTTTGTCAAGCCTGTGTAGCCAAATGTTTTCCTAAAACATAAATTTTAAACAAAGCAGATCTTATTAAAGGTTTTTCTGATTGTTCTCATCATTGGTTCTCAAGAGTCTGTTATGCTTTCGACTTTTCAATGAGAAAGACATTTCCTTGGGTAGTGTCACTTTGGAGCATTGAACAAGTTTAAGAACATGATGAATAATGATCTCTGAAACTCTTAGTTCATTTAGACTTCTATGAAAATCAAATTCAAACCCAGCATTTATATAATACAATAAATCAAAAAAAGTTAATTATTTTTAACCATGAGACAAGGGGAGGAAGAGTGGGAAGGAGTGTGTTTTTATTAATCATGTACTGGCTTTTGAATAATGTATAAAATAAATTTGTAATTTTGACATGACTTACTAGGATTTATTTTGTCAATTAGCAGAAAATACTTTATTTCAAAAGATAAAATTTCAAGCAAAGAACTATATAAATCTGGCTAATCCCAATCTCAATTATTTAAGGATATGATTTGGTATGTAGTCAGTGAACATTTTATAAACATTAATATTTCACCAAATTAGTCATATTATCTGCTAACATTATCTTCTATGCTCACATTAATTTTCTTACTTTTCTTTCCATGATAACAAATAGAGATGAATTATAATCACTCCTACATAAAATGTTTATCAAATGGAGTTTGTTGCCTATTTTAGGAATGCAGATATTACAGTAATTGAATAATATATCTGGGACATATTTTCACTAGAGATAGAAAAAGAATAAATAATGTTCAATAAAATAAAGTAATGCTGAAGAAATTGTTTGCGTATATGAGCTTATTTGCTGCCAGCATACTTTTTCTTTTTTAGATCTGAATTCATACTTTAAAAATGTATATTTTCAGGGCACCTGGGTGGCTCAGTGGGTTAAAGCCTCTGCCTTCGGCTCAGGTCATGATCCCAGGGTCCTGGGATCGAGCCCCGCATCTGGCTCTCTGCTCAGCAGGGAGCCTGCTTGCTTCTCTTTCTCTGCCTGTCTCTCTGCCTGCTTGTGATCTCTGTCTGTCAAATAAATAAATAAAATCTTTTTAAAAAATGTATATTTTCAATGGACCAAAGTGTACAATAGTCATTTGTTTATTTTTAAATATTTATCCTTAGGTATATGCTATATAATAATTAACAAAAACTCACAAAGGACTAAAATAGTTCTGCAATAGGGGCTTAACCTGGGCTTCAGTGGTTGCTTCATGGAAAAAAAAAAAAAAAACAACGGGCAAATGTGCCATTCTCCTTGGAGAGTCATGGGAAGAGAAATATACTGTAGAGAGCAGGTTGCCCCTTCTGAATGGCACTGTCATGCTTTGGTATTCCAGAATTCTGGCATGTTTAAATCTCAGCTAAAAATAGGAGACTCCCACTGAAATCATCTAGAGAGACATATGAGCATCTTACCCAAGCAGGATAATCTCTGCTCTCTGCCATTGAGCCTGAATTTGAATATATTTACATATCTCTGCAGAACATTTGGCTATTTAACCATGTAAGAAAACTGTTTATAAAAAATATAGCATAGGGGCACAGTGTGGCTCAGTTGTTTAAGCGTCTGCTTTTGGCTTAGGGCATAATCTCAGGATCCTAGGATCAGTGTCCTTCATTGGGCTCCCTGCTTAGTGGGGAGTCTGCTTCTCCCGCTCCCTCCCCACCCCACTCATGCTGTCTCTCTCTCCCTCAAATAAATAAAATCTTTAAAAAAATAAAAAAATTTAAAAATAAAACTAGTGTTTTATAGATTTCAAAGAGAAACTTAACCTCATCTTCTCTAATATTATTAAGTCTCTTCTATCTCCTGAAACAAATACCCGAGAAGACGTTTACAATATTCTTCTGTTTTGTCACCTTACACTGCCTCTATTTTCGTTTAGCTCAAGACTTCCCTTTCTAATACTATTTGCTTACCAGCATGTCTATTCCTCATCTGTCTCTCTCTGTGTCTCTATTGTATCTCCTTTCACATGACACTAGACTCTGCAAAGCCCCCTTGGAAATGAGACCACTTCCTGTTAAGTGATCCTGGGGTATGTAGAATGTAAAGACAACCAAGAACAAGGTAGTGTGTCCTCTTATAATGACACATAAAAGCCATAAAACACCAGAGCAGAGGAGGGGGTACGAGTGGGAGAAGAGGGTGGTGAGTTTTGCCATGTGCTGTTTCTCTGCAGATCTGTCACTTCTGGCCCCTTGGCCAATCTGCACTTAATTACCTGTTCCTGTTCTATACCCCAGACGGCCAGCAGTGTGGCCTGTCTATTCCCATTCCCTCTGTGAGGCCAGCTCTGGGGCTGAGCTGATGCATTACAAATGCCTTGTGGACCAAACAATGTATGTGTCTGATGGGATTTTCCCTAAGCGGTCAGGATGCCAACTACAGTCCTGATCATTTTAAATGGCTTGTGATCTGAGGATAGGGAGATGCTCATTAGCGGCCGTAGGAGACCAATATCAGGAACAGATTGAACCAAGTCGCTCTGCCAACACAAGCATTAATAGAGGGGACTGTGTCAATAAAAGTTCTCAAGATGAAGCCATTGAATGAGGCACTTATGGACGATTATAAACATTTTGCCCCGTGGTGACTCTCCTCTATCAAACCTGCTCCGAGCCTGATAAGCGCTGCCTCTTTAGGGGTCATTAATTTCCCTGAAAATTTAAACAGCTGTCACTTGTGATCCTCCTCAGGTGCTCATGTGGGAGAGATTAGCCTGTGTTTATAAGCCGGTCTGTTCATTAAACGCCTGCCGGTGTGGAACCCCCTCCACAGGCCTGCAGATCGCCCACAGATAATTGGGGGCAGCCGCGAATTACACAGAGGCGCTGCAGGCAGCAAGAATGGTGTGGTCTTATTAATATCAGCTGGGGAGAATGCACCATTTTAATGATTTCCAATAAACCAAAGCAAGCCCTGAGAGCCTCACAAGCATTTGGGCATTGACAGTTAAAGAGACTGCACAGGTTTGGGTTTCTGTAGGTTACTATCAACTTTTTCATTAACGTTTGAAAATCTTGGTTTAACCCTTTGCAATGAAGTGATTCTTCCATAGTTGGCTTCCAAGTTGAAGTTACTTCTGATGCTTTTAATGCCTGCTAAATCTGGTAGATTTAATGGCTGTTAGAGTAGAAAAAGATACTTCGTGATGGTACGCGGCTCCAAGTGGAGGAAGTACATTTGGCTGTGCTATCTAAATAGGATACTTGTGTTTTACATAGCATTCTCCAATTATATAATCTTTTAATGAAATTTGGTGTATTTCTGTATTCTGTGACATTAGTTAAGTTCTTGCAAACTAATGAAGTGTTATATTTTAACATTCTAAAAATATTATTTATTTGATGGAGAGAGAGCACAAGCAGGGGGAGCAGTAGAGGGGGAGGGAGAAGCAGGCTCTCCACTGAGCAAGGAGCCCCACAGGCGGCTTGATCAAGACCTTGGGATCATGAACTAAGCTGAAGGCAGATGCTTAACCAACTGAGCCACCCAGGAGCCCCTATTTTAACATTTTTAACAGGAATTAGAACTTATTGGGGCACCTGAATGGCTTATTCAGTTAAGCATATGACTCTTGATTTTGGCTCAGGTCATGATCCCAGGGTCCTGGGATTGAACCCCACTTAGGGTTCCATATTCAGCAGGTATTCTGCTTGAGGATTCTCTTTCCCTCTCCCTTTGCCCCTCCCCTTGCTCACTCTCTCTTTCTCTCTCTAAAATAAAAGTAAATCTTAAAAGAGAAACTTGCTGAAAATTCTGTTTGGAAGGACTTTAAATAGAATGGACAATACCATTTCAGTCTGATGAACATAAGGGTAAAGGAAAGATCTAGGGAAATTTAAAAAATAGACACATTTATTTATTTATTTTTTTAGCAACAAAATCCTTTAAGAGTAGAAACAGTTTCAAATTTCTTTTTCAAAATGCCATCTCCATTGCAAGACTTGCTTTGGAAAAGTAGCCATTCACACTCATTGAAAACATTGAAACTCATTGAAACATCTAACTTTAAATCCAATAGAGGACTTAGATGTGTTTATATTTTTAAAAAAATTCTTCTTGGGAGGATACTATGGGCAGTCATTATAACTGCACTACAAAGCTTGGCAAATTTTGCACAATGAAAAGAAATGTATTCTACCTCCAAGCTCAACAGTTCTCTTTAAGAACTTTGCCATGAGCTAACCAGCACAACTTTGAGGTACAAGAGATTTTCCTGATCTTTTTCTACCCAATTCAGGATATTCTAAATATTCTACTGTTTTTTAAGGTCTCAACTCTATAAAACTTGTCATACTATTGACATCCTATGGCCTGAAGGGCATCTCTGGCTTTGACTTCTTTCCTACCTGCTTGGCCTCTGAGTGATGCAGGAAGCCGTCCCTTGTAGGGTGCTATCTCTGTAAGCTTAACTTTGAATCCGTTTCTTATAGTCTTGTCAAGGCAGTGGTTGTAGCAATGGTTATATTACATAGTTGTGTAAAGCATTATTTTAGTAAAGAATTTTTATACTGTTGAGAGCCTACCTTCTTTGTTTCATCTCTCCTTTGAAAACTGATGAATAAAGCAGTTCTTCGTGCATTTCACCTAAATGAAATCTGACAGATGTCATAAACAGAGACATGTGGGAACATCACTGTGTTCATCCAACTTATAGCAAACCTCACATACTTGATAATTTGATCTAATGCTTGTTTTGCCAAATCTTCAGCAATTTTTTATGTACTGTCTAAATCTACTTGTTGATAAAGGAATGTTTTGTAGTTTGTCAGTACACTATTTTTATAAATTAGAGCAGATATTTTTTACTACGAAGAGAAAGAGTTTCTCCAATGGGATGTGTCTTGCATTATTAACTAAGGAAACACAGAAGTGATTCCTTAAATATTTATCATTCCATTTGGTAAAATGTTTTAAATTGCTGGCTTGAGTGTAGCATGGTTTTAAACACCACTGGAAAAAAATGACTATGCTGTATTTTACATGCTTCTATTAAAACCGCTTGCTTCTTATAATCTTGAGTTACTATCTTATGGTACAATGTGCTCTCATTGATAAAAGTTGTGGCTGTTCATTGTTAAAAATAGTGAAGGTAAATCCATATTACAAATAGTATTCTTGATTAATTTTGAAGTTTTCAGACTGAGATCTTTTTATACATGACTAGATGAGTTTTTAAATGTATAATATGGTTGGCAAAAATGTGAGCTAGGAGTTAAGACATTAGTTTTGCCATTTTTCTAGTGGTTTGCTTTGTGTTTAAATTACTAGCATTTTTTGATCTGTGGATTATTTGTAGAAACTTTTTAATCCACTTGACATTTTGTAAGGGTAATTTCATTTTAAACCCATTAATTGGTTAACCCATTTAGTTGGATCCACAAAAAGTACAACATAGTAGAACCCACTGGAAAGAAGCCCATGAGACAGTATATCATTGTTACCTCTGACATGTTTTTAAATGGCTTCTCTCTTTTCCAGATACCTTCCTCAGTGCATGTGGCAGAGGGCTCTGACATACAGACTGAATGAAGGAAGTGGTGTTGATCTGCGTTATTAAGCTTACTTTCTTGTTGTGTAGATAAAATATAAAGTTCTTATATTTTTCCCCATACCATGACAAATTATCGTCCATTAATGCCACTTTGGGGAATACTTCAATAGTATCTTTGTCTCACATTCTTTTTTTTTTTTTTTTTGTCTCACATTCTTTGATCTGGCTCTGGCTAACAGAGTCTTTGTGACAGGATGGGCAATGATATGAATTCACTTAGTGGCTTTCTGTCTTTTGGGTCAGCTTTGACCTTAGGAGATAAAAGTACATAATCGTAAGTTATGTCTTCTGGTGATACTACTATTACTATATCCAAAATGATTAAAAAAAAAGGTTGGAGGTTTTAAAACATTTATTATTGGAAGATACAGTAAACATAGTGAGATGCTGTATATTCCATGAATATACTTGTGAGGGAGAAGCTGGATTTCCAGGGAGCAGGTGACTTCTGTGCCCTTTCATTTTGTTTACTCTAATGAACAAGGAGTAGAAGAAAACCCCAGACTCACTGAAAGACTCCCTTTTAAATAAAATAGGGCTTTTATAAAATATGGCTATTGTAAAGGAAACAGATTCAAGCGTGTATACAAATATATTAATCTTTAAAAAGTGCAATTCAATTAGTAACTAAACTGTTTAGCATATTTAAAGAACAGAAATTAAAAAAAAAAGAGGTCCTTGTTCACCCTGAGGGATATATTGATAAGGCAGAAAACTGCTCAGGAGGAATGAACCTATATCCTGAGGGTTAGAAGGAAACAACTGGATCTGTATTTGGAAATATTTCTCACTAATATGCTTTTACCAGATATGTTTTGTGGGATCTCACCTCAGCATAATATTTTGTGTCTGTAAAAATCAGAAATTATCAGGGCCAAAAAATATTATATAAACTTATAGTCAAACTAACAAATAAGCAAAATGTACTAGATCCATCATTTATGTGAACTATCCCTTTCTTGGAAAGTTTCTAATACTTCCTGTAAGTAGTCATAATTCAAAATGTCAAGTCATGTGGTGCTGGCAAATATCCACATTGAATCTGTTTTATTTTTTCTTTCCATTTGTTTTTTGTTTGGATTCTCTTTTGATGACATTTATTGCTTCATAAAGCTTATGCTCTTCTTTCTCTTATAATTGCTTTGTTCTTCATGTTTTTGTTTCTCTGAAAAGAGAAGACAATGTGGGAAGGCACAGAACAGAGCATAGGGTTTTAAATATGGATAGATCAGGGTTTACCTTTGCCTCATTTTAGTTTCTACTAAATCATACTGAGAAAATTGTATGTATGCCTCAGTTTTCTTACCATGAAAGGTGATTCTGTTATTTGGGATAAACTTTTGGGTGCATATAACCAAGACCCAAAATAAGAGGGACTTACACTAAATAGAAATTTATTCCCCATTCATACAGAGCTGGGGCTGATATGGTGGCATTCCTCTGGGAGATCATCAGGGCTCCATGAGATGTTAGAGATCCAGGTTCTTACTATCTTATGGTTTTAATATCTCTAGGCTATTATCCCCATTCACATGATCAGAATGACTTATTCCTACCACTACTGAATTCCAGCTATAAGGAAAGGGAATACAACCTGGAAGTTACTCACTTTGCTTCTACTCACATTCCCTTGGTCATATATAGCTGCAAGGGAGCCTGGGAACTATAGTCTTTATTTTGGATGTCCGTGATTCCTGGTTAAAAACTGGGGTTTCATTATTCTAGAAGAAAGGGTAAATAGCTATTGGAGTTTAACTAGCACTATCTGCCATAGGTGGGACTGACTTATATGTTAGCCAATAGGCACAGTGCCTGATGCTCACAATACTTTCAGGGACCTAAAATTTTTTTAAATTTTAATTTTCCTTTAAGGTAAGAAAGAAAATGAATGTAATGATGAATGTTAATGGTACCAGCCTGGATTATATTTGTCTTTATTCCAATGCAGCCATTGTGTGTAGGTGTGTGTATGTATGTGTATATATATATATATATATATATATATATATATATGAATTTTTCTACAGAGGAAGAAGACCACAAAGGGAAAAGTCCCTATGGCCCACAGAAGTCATGATGTAGACTAACTATAAGGATGATAACCAACAGGATTCCCTTTTCTCCACATCCTTGCTAGCACTTGTTATTTCTTGTCTTTTTTTTTTTTTTTAAAGATTTTATTTATTTATTTGTCAGAGAGAGAGAGAGAGAGCGCGAGAGTGAGCACAGGCAGATAGAGTGGCAGGCAGAGGCAGAGGGAGAAGCAGGCTCCCTGCCGAGCAAGGAGCCCGATGTGGGACTCGATCCCAGGACTCTGAGATCACGACCTGAGCCGAAGGCAGCCGCTTAACCAACTGAGCCACCCAGGCGTCCCTCTTGTCTTTTTGATTCTATCCATTCTGACAGGTGTAAGATTGGTATCTTGTTGTGATTTTGGTTTGCATTTCACTGTTGATTAATGATGTTGATTAATGATGTTTTCTTTTTTTTAAAATATTTTATTTATTTATTTGACAGAGAGAGATCACAAGTAGGCCGAGAGGCAAGCAGAGAGAGAGAGAAGAGGAAGCAGGCTCCCTGCCAAGCAGAGAGCCTGATGCGAGACTCGATCCCAGGACTCTGAGACCATGATCTGAGCTGAAGGCAGAGGCTTAACCCACTGAGTCGCCCAGGTGCCCCTGTTGCGTATCTTTTCATGTGCCCTTTGGCCATCTGTACCTCTTCCCTGGAAAAATATCTATTCAGGTCCTATGCTGATTTATTTTTGAAAGATTTATGTATTTTATTTATTTATTTAATTTAGGGAGAGCATGAATATACATGTGGGGGAGGAGCAGAGGGAGAGAGAAACCTAAGCAGTGCAGAGCCTGATGTAGGACTTGATTTCGTGACCCTGAGATCACAACCTGAGCTGAAACTAAGGGTTCGTTATTTAACCAACTGTGCCACCCAGGTGCCCCAGTCCTCTGCCCATATTTTAATTGGGTTTTTGTTTTTTGGGTGTTGAGTTGTATAAATTTTTTTATATATCTGAATGTTAACCCCTTATCACAAAGGTCATTTGCAAATATCTTCTCCCATTCAGTAGGTTGTCTTTTCATTTTGTTGATGGTTTCTTTTGCTGTACAGATGCTTTTTAGTTTGATGTAGTCCCAATAATTTATTTTTACTTGTTTTTCTTGCCTTAGGAGACGTACCTAGAAACATGTTGCTATGGCCAAAGTAAAAGAAATTATTGCCTATCTTCTCTTCTAGGATTTTCCTGGTTTCAGGTTTCACATTTAAGTTTTTAATCCATTTTGAGTTTATTTTTGTGTATGGTGTAAGAAAGTGGTCCAGTTTCACTTTTTTGCCTGTGGCTGTCTAGTTTCCCCAACACCATTTATTGAAGGGACTGTCTTTTCCCCAGTGTCCATTGTTGCCACCTTTGTCATAGATTAATTGACCATATAACTGGTTTTATTCCTGGGCTTTCTATGCTGTTCTATTGATCTATGTGTCTGTTTTTATTCCTGTACCACACTTTTGATTATTATAGTTTTGTAGTGTAGTCTAAAACCTGGAATAGTGATATTCCAACTTTGTTCTTCTCAAGATTGCTTTGGCTATTTGGTATCTTTTGTGGTTCCATACAAATTTTAGTATTATTTTTGATCTCTGATAAATGCCATTGGTATTTTGATGGGGATTAACACTGAATCAGTAGGTTGTTTTGAGTACTATGAATATTTTTAAAATATTAATTATTCCAATCCATGAGCATGGAGTATCTTTCCATTTGTTTGTATCATCTTCAATTTCTTTCATCAGTGTCATATAGTTTTCAGAGTACAGGTCTTTCACCTCCTTGGTTGAATTTAGTCAATGAGGATGTGGAGAAAAGGGGACCCTGGTACACTATTGGTGGGAATGTATGTTGGTGCAGGGACTCAGAAAATAAAAAGTATTGAGGGGTTCTCCAGAAAATTAAAAATAGACATACCATATGATCCAGTAATTCCACTACTGAGTACTTACCCAAAGAGAGTGAAAGCAGTACTTTGGAAAGTTGTATGCATCCTCTATGTTTACTGCAGCATTATTTACAATGGCCAAGACATAGTAGCAACCCAAGCATCCATCAATAGATGAATAGATGAAGAAGATGTCTATCTCTATATCTATTTATATGTCTATATAAATTTATATATTTATACATCTATATTATCATCTATCTAAATATATATATGTGTGTGTACACACACACACACACACACACACACATTGGCATATTATGCAGCCATAAAAGAGATGAGATCTTGTCATTTGTGACAACATGGATAGACCTAGAGGGTATTATGCTGAGTGAAATAAGCCATACAGAGAAGGACAAACACCATATGACTTCACTTATATGTGGAATCTAAAAAACAAATGAATAAACAAATCAATAAAAAGCAGAATCAGACCTATACATACAGAGAACAAACTGATGGTGGCCAGGGGCAGAGGAGTGCATTAGACAAAGTGGGTGAAGGGGAGAGGGAGATACAGGCTTCCAGTTGTGGAATGAGTAGGTCACGGGGATGAAAGGCACAGCACAGGGAATATAGTCAGGGATACTGTGATAGCATTGTAGGGGTGACAGGCGGGAGCTACACTCGTGGCAAGCACAGCGTAAACTTGTTGAGTCACTATGTTGTACACCTGAAACTAATATGACATTGCGTGTCAACCATACTTCAATTAAAAAAAAAAGTTATTTCTATGCATATCGCTGTTGCAACCTGGCCTTGTACTCTCTGGGCCTAACAGATGTTTAAAAAAAAAAAAAAAAGAGTCTCTGCTTTCAAAGCTTAACAAATTCACTTTTTTTCTGGTCTTTTTCTGGCAACCAAATAGTATTTAGCAGTTTTACCGGCTCTAACCAATCCCTTCCAACTAGGCAAGGATGGCTGTTTTTCTTGGCCTGGCTGTTTGGAATCATCTGCATGAATTCGGTGGGTTGAAAATATGTCTGACAGTTGAGTCCCTCTTCTCCCTGCCTTGGCGCTGTAGAGAGAGCTTGTTACGTTCTTCTGTGTGAGCATGTGGGCACCCAGGGCATGTTTATTTGTACATGTCACAGGGATCTTATTCAATAATTAATTACTTTGATTCCTTAAGTAGACACGTGTGACCTGATTTAGGATTCCTCTAAATGGACTTAACCAGTTATACTCAGGAAATAAACTTTCTCTCAGGTTAGGTTAGGTTTAGAAAATGTTTGTATTAGCTCTTAAGTATTTGACGTGGTATAGTATATAGCACATAGAACACAAAGGCAGGATTAAACAAACTGAAGGCTCTTCTCTTTTCACTAATTTTTCACTGAAGCCTTTCACTAGATGTAAATGTTCTTGAATGATAGGGACTCCGCTTCATCATGAATATGATTTCCCACTTGATAAGTTAATGTTGCCTTCTTATATTAATTAATATTCAAATTTAATTTTATGTTTCCTTCTTTGCATCTATAAGGTAAGAAATTATCTTCCCATAGATTACTACTATTAACACCCTTCTTCCTAATCATTTCTTAGATTGTATAAATCGATATAGTGGGGATGAATCTTCAACGATAAAACTACAAAACTGAGTGTAAAGAATATAACATTCAAAGTTTTATATAATTCAGCTTACTATGTATTTTGAGCTCTCTTTCTATTATAGTGGGGTAGAATAATTATTTCTATAAACTTGGGATTGCCCTATCCTTCACATTTCTTTAGAGTATATATCTAAGAATATATTTAAGATTTTAGAGAGGAAATGCAGTGTCAAGACATTGGGAGAGGGGATCCATGTGGTCTCTCTATCATAGTTCCATGGAGATAGCAAGTGAGATATGCACTCTCCTAATTGGTCCTAAGTTATTCTACGTGATTTGCTGCCAAGATGTCCAGGGCTCCCTAGGCATACCTGCTTTGGCTCTGAGGGTTCTCTTTCCTGCTTCTGTATTACTCACAGAAGCAGGGAATCTTCCTATTTCTCTTTGCCAGGCTGAGACATCGGCATCTCTGTGAGGCTGTTTGTGGTCTCTTAAACTGGAGGTGTCATAGAGCCTTTCTTTTCCTGGGTACCTGTCTGCCAAGAGAAATTAGGGGAGAGAGAGCGAGAGATTATTGATTGGTGTATCCATAAATGACTCTCAGAGGAAGGAAGATAGTTTGTGGTTCCTGGAAGCTTTTTCTGGGAACCAGGTACCTTTTGTTTTGGTATTTCATAAAAATATCCCAGGTCTTTCTACCTTCCTTGGGCTCTTCTCTGGGAAGCAGGGCACAAAACCTGATCTCTGGGATCTAGGGAGATTTTTGCTCTCATTAGACCTTCCTTTTCTCTTTATCTCCCCTTCTAGAAAACATTTTTCTAGTCTGGATAAACATTAGATTACCTTCAGTTTTAAATCTCTTTTTATCAGAGACTGGGAAAAACTTGCCTTAAATCAAACCCAAAGTCAAGGAAGACAGGGAAGACTGTCTGCTCAGATTAGGAGAAAGAAAAGTGAGAAATACCTGAAGAAAAATGGAACATGGTGAATATCACAGAAATGTGATCCTACCTTAATTTTACCTGTGCAAGTTCCCACTATCTGAACCCTCTGACAAGAAAGCTAAGGTCTTCTCTATTTTTTCTGAAATTTCCTTGAAAATGAACACAGTTGACTCAATCACCCAAGTGATGATTTTCTAAGCACCCTGCCTCTCTTTTCTTCTTCATACTACTTTCTTCATTTAAAAAAAAAATACTCCACCAGTGTGTGGTGGAAGGAAAATAAAGTAGAACAAATATTTGAATCACTAGTAGTTTTTTGTTATAAGCCTAACATGAAGAAATACAAATTGTTGTTGGCATTTGGTACATTCTGTGAATTTCTCTAACCTAAACTATGCTTTTTCTGAGACTTGATTATAGATACACAGGTAAATAATTTGTCTATCTCTCTGTCTATCTCTGTCCTCCCTCCCCTTTTCTTTCACTTTCCTTAAGAGGGCAAGTATAGAGAATAAATATGATCCTCAGCTCTAATGTGCTCATGGTTGACATCATTGGTCAGTGTTAATAGTCTGTCATACTGACTCTGGTGACTGACTTTTTCGACATCCTGCTCCATACTGTCATTATCCATCAAGCTGACATACAAAGTAAAATCCATTTGATAACATTTCCTAGTAGTTAAACATGTGTGCTTTGATATCAGATTGTCTGGGTTCAAGTCCCAGCTCTACCACTCATGAACTGGAGAAATGACTTGGCCAAGACATTTAAGTTTTCTAAGCCTCAGTTTTTTATGGCTAATAATAATACCTACCTGAAAAGTTATTGCAAAAATTAAATGAAATATGCTATGTAATGAGTTTAGAGTATGGCCTAGCACTTAATACATGTTAGCTTTTATTATTATTATTACTATTATTATTCATATGAAGTGTTTTTATTTGGAATATCCAGAGAAATGTTGACCTGTGATCCCAAATCTGTGAAAATTCCCTTGGCCTACAATTTCTTAAATTAAAAAAAAGTTTTATGGTTTCTTTGGAAGATTATGTGAGTAACCATTCTTGGAATCCTTGAACGGGAGGGCAGATTGGCTGGACAAGTTAACGATTAGAGCTGAAATGAAAGAGGTCATTGTCTATATTGCACCATTTTATTCGGTACTGGTTAATTGTACCATGTGGGCAAAGAATCTTGTTTTATTTTCTTTTGCTTTTAAATATATGAAGAATCCATAGTGGTAGGATGCCTTATCTAATTTGAAACTTTTTCTCATTCTGGCAGAATTGGATAGGTTCTATGTCCAGCACCAGAAGTTATAGTTGAAGTGCTCAGACTAGAAGAGTGACAGTTATGAGCTTTTTTTCCATGGGAAATCAATCTTAAAAGGGCAATTTAAAGGGAAGACAAAGAGCAGACTGGCAGAGATACACATATTCACTTAGGGACAGATGGATTGAATCTGCACTTGCATTGGTAGCCAATTAGGTAAGAGAAAACTTCTGCTTTGAGTGTTTTAGCTTCAAAAACTTGATATAACAGAAGTTTGATTATAGTAACTGAAATTAGAAATAGAAGTATACTGCCATGTTGTCATTGGAAACTGGAAACTGATGTGGATTTTCATTCCTCTAAGTTTTTTGGTGCCCATTTTTTTTTGTGGGGAGAGATAAATGAAATTTGAATATATTGGGTTACTAGCAAATAAGTTATATAAAAATTTCAGTAAGGAGGGGTCCCAGAGTTGAGCTCACACTAAGGTGAGCAAATAAATAATTAATTAATTATTCATCAATATTCATTAATTATTCCCAGTTATTTGTGAAAAATCATTAGGTAATAGAATGGTATAGTAGAAAGTTTACCTTAAAACCAGTCTAGATCATTTAAGCATTAATTAATTGATTAGTTAATTAATAAAATTATTAATGGTTTAATAAAGTTATAAAAATAATTCTAAAAATTAAAAATTATTTAAAATAATAAAAATAATTTATTAATAATAAAAGAGCATATGTCATTTCTTGACATTGGATGAAAAAATTAAATATGGTCTGAATGACGATAGTGAGTAGAGAATACAAAACTGGAGCCCAGGAGTGCCTGGGTGGCTCAGTCAGTTGGGCATCTGCCTTCAGCTCAGGTTATGATCCTGGGGTCCTGGGATTGAGCCCTACGTTGGGCTCCCTGCTCAGCAGAAAGCCTGCTTCTCCCTACACCTGCTACTCTACTTACTTGTGCTCTCCTATCTCTCTGTCAAATAAATGAATAAAATCTTTAAACAAACAAACAAACAAACAAACAAACACAGGATCCCAGAAGAGAGATGAGAGCTAGTCATGTATAATGGCTTCACGGCTTAAAGTGGAAGTGGAAGGAGAAAGAAAGGAGATAGATAAGGATGGAACATCAACATTCAGAGAAAGGTAAAAGGAAAGAAGTCAGCACTAATGGAATACATAAATGTCAAAGAAGTGGCAGAAAGCAGGCAGAGGGAGAGGGCTTTGACATTGAGAAAGTGGGGCTTCTGGTTCAAGGTGACAGGTTAGAGAGACATATATCTCTTTTCCTTCTATAAATCCCATTGAATAAAATCTTAAAGTACTAAGGGTAATAAATTTATAGCAGTTCTTGAATGTAAGCCATTAATCTTGATGAATTTCTGAAAATATGAAAGATATATGGTATAATAAGAAATACAGGAGCAGGAGCACAGCCCAGTTGTGCACACACATGCACAGAGGCTGCCATGGAGATAGAAACCATGCTCCCTGATGGCAGTGCCTCGGAAATGCTCCCAACCTGGAGATAAAAGGTCCAGTTTCAGGAGTGGGTAGGGGTTAGAGATCAGGGGTGGTGCTTGTTGTTTGAACATCTGTTCAAGTTAACCACTTCTTCTAGTGCTACTTGCCAAAAAAAATTGGTTTGGGAATCCCAGAATAAGCTCTCTGCTCTCTACTCATGCCATTTAAAGGAAAGTTGTTTGTGGGCTCAGAGCTCATGGTCCACACCTCTCAGTGAAGGGAGGCCTGGTAAGGAACAGGATATATGTTGACAGAAGGAACCCAGGCCAGAGAATGTCCCAAGTAAGCGAGACTTCAGTTCATGATTTTTATTTATTTATTTATTTAATTAAAAAATTGTTACTCCCATTTTAAAAAAAATTTTAATTTAATTTTTTTCAGTGTTCCAAGATCCATTGTTTATGTACCACATGATTTTT
This sequence comes from Enhydra lutris kenyoni, assembly GCF_002288905.1. Classification (NCBI taxonomy): domain Eukaryota; kingdom Metazoa; phylum Chordata; class Mammalia; order Carnivora; family Mustelidae; genus Enhydra; species Enhydra lutris. The sequence continues at coordinate 20,858,998 of NW_019154101.1, forward strand.
AAATAGATAAATATATTAGAGGGAAAATAATCACACCACACACACACACACACACACACACACACACTCACTCTCTCTCTCTCAGTATGAACCAATGAACCAATCCTGAAACAGGTAATTCTGAACAGAGAACATAATTTTACATGTCTTCATAGATACCAAAGAACAAGAAGGACTTATTAGAAATTTTAAATACAATGTCTGAAATTGAGAAAAATGAAAAAGAAATTCTGGAAAACCTGAGGAAATTTAGATACCAGGCTAAAAGAAAAATAAGAACATGTAGGAGAAAATTTTTGAAGTCTTAGAGGATCCATCCAGGGTAGCTATGCTCCTTTGAAAAGTTTCAGGAAGAGAACAAAGCATCCTAAAGTATTTATGAGAGAAATAATAACATAATTAATTTTTTAGATGTAAACACATATGTTCTCAGCTTCAAAGGGCACATAGAGTGAAGAGTACATGAATGAAGAAGAAAGACCTCATCTAGACAGAGATTTGTGAAGAGGAAAGAGAGGATCTCGAAAGCCTCTACTTACTGCTTCTGATAAATGGAAATTCAGCTTCTCATCAGAGATATTATGTGGTTGAAGACAGAGGTCAGAGAAAAATATGATTTGGAACCTAAAACTAAATGTCCAGGCAAATTACCAATCAAGAGTTCAGGTAAACTAAGGACATTTTTAGCTAGGCAAGACAGAAAATTTTACTAGACAATCCTCTTTGAAGGTCTTGCTTACTATTTATCCAACAAAATAACAGAGGAACTCAAGGAAGGGAAAAAGTGAGACCATGAAACAAAACATTTAATCTATTGTATTATGTTTATGTAGAAGATTTTCCCTGTCTTTAGGAAATATATACTACATATATATAAATATGTACTATATTATATATCATACATATATTATATAATATATATTTATTATACATAAATATATACTCTCTATATATACTATAATATATACTATAATATTCAGAAATGATGGAACAAGCCAGCAACTTACTTTCAAAGGGTTTAGAAATAAAGTCTTGTATTATATCTCCAACTTTTCTGTAACTTTGTGATTTTTGAGATGAAACAATTTTAAAAAATAAAATGGGTATTTACCCCAAAGATAGATGTAGCGAAAAGAAGGGCCATCTATACCCCAATGTTCATAGCAGCAATGGCCACAGTCGCCAAACTGTGGAAAGAACCCTTCCACATGCGCCCTTCAACGGACGCATGGATAAGGAAGATGTGGTCCATATACACTATGGAGTATTATGCCTCCATCAGAAAGGATGAATACCCAACTTTTGTAGCAACATGGACGGGACTGGAAGAGATTATGCTGAGTGAAATAAGTCAAGCAGAGAGAGTCAATTATCATATGGTTTCACTTATTTGTGGAGCATAACAAATAGCATGGAGGACATGGGGAGTTAGGAGAAGGGAGTTGGGGGAAATTGGAAGGGGAGGTGAACAATGAGAGACTATGGACTCTGAAAAACAATCTGAAGGGTTTGAAGAGGTGGGGGGTGGGAGGTTGGGGGAACCAGGTGGTGGGTATTAGAGAGGGCATGGATTGCATGGAGCACTGGGTGTGGTACAAAAACAATGAATACTGTTATGCTGAAAATGAATTTAAAAAATGTTAAAAAAAATAAAACGAAGGGGCACCTGGGTGGCTCAGTTTGTTAAGCGGCTGCCTTCAGCTCAGGTCATGATTCCAGGGTCCTGGGATCGAGCCCCGCATCAGGCTCCCCTGCTTAGCAGAGAGCCTGCTTCTCTCTCTCCCTTTGCCTGCTGCTCTGCTCTGCTTGTGCTCTCTTTCTGTCAAATAAATAAATAAAATATTTTAAAAGAAGAAGAAGAAAAAAACTGTAAAAGGTAAAAATAGTTACGTTTTCAGAGATGCCCCCCCACAAGGTGTGCCCTGCTCAAATTCTGTCCCATCTTCCATCCCCTAGCACTCTCTTATCATACCTTTTTAACATCATCAACAATTGACTTTTCATTCTATATTTAATTTTTGTATGTTCCTTATCTTTTGCTTCTGCTTCATCATCTAGAATATACTCTTCATGAGGAACTGCTTTATCACCTGAGCATGAAGCAATGCTAAGAACATACTTAGTTCTGGATAAATATTTGTTCAATGAACTAAAAATCTCTTTATTACAAGTACTAGTAATAAGTAAAATGTCAGTCTTTCTAAGTTATTAATCCTTTTCAAATACTAAAGTTGCATCTACTCAGTAATGCCTGTTATTTGAGACAACCAATTTTTACTGCTATTTCTACATGAAAAGAAACCTACTCAAACACTACATGCAAGATTTTTGTCCCCTGGGATTTTCTTGAAAATGAGATGTCTTCTGCAAGTCAATCAATCCAAGGGCAGAAAGTTTTAAATGTTAATTTGCTCTCCTCAGATAACTGAGAAGATGGTTAGCTACATTATTATTATTTTTTAGAACAAAATATAATAGGGTATTAAAAGAAATAGCAGAAGACTTTTAAAAAAGAAAAATAATTCCAGGATGATGTTTATGTACTAAATCTAGAGTACAAGTTAGAACGGGGAATAAGACAGCTCCAGGAAAATATGTCCTAGATGAGAAAGAATTTCCTGTAATAAAACATTGATTAAAAATTTAAGTGACCTTAATGATAAGGAGAAACTATAGCATCATAAAAATAAACAAACAAATAAAAGCAATGTGCTCTCCCCCTTTCCCTGTTGGGTATGTGCTCTTTCCAACTGCAAAAACTTAATGACAGGGGATCATTGCCCAATCACACCACTTGATTCTGCACGGAGCTACATTTAAATAATGATTGTAAATGCTATTTTTTAAAAAAATTTACCTATAGACAAAGTAAATAATTATTTTTAGTTATTAGTGAAGATAAGTGATGTAAAATTGGGTCTTATGAAGTATGATGTAATGCCTAAAATGAATGAGTCAAGAAATAGTAGGTTGTATTTTATTTGAAGGCATAGATTAGTAAATAGAAAAGCTGAATACCTAAAAATATGGCTTTTAGAGTTTGAAGTGTCTGACAGGTGGAAATAAGGAAGTGAGAGCGTTTTAAAAATCAGCAAAATTCCTCATTCTTCATGATGGGGGGGAGTAGTTAGTTGTAGTTTAAATTGATAAATAAATGAATGAATACAAACATAATGGATATAAACACCAAAAGAAGTACACTTGTATAAGTGACTATCAGTGAGGATGGAGAGTATAGTTTACTTTTCATGTCAGATCCTCTTGTTCAGTTTGAGTTTGAAATTTCAAATTGTATACTCAATGTGCATACAAAAATGTCTGGTCCTATGCACCTCAGCTGGGAAAATTAGTTCTCCCAACAAGTGGGTTAGTGAGGAGAGGGCTTGGTTCTACTCTTCAGTGTAGTTTCCAACTATTTTTATTTTTGCAATGAGCATATATCATTTTGAATAAATATTACATATAAAATTATATATATCTATATATCTATATATATCATTATATCATTATATAATAAGAAGATGAACAGGCCACAGAGTTAAATGCTAAATCAGAGGAAGACTAAAACATCATTGGATTTGGCAATTGAGAGGAGACCAGATGAGTACAGTTTCCATCCAGTGCAGGGAAACTGTGAAGGAAGTCCCCTCTGCAATGAGGAGTGAAAGGGAGTAGGGGCAGAAGATATAAGTGTACAACTGTTTTCTAGAAGTTGTGATGAACAAGGGAAGGGAGAGAATGTAAAAGTTAAGTTGCTAACATTGGAAGAGCATGGTTATTTAAGGATCACTTTGATGTAAAATAGAGTGCTGTATCTAATAGCTTTAACTTAAAACTGAAAGGCTCATGATATATAAAGAGCATCGAATGGTCACATAAAGATTTTCTTTTTTGTTTGGATGAGGCCAGCACACAATACATTTTTATGGAACCTTATTTTTACAGTTTTAAGGCTTTCCTATCTTCCTTCATTTAGCCCATTTTTCTCAGAAATCCCTTTCACAGACTTTCCCTACAGAGGCTTCTAAAACTATTGGGAAGTAACTCTGTCCCTACACATCTTTGACTACATCTGATCATTCACATGTACTTCTAAAAAGGCAGTGAAATATCAGTATTTTTAAAATTTTATTTCCTAAGTTTATGCTACTTAAAGCCCAGTCCTTAGCCATTATGACCAGTGTGCTAAATTGATAAAGCATCTATTTTCCTATCCAGAAATGACTACTGAATGAAGCCTGGTTGTTCTTCGTAACTGAATGACTCCTTGGATGAAGTCAAAGTGTTTCTGCCATTTCATGTTGGCTTTCTGGGCCAGATGCCAGTTTTTTCAGTCATCTTGGGTTAAGGAAAAAATATGACATTGTTTTTTTTTCCCTCCATTCTTTCTTGTTCTCATTTTCTTCCTCTGTCCTTTGCATTGCCCTTCCGCTTACTTGTGCCCAGCTCCTAATGTACTTAACATCTTGCCCAGTGCCTCCACAGCCCAACTTTTAGCAAAACCTGATCTTCAGAAAGAATCAGAGAAATTCATCCAACCTGAAACAAAGCTAATAAATGTCTTGCCTCATTAAGCCCTTGATGAATGTTAAATGCATGAATAAGATGTAAATGACTAATACTGTTTCTTCTGGCTGGTGATTGTTGTGTAACAAACTACTACAAATGCCCACAGATCCTGTGTCAAGAATCCTGAGTCAAGAATTCACAAAAGCACAGAACAGCTCTGCTCTGTTCCATATGTTTGGGACCTCAACTAGAATGACTCAGATAGCTGGGGGTGACTCAGATGGCAGAGTTGGGACACGGGGACTGGGATCATCTCTCAAGATGGCTTCAGTCACCTGTCTGGTGTCTGATCTGAGATGGCTGCAGATCAGGGTCATCTGGGATTGTCAATTAGCATCCCTATATGAAGGTTCTCCAGCATGATGGTCTCAGGATAATTGGATTTCTACAAGAAAACAATTTAGTGCTCTAAGAACTAGTGTTCCTGAGTCCAAAGGGGATGTTGCATGGTCTCTTATGAACTAGCCTAGGGACTCACATAGCATCATGTCCAATATACTCTATTGGCAAAAGCAGTCACAGATCCCACCAGAACTTGAGAAGAAGGGGCTGAGGTCATCTCTCAGCAGGAGAAGCATCAGCAAACTTGTGGCTTCTGGTTATAATAGGCACAATGCCTATTTTATTAATTCCTAAGATGAGTTCCCTCTTTACAGAGGAAAAGAAGTGAAAAAGCCAAATAGTGAATAGAAAACATACAGGTATCTGTGGGTAGGTGGAGAAAATAATTTTAAGAAAGGAACCACCTAGTGATACATAAATGACTAAAAACAATTTCAAGAAGCCCCTCTTTGGGATTTTAGAAGGACTTATTGAACTTATTCAGACTACTGAAAATATTACAATAGCAACTTCTAAGTTTTTTTAATGCATTTGCAAACATTTATTTATGAAGTAGGTGGAGAAAGGAGAATGAAACTAACATTAATTGGATTCCTTCTGCGTTCTAAGATCCCAGGGACTGTGCAGTTCTGAGATTGCGGTTTCTGTGTGTGATGGTCAAAGCTGGCATCAACTTATATGAGAATGCATGGGAATAAATTTACATGTCATCAAATACCTTTATAGGAATGATAAAGTTTCAATGTCTTTAGATTAAATGAAAAAAATCTAAAATAGGCATATAAATGCTATATAGTTGTATAGAATATGCCTGCTAATTCATCTAGTATAATACATGGTAGATATTTTTTAGTATATTGTTTATAATATGATAGTTGGGTTCCTCAGATCATTTGTACTATCAGGTATTATCTTACAAAAATAAAAATTTTTTTTGCAGTGGGGGAAACTAGGAACTATGCAGTTTCAGATTTGCATATAAAAGTTATATTTTTATATTAATGTTAATGATAAAACTGTTTCTATCTGTAATGATAATTGTTATGGCAATAAATTAAATGTCTAAAAAGTGTTACAATGTGACCAAAATGACACATTAACACTACTGATTATATCCCGAATAATACGTACGACTAGACCAAATGTGAGTTACCAGTTCATAAATAACACAGCCTGTTTTTATAATGAGAAAATTACTTTGGGATAAAATGGCTTTAGAAATCTAAAATTAGGGGCACCTGGGTGGCTCATTGGGTTAAAGCCTCTGCCTTCAGCTCAGGTCATGATCCCAGGGTCCTGGGATCGAGCCCCGTATCAGGCTCTCTGCTCAGCGGGGAGCCTGCTTCCTCCTCTCTCTCTGTCTGCTTCTCTACCTACTTGTGATCTCTGTCTGTCAAATAAATAAATTAAAAAAAAAATTAAAAGAAAAGAAATCTAAAATTAACAATAAAATGCAGAATTACTTACAATGTTAATGGTAAATAAAGGAATGCAATTATTACTGAAAAACTGCAAGTTACGAAAAAAAGCACTTGTGTGATCTTATTCATGAGTCTTTGACTTTGACTTTACAAAGTCAACCTGGTAAATGGTCACAGGTAGCTGTGGGGAAGGCTCTGTAGAAAATTCATGGTATAAATACCTGCAGTCACATTGTAAGGTCCTTTCTCAAATTGACAGCTTATCTTTATGTCAGGGGGTTATAAGTCTGTCAAATGTCTAAATCTGGGAATGAAGCAAAACCATGAATCTCCAGCTGAGCAATCAAAGCTAGGTTTCTTCCCAGCAGACCTAGAATGTTTTCATCTGTATATGTCAAGGAGGACCTTGCCAGACTGTTCATCCATTTCATTTCTGGAGATGCAGTGATTAGCTTGCCACCACCACAGATTTCTTCAGGTCACTTATTCCCATTCTAACACTTTGATTTATTGTGGTAATGGCTCTCACCTTATTTTTTATATGAAAGCTCCATTCCTGGTCTGTTTCATGTTGGGATCCCATCATTCCTACTGAGATCAGGGACACCAGCTCTATTGCAGCACCCTTCACCACCATCTTTAGTATAGAGAAGATGGCTGCCACAGAACTCTTCTCACCCATTGGGTTAAAGGAATACTTTGGTTAAGGGAGTGACCTTTGAGGCCTGTTGGATGGATATGAAGTGCTAGTGATGGTATAAGAAATGCTGAATCAAAATTGCACTTAAAAAAAAAAAGATTTTATTTATTTACTTGAAAGAGAGAGAAAGCACAAGTGGGAGGAGGGGTAGTGGGAGAGGGACAAGCAGACTCTGTGCTGAGTAGGGAGCCTGACATGGGGCTCAATCCCAGGACCCTGAGATCATGACCTGAGCTGAAGTCAGATGCTTAATCAACTGAGCCACCCAGGTGCCCCAACATTGCACATTTCTTTCTTTCTCTCTTCCTTCCTTCTTCCTTCCTTCCTTCCCTTTTCTCTTTCTTTCTCTGTTTCTTTCTCTCTCTCTCTCTCTTTCTTTCTTTCTTTAGATCTTATTTATTTATTTGTCTGAGAGAGAGAGAGCACAGGCAGGCAGAGTGACAGGCAGAGGCAGAGGGAGAAGCAGGCTCCCTGCCGAGCAAGGAGCCCAATGTAGGACTCAATCCCAGGAGGCTGGGATCATGACCTGAGCCGAAGGCAGCTGCTTAACTGACTGAGCCACCCAGGCATCCCAACATAGCACATTTCTAAGGATATATAATGAGGATGGATTTGAAATCCAGAAAACAAAGAATAACCTTTCTAAACACCTTTTTGAGAGGTACACCTGGGTGACTCAGTCAGTTAAATGTCTGACTCTTGATTTTGGCTCAGGTCATAATCTCAGGGTTTTAGGATTGAGCCCTGCATTGGGCTCCACTCTTAGCAGGGATTCTGCTTGAGGATTATCTTCCTCTCCCTCTGCCCCTCCCCTGCTAAAATAAATAAGTAAATCATTTAAAAAAAGGAAAAACAAAATCAAAACATCTGTTGTGTTTGCTTCCTAGTGCCCTACCAACTGAACTTGGAATAGGGCAGAGTGGCCTCATTCTGGGTGTGTGCTCATGTGATCATAATAAAGTATTTTAAGAAATAGGAAAAAATTTTTAGGACTAGTTACACAATTGTGTTGTGTCAATTGCAGAACCTTATGGTTTATATTTGCTTTCTCTATATGTAACTTTAACATTTTTCTGTGGATTTGTTGGTCTCTTCTTAAATAGCCACTAATATATCAATTATATTTTTGTTCAGAATTCTTTATGTAATAGGCTGGTTTTAGATAATGGAAAAAATTAAAAATGATAAGGGTAAATGATTTTATTTTACTAATTTCGTGTATTCCTTTTTCCCGAGAAGAGTTGTAGCTAGGATTGAAAGCAAACATCAGGGCGCCTGGGTGGCTCAGTGGGTTAAGCCGCTGCCTTCAGCTCAGGTCATGATCTCAGGGTCCTGGGATCGAGTCCCGCATCGGGCTCTCTGCTCAGCAGGGAGCCTGCTTCCCTTCCTCTCTCTCTCTGCCTGCCTCTCTGCCTACTTGTGATCTCTGTCTGTCAAATAAATAAATAAAATCTTTAAAAAAAAAAAAAAAAAAAAAAAAAAAAAAAAAAAAAAGAAAGCAAACATCACCAGCCCTCTTCAGCACCTTAAACATGTCTCAACTTGTATCATATTCCTTCTTTCTCTCTCCCTTTCCTCCTTCTCAGAGTCCATCTGGTAGGAACTACTGTTCAGCCACATCCTCCTATCATTGAGAGAAAAACTCTAACTTCTAGTTGTTCTGGCATGGTGTTCAATAAGTAAATTCCAATTTTGAGATTTTCAGGAAGAAAATAATCCATTTCTCTAGTAACAAATTTTGCCTCTTACAAGGCAAATGTTCTTACTTTCAGATCATTGACTTGTTATGGACTTAAGTTAAATCTATTTTGAAACCCAGCCAAGAAATGTCAGCAATGATTTTTAAATTCTGCATGATATCCGACCTTTCCTTCCCTGATGCAAGGAAACTTGGGGTCTCGGACTTCTTTTATTGGTGGAGAGTCTGGGGGGAAGGAGTGTTTAAAAAAATGAGAAAAGAAAAACAATTAGGTGATATATCAAAATAACGTACTGCTATGTAAAGCCATGCTGTATAACAATGGTATAAAAAATGGTACATATGGGGCACCTGGGTGGCTCAGTTTGTTAAGCGACTGCCTTTGACTCAGGTCATGATCCTGGAGTCCCGGGATCGAGTCCCACATCAGGCTTCCAGCTCTACAGGGAGTCTGCTTCTCCCCCTGACCTTCTCCCCCTCTCATTCTCTCTCTCTTTCAAATAAATAAATAAAATCTTTAAAAAAAAAAGGTACATATGTTATTTTATATAAAGGAATCATGAGTCCCCTGTATTAGTTATGCAACAGTGTGTAACAAATCAGCCCCCAAACTTACAGGCTAAAGAAATTTAGCATTATTTATCTCTTATGATTTCTGTGGGTCAGAAACTTGGGACTAGCATGGGCAGTTCTGGCTCTGTGTCATTTCATGAGGATGTAGTCATCTGTCAGCTAAGACTGAAGTTAATTGAAAGGCTTGATGGATGCTGGAGGATCCTCTTCTAACTTAGCTCCCTCATGTGACTTGCAAATTGGTGTGGCTATTGCCTGGAAGTCTCAGCCACCGCCCCCCCCCATTTTATTTTATTTTATTTCTTTTCAGTGTTCCAAAATTCACTGTATATGTACCACACCCAGTGCTCACCACCAGGCTCACCCAATCCCCCCATCCCCTCCAAAACCCTCAGTTTGTTTCTCAGAGTCCACAGTCTCTGATGGATCATATCCCCCTCCAAGTTCTCTCAACTCACTTCTCTCCATCTCCCAATGCCCTCTGTGTTATTCCTTATGCTCCACAAGTAAGTGAAACCATATGATAATTGACTCTGTCTGCTTGACTTATTTCACTCAGCATAATCTCTTCCAGTCCCATTCATGTTAATACAAAAGTTGGGTATTCATCCTTTCTGATGGAGGCATAATACTCCATTGTATATATGGACCATATCTTCTTTATCCATTCATCTGTTGAAGGGCATCTTGGCTCTTTCCACAGTTTGGCTACTGTGGCCATTGCTGCTATGAACATTGGGATACAGATGGCTCTTCTTTTCATTACATCTGTATCTTTGGGGGTAAATACCCAGTAGTGCAATTGCAGGGTCATAGGGAAGCTCTATTTTTAATTTTTTGAGGAATCTCCACACTGTTTTCCAAAGTGGCCACACCAACTTGCATTCCCACCAACAGTGTAAGAGGGTTCCCCTTTCTCCACATTCTCTCCAACACTCGTTGTTTCCTGTCTTCTTAATTTTGGGCCATTCTAACTGGTGTAAGGTGGTATCTTAATGTGGTTTTGATTTGAATCTCCTTGATGGCTAGTGATGATGAACATTTTTTCATGTGTCTGATAACCATTTGTATGTCTTCATTGGAGAAGTGTCTGTTCATATCTTCTGCCCATTTTTTGATATGATTATCTGTTTTGTGTGTGTTGAGTTTGAGAAGTTATTTATAGATCCTGGATATCAACCTTTTGTCTGTACTGTCATTTGCAAATATCTTCTCCCATTCCGTGGGTTGCCTCTTTGTTTTCTTGACTGTTTCCTTTGCTGTGCAGAAGCTTTTGATCTTGATGAAGTCCCAAAAGTTTATTTTCACTTTTGTTTCCTTTGCCTTTGGAGACATGTCTTGGAAGAAGTTGCTGTGTCTTATATTGAAGAGGTTACTGCCTATGTTCTCCTCTAGGATTCTGATGGATTCCTGTCTCACGTTGAGGTCTTTTATCCATTTCAAGTTTATGTTTATGTACAGTGTAAGAGAATGGTCGAGTTTCATTCTTCTACATATAGCTGTCCAATTTTCCCAGCACCATTTATTGAAGAGACTGTCTTTTTTCCACTGTATATTTTTTCCTGCTTTGTCGAAGATTATTTCACCATAGAGTTGAGGGTCCATATCTGGGCTCTCTACTCTGTTCCACTGGTCTATGTGTCTGTTTTTATGCCAGTACCATGCTGTCTTGGTGATCACAGCTTTGTAGTAAAGCTTGAAATCAGGTAACTTGATGCCGTCAATTTTATTTTTGTTTTTCAACATTTCCTTAGCAATTCGGGGTCTCTTCTGATTCCATACAAATTTTAGCGTTATTTGTTCTAGCTCTTTGAAAAATACTGGTGGAATTTTGATTGGAATGGCATTAAAAGTATAGATTGCTCACAGACAACTATTAATCAAGATAAAGAGCCATATTGATATGAATACATTAATAGTAGGGGATTTTAACACACCACTCTCAGTAATAGACAGATCATCCAAGCAGAAAATCCATAAAGGGACAAGAGCATTAAATGACCAGATGGACCTCATAGTTATATACAGAACATTCCACCCTAAAACAACAGAATACTCATTCTTCTTGAGTGCACATGAAATCTTCTCCAGAATAGACCACATTTGGGTCACAAATCAGGGCTCAACTGATACCAAAAGATTGAGATTATTCACTGCATATTCTCAGACCACAATGCTTTGAAACTGGAACTCAACCACAAGAAAAAGTTTGGAAGGAATTCAAACACTTGGAAGCTAAAGACCACCTTGCTTTAGAATGTTTGGGAAATACATAGCCATCCAAGCCTCCCTCAAAAAAATTGAAAAATCCAGAATACACCAGCTCTCTTTACACCTTAAAGAACTGGAGAATAAACAACAAATTAAGCCAACCCCACACACAAGAAGGGAAATAACCAAGATTAGAGCACAGATCAATAAGATTGAAACTAGAGATACAGTAGAACATATTAATGAAACTAGAAGCTGGTTTTTTGAAAGAATCAATAAGATTGATAAACCTTTGGCCAAACTAATCCAAAAGAAAAGAGAGAGGACCCAAATTAATAAAATTATGAAGGAAAAGGGAGAGATCATGACTAACACCAAGAAAATAGAAGCAATCATCAGAAATTATTATCAAGAGTTATATACCAATAAGTTAAGCAACCTAGAAGAAATGGATGCATTCCTGGAAACCTATAAACTTCCAAAACTGAATCAGGAAGAAATTGACAACCTGAATAGACCAATATCTAATAAGGAGATTGAAGCAGTGATCAAATACCTCCCCCCAAAAAAGAGCCCAGGACCTGACAGATTCCCTGGAGAATTCTACCAAACATTCAAAGAAGAAATAATACCTATTCTCCTGAAGCTGTTTCAAAAAATAGAAACAGAAGGAAAACTTCCAGACTCTTTTTATGAAACCAACATTACCTGATCCCCAACCCAGGCCAAGACCCCACCAAAATGGAGAATTTCAGGCCAATATCCCTGATGAATATGGATGCTAAGATTCTCTCTTTTTTTTTATTTTAAATTTTTAAATTTTTTATTAACATATAATGTATTATTAGCCCCAAGGGTACAGATCTGTGTCTGTGAATTGCCAGGTTTACACACTTCACAGCACTCACCATAGCACATACCTTCCCCAATGTCCATAACCCCACCACCCTCTCCCTACTCACCTACCCCCGGCAACCCTCAGTTTGTTTTGTGAGATTAAGAGTCTTTTATGATTTATCTCCCTCCCAATCCCATCTTGTTTCACTTATTCTTTTCCTACCCCGCAAGTCTCCCACATTGCATCTCCACTTCCTCATATCAGGGAGATCATATGATAGTCGTCTTTCTCTGATTGACTTATTTTGCTAAGCATAATACCCTCTAGTTCCATCCACATCATTGCAAATGGCAAGATTTCATTTCTTTTGATGGCTGCATAGTATTCCATTGTATATATATACCACCTCTTCTTAATCCATTCATCTGTTGATGGACATCTAGGTTCTTTCCATAGTTTGGCTATTGTGGACATTGCTGCTATAAACATTTGGGTGCATGTGCCCCTTTGGATCACTACATTTGTATCTTTAGGGTAAATACCCAGTAGTGCAATTGCTGGGTCATAGGGTAGCTCTATTTTCAACTTTTGGAGGAAACTCCATGCTGTTTTCCAGACTGGTTGCACCAGCTTGCATTCCCACCAACAGTGGCGGAGGGTTCCCCTTTCTCCAGATGCTAAGATTCTCAGCAAGATCCTAGCTAATAGGATCCAACAGTACGTTAAAAAGATTATACACCATGACCAGGTGGGACTTATTCCTGGGATGCAAGGGTGGTTCAACATTTGCAAATCAATCAATGTGATAGAACAAATCAATAAGAGAGAAGAACCACATAGTCCTCTCAATTGATGCAGAAAAAGCATTTGACAAGATACAGCATCAGTTTCCCTTCATATGGGTGTTTCCACAGGGCTTCTTGTCTTTAACATATGATGGCTGTGTTCCCTGGGTTCTAAGGCTGAAGCTGCAGTGTGTTTTATAACTTAGTCTTGGAAATCACACGCAGCTACTTTTGATGTATTCTTTTAGTCACATAGGTTAGCTTTGATTCAGTGTGGGAGGGCACTACACAGGGATCTGAACACAGGGAGGTGAGGATCAATGGGGTTCATAGTCTGCTCTCTGATGCCTAATGGTTGATATTGCTCCCAAATAAAAAAAAATGTACTTACTGTCTCCCAAGAACCCCCAATGTTTCTTCTCATTATAACATCAGCTTGAGAACCAGGATCTCATAATGTAAATCAGGCTCAGGTAGAGATGAAGCTTTTTATATAGACTTCCCAAAGTAAAGCTCCTCTAATTCCTACCAGCCTGAACACCTAGAGAAAAAACTTTCTGTCCCTGATGTCCACCTAACAGGTATAGTGAGACAAGAGTAGGATAACTGCTTTCCATTCAGAAAAGGGGGAAATGGGAGGCACATGGCAATCACTAGTTCATAACAATTCTGAAATCCATTGAGGCATATGCTGCCACTTCCTGATAAACTTTCATTCCTGCTGCTTCCTGGGATTGATTCTTGATGGCCCTTGTGTCTGTTCATTCCAATCTCTAAATCATCCTCTCCCATCTGCCATAAAAATTAGTTTGTGTTTCCAAGTGAGTAGTTTTCTTGGCCTACTTTATATTTTTGGTTCTAATGGCTCTTTTCATTTTGTACTGTCCCTGCCCATTTTAGTCCAATCTGGTGACATTTATACTAACACAATTATCCCTTAAAGCTTTGTGGGTCTTTCATGAATATTTTTGGGGTTCACTCTAGAGACAAACCCTTTAGGATAAGTCCTGATCTACTGTGGGCTTCTGCTGAAATTCCTGAGGGACAGTACCTCAGGAGCCCAATTTTTTTCAAAGTTTTATTTATTTATTTTAGAAAGAGGCAGTATGCACATGCAAGGGAGGGGTCTGAGGGAGTGAGAGGAGCAGATGGGGAGGGAGAGGGACAGGGAAAGCATCTCAAACAGACTACAAGCTGAGCATGGAGTAGGGCTTAATCCTATGACCCCAAGATCGTGACCTGAGCTGAAAACAAGAGTGGGATGCTCAACGGACTGAGCCACCCAGGACATCCCAAGAGGAGCCCAGTTATTTATATGAGAGGATACCACTCAAACCCCTCGAGGGCATTTTTACTGACAAAAGTTCTTGGAGGTACTGCCTTTATCCTTCCTGAGGTCTCAACAAAGAATTTTCCAGTCACACCTTTAGTTTTATCTTTATACCATGTTTCCTAATTGGACCTTGGATTGGGTCTACTTGGAGGCAACTTCTTAATTTTAGCATTGTGTATAGTCTGGAGAGGCCACGATTCTTGGCTTTTCAACAGTCCTTCCTTTGCTTCTCTCTTCTGTTGCATTTTACTATAAGCTGAAGAAACATCCATATGGCACTTTCAGTAGTGCCTAGAAATCTCCTTGGCTTTCTCACCCAGTTCATGAGGTACAGTTTTTATGTTCTCACCTTATCACAATCAAAAATGTTGGTAAACTGTTTGCTGCAACATAACCAAGATCCTTTTTTCTTTTTCCAATAGTATTTCCCTTATTTCTTTTTTGCCCTTACCAACTACTTTGTGATGTAGTATTTTTGAATGTTGGTGAGGTGGGTGGGATTCAGAGCCCATAGCCAAGAAAGAATTCTTTAGATGTCTTTGGTGCCAGAATGGTAGTTTATTGTCTTTGGTGCCAAAAAAGGTAGTTTCTGTCCATAGGACCCGTGGACAAAAAGAGCTGCTGCTGGCTGCTGGCTGCTGCCTTGGGGATTGTGAGGAGCAAATGATTATATACCTTGGGGTTGGGAGAAGTAGTATAAGGGAACTTCCAAAAGGACTTTCATACGCTAAAGGAGACTCGGGATCCAGGAGGAAGGTTAAAAACTGCCCATCTCAAGTATTTGTCAATGGGCAGAAGGTTATAAAGATATTTAATTTTATCTACATTTCCTTCTGCCTTTGTTTCCCACATCACTTGTAGAAGACTACAAGGTTCTTTTAATACTTCAGTTCAATCTGTTCAAGACCCTTTAGATTTTTCACAGATGGGCTTCCCAAAATTCATCCAGTGTTTGCTCTTCATCCAATCCCTAAGCCACTCCTGCATTTTTAGCTTTTTGTTATGGCAGTACTCAGTTCCAGATACCAAAATGTATGTTAATCACCTACTGCTGTATAAATACATTACCCAAGAACTTAGTGGGTTAAAGGAAAATAAACATGTATTATTTCACACAGATTCCTTAGATTAGGAATTCAGACAGGGCACAGAGGAGATAATTTTTCTCTGCGCCATGATGTTTGGGGTCTCAGCTAGAAGATGCAGAGTTTGGAAGCTAGGAGCACTGAAAACTTGTTCATTTGCATGTCTAGTGGTTGATATGTATGTTGACTGGAAGTCTAGATGGGGCTGTTGGTTTTCACAGCCACTTTTTTTTTTTTTTTTTCAGTCTCCACATGGCCTTTACTTTACTACAACATGGTGGCTGGATTCTAGAGACCTAGCCTTAGAAGTCAGGTAGCATCACTTCCGCTGTGTTACGTTGGTCTTGTCAGTCACAAGCACCCATGCAGATCTAAGGGGAGGGAATATAGATACCACCTTTTACCGGGAAGAGTGCCAGCCACATTATTAAAAGAACATATAGATGTTTGTATAGGTGTTTCCACTTTTGGAAAATACAATCTACCATAGCCACCAAGACTTTAAGTCATGTCAAGAATGAAAATGCTCTCAGGCACATCAAGCCATATATTGTATGCTACCAATTTACTCACAATATTGTATATGATATATGTAATATATACATATATTTAATTACTTATACTTAACTTTAAAGGTGACATCTGAAATTCTAATTCTACTGAAAAAATTAAATCATAAATATAATATTGACAAATAACTGAAGGTATCAATAAAAATATACATATCATTTCCTATTATAGTCAATGATAAAATTTAATAGAATTCCAAATTGTAAGAGTGAATGTTAAAGACGTCCCTTAAAAGTGTTGAATCTTGGGGCGCCTGGGTGGCTCAGTGGGTTACCCTCTGCCTTCAGCTGAGGTCATGATCTCAGGGTCCTGAGGCTGAGCCCCACATTGGGCTCTCTGCTCAACAGGGAGCCTGCTTCCCCCCACCCCCTGCTTGCCTCTCTACCTACTTGTGATCTCTGTCTGCCAAATAAATAAATAAAATCTTTAAAAAAAAGTATTGAATCTTTTAGAAGAATTTCACCAAATAATCAGAATAATACATATTCTTTTATCTTCCATTTAGAACATCATATATAGTTATATTAAAGATGAATTTTTGCTTTATACTTATATTTTCATAGCATATAGTTAATCAAAGGAGAGGACCAGATGGAATACAACTCTATTTTGATGCACATTTGCATAAAAAGGGAAATCTCAGCAATCTGTGCGTATTGGTTCCAAGATTCTAAATATATAGACGTACAGAGAATCTGTAAATCTCTGAATGGGAAAGACTGTATCATACATATACAACATGGTGGAAGATAGATCTTTGTATTCTGACATTCACCGGGCCTATATTTGGTCTGGATGGTAGGCCCTTGTGACCCAAAATGGATCTATGGACCATCAGTGGAGGTTTTTAGAAATGAAGACTGTCAGATCCTGCTGGAACCACTGACCATAATCTGTGTTTTCACAAGATCCCATGCTGATTCATAAGTACACTGAGAAGCACTGAGAAGACAGTATTTTTTTTAATATGAATATGTTCACATTTCAAGATGAGTGTGCAAATTAACTTATGAATTGACCTTACCATGATTTGATGAGGCAGGTTTCCTGTGTATGGAGTATTACTAACTGGATTTGCCACTTGGCTGCAAGAAACAAAAGTTTTCTAACTCTTCGTTGTTTTTTGACCAAATCATTTTTCACTTTCTTTTTACCTCCCCGTCATCTAGAAAAGACATTGACTGGGTTGGCAAACAACTAATATTAGGAGATGTTGCCTCCTCCACTTTCATTATGAAGCATTCACTCTAGACATTCTTCCCAAAGGTGACTATTTAAAATTATGCATTTGTTTATTTATTCAAATGCTTAATATGAAAATTTCAAAGATACAGAAACATTTAAACAACTGTACAACAATGTGCTGATTTTACTGTTATTGCTCCTGATTTTAGGGAGTTACAGACTATTCTATGTGGTCACCTCACAATTGGCTCTTGCTGTAGCCAGCAACTACTTCCAATTAAGATGGTGTACTAGATCTCTAGCTCCAACAGTAAAAACTTTTGCCATGTTTTCTTTAACTTTATAAGACTTTTTTTTTCTGAATTATTTAAAAGTTATTTAGGGGCATGGTAAACCTTCATCTAACAATATTTTATCATACTTCTAAACAATGAAGACATTTTCTTTTCCAATCCTAATACCATTATCACACCTGATAAAATTAGCAGTACTTGCCTATATTCAAATCTTACCAAGTATCTTTTATAGTTTTATTTTCTTTTTTTAAATCTAGGAGAAAAGGTCATTTTTCTTTGTTTCTTTTTGTTTGGAGAAGGGGAGGGCATAAAATCAAGAGTTTATTTTTTAAACATTTTCTTTGAAAAATAGTTAGCTTCAACCTTTGGCCTCCCAGTTTGACTGGGTAGAAGTTTTGTAAAGAAGAAATTTAGAGGCAAAAGTTTTGGAAATGATTCAGGTAGTGAAGACAAATGTGGTTCAAATATTTACAGATTAAGAAAATGGTGCATAACAAGACATTTGAATCTGAACAAACATTTTCAACAAGATTCCATCAGCTTTTTCTTAAAAGTAAATATTTGCCTAGTGTCTCTGCACACAGGAGCTCTGTTGGCTCTTTCAAATATGAAAAGAAAAAAAAAAGGCAGTTACCTTTCACTATCTGCTGTTTATTACTTTATGTTCTTTATGCAGACAAGAGCCACAGCAATGTTTACCCTAAGTGAGAATCTTCACTCTGTACATAATTTGTCAAAGTTTGGAAGTCCTAGCTGAAGTTGACATGACATCATATTAAAGGGGGACAGAGCAACAATTTTTTTAAATAATTTATTTTTATTTATTTATTTATTTATTTTATTATTATTATTATTTTTTATTTATTTTTTATTTTTTATAAACATATAATATATTTTTATCCCCAGGGGTACAGGTCTGTGAATCGCCAGCTTTACACACTTCACAGCACTCACCATAGCACATACCCTCCCCAATGTCCATAACCCCACAACCCTTTCCCTCCCCTCCTCTCCCCAGCAACCCTCAGTTTGTTTTGTGAGATTAAGAGTCTCTTATGGTTTGTCTCCCTCCCGATCCCATCTTGTTTCATTTATTCTTTACCTACCCCAAGCTCCCCACATTGCATCTCCACTTCCTCATATCAGGGAGATCATATGATAGTCGTCTTTCTCTGATTGACTTATTTTGCTAAGCATAATACCCTCTAGTTCCATCCACGTCGTCGCAAATGGCAAGATTTCATTTCTTTTGATGGCTGCATAGTATTCCATTATATATATATATCACCTCTTCTTTATCCATTCATCTGTTGATGGACATCTAGGTTCTTTCCATAGTTTGGCTATTGTGGACATTGCTGCTATAAACATTCCAGTGCACGTGCCCCTTTGGATCACTACATTTGTATCTTTAGGGTAAATACCCAGTAGTACAATTGCTGGGTCATAGAGTAGCTCTATTTTCAACTTTTGGAGGAACCTCCATGCTGTTTTCCAGAGTGGTTGCCCCGCTTGCAGTCCCACCAACAGTGGAGGAGGGTTCCCCTTTCTCTGCATCCTTGACAGCATCTGTCATTTCCTGAGTTGTTAATTTTAGCCATTCTGACTAGTGTGGTATCTCATTGTGGTTTTGATTTGTATTTCTCTGATGCCAAGTGATGTGGAGCACTTTTTAATGTGTCTGTTGGCCATCTGGATGTCTTCTTTGCAGAAATGTCTGTTCATGTCCTCTGCCCAGTTCTTGATTGGATTATTTGTTCTTTGGGTGTTGAGTTTGCTAAGTTCTTTATAGATTTTGGATACTAGCTGTTTATCTGATATGTCATTTGCAAATATCTTCTCCCATTCTGTCAGTTGTCTTTTGGTTTTGTTAACTGTTTCCTTTCCTGTGCGAAAGCCTTTGATCTCGATGAAGTCCCAATAGTTCATTTTTGCCCTTGCTTCCCTTGCCTTTGGCGATGTTCCTAGGAAGAAGTTGCTGTGGCTGAGGTCAAAGAGGCTGATGCCTGTGTTCTCCTCAAGGATTTTGACAGATTCCTTTCTCACATTGAGGTCCTTCATCCATTTTGAGTCTATTTTCGTGTGCGGTATAAGGAAATGGTCCAGTTTCATTCTTCTGCATGTGGCTGTCCAATTTCCCCAACACCATTTGTTGAAGAGGCTGTCTTTTTCCATTGGACATTCTTTCCTGCTTTGTCAAAGATTAGTTGACCATAGAGTTGAGAGTCTATTTCTTGGCTCTCTATTCTGTTCCATTGATCTATGTGTCTGTTTTTGTGCCAGTACCATACTGTCTTGATGATGACAGCTTTGTAATAGAGCTCAAAGTCTGGAATTAGGATGCTGCCGACTTTGGTTTTCTTTTTCAATATTCCTCTGGCTATTTGAGGTCTTTTCTGGTTCCATATTAATTTTAGGATTATTTGTTCCATTTCTTTGGAAAAAATGGATGGGATTTTGATAGCGATTGCACTAAATGTGCAGATTCTTTAGGTAGCATAGGCATTTTCACAATATTTGTTCTTCCAATCAATGAGCATGGAACATTCTTCCATTTCTTTGTGTCTTCTTCAATTTCTTTCATGAGTACTTTATAGTTTTCTGAGTATAGATTCTTTGCCTCTTTGGTTAGATTTAATCCTAGGTATCTTATGGTTTTGGGTGCAATTGTAAATGGGATTGACTCCTTAATTTCTCTTTCTTCTGTCCTGTTGTTGGTGTAAAGAAATGCAACTGATTTCTGTGCATTGATTTTATATCCTGACACTTTATTGAATTTCTGTATGAGTTCTAGCAGTTTTGGAGTGCAGTCTTTTGGGTTTTCCACATATAGTATCATATCATCTGCAAAGAGTGATAGTTTGACTTCTTCTTTGCCAATTTGGATGCCTTTAATTTCTTTTTGTTGTCTGATTGCTGAGGCTAGGACTTCTGGTACTATGTTGAATAGCAGTGGTGATAATGGACATCCCTGCCGTGTTCCTGACCTTAGTGGATAAGCTCTCAGTTTTTCTCCATTGAGAATGATATTTGCAGTGGATTTTTCATAGATGGCTTTGATGATATTGAGATATGTGCCCTCTATCCCTACACTGTGAAGAGTTTTGATCAGAAAGGGATGCTGTACTTTGTCAAATGCTTTTTCAGCATCTATTGAGAGGATCATATGGTTCATGTTCTTTCTTTTATTGAGGTATTGTATTACACTGATTGATTTGCGGATGTTGAACCAACCTTGCAGCCCTGGAATAAATCCCACTTGGTCATGGTGAATAATCATTTTAATGTACTGTTGGATCCTAGTATTTTGGTGAGAATTTTTGCATCTGTGTTCATCAGGGATATTGGTCTGTAATTCTTTTTTTTGATGGGATCCTTGTCTGGTTTTGGGATCAAGGTGATGCTGGCCTCATAAAATGAGTTTGGATGTTTTCCTTCCATTTCTATTTTTTGGAACAGTTTCAGGAGGATAGGAATGAATTCTTCTTTAAATGTTTGGTAGAATTCCTCTGGCAAGCCGTCTGGCCATGGGCTCTTGTTTTTTTGGAGATTTTTGATGACTGTTTCAATTTCCTTACTGGTTATGGGTCTGTTTAGGTTTTTAATTTCTTCCTGGTTCAGTTGTGGTAGTTTATCAAAGACACAATTTTGAAGAGCAAATATTTTAGGTTCATTGGGGCTGCTTTTTTTTCTTTTTAAGTTTTTATATAAATTTCAGTTAACATAGAGTGTAATATTAGTTTCAGGTGTACAATTTAGTGACTCAACAATTCCATATATCACCAGGTGCTCATCACAACAAGTGTGCTTGTTAATCCCCATCAACTATTTGACCCATCCTCCCACCCACCTCCCGTATGGTAACCATCAGATCATTCTTTGAAGTTCAGCCTGTTTCTTGGTTTGCCTCCCTCTTTTTTTACCCCTTTGTTCATTTGTTTCATTTCTTAAATTCCACATCTGAGTGAAATCATATGGTATTTGTCTTTCTCTGATTCTTTCGCTTAGTATAATACTCTCTAGCTCTATCCATGTCATTGCAAATGGCAAGATTTCATTTTTTATGACTGAGTAATATTCTATTTATATATACCACTTCTTCTTTTTCCATTCATCACTTGATGGACATTTGGGCTCTTTCCATAATTTGGCTATTGTTGATAATGCTGCTATAAACATCAGGGCACATTTAACCCTTTGAATTAGTATTTTTGTATCTTAGGGGTAAATATCTAGTAGTACAGTTGTTGGATCCTAGTGTAGTTCTATTTTTAACTTTTTGAAGAAACTCCATACTGTTTTCCAGAGTGGCTGCACCAGTTTGCATTCCCACCAACTGTGCAAGTGCGTTTCCCTTTTTCCACATCCTTGCCAACACCTGTTGTTTTTGTTATTGTTGATTTTAGTCATTCTGATAGGTGTGAGGTGGTATCTCATTGTAGTTTTGATTTGTATTTCCCTGATGATGAGAGATGCTAAGCATCTTTTCACGTGTTTGTTGGCCATCTGGATGTCCTATAGAAGGCCACTTCTATAGGCTTGTCTCTGAAAGTGACTTTAAATCCTGCTTCCTCTAGCTTCACGGCTTCGGAGCTCATGAAGGAAGGAGAGTGATGAGGATTTGGGAGAAAAGGTGAAGATTTTATGAGTTAATTGATTTTATGGCTGGAAAGGATGGAAAAAGGTTGTGGCAACCTTTTATAAATGTGCCAACATTTATTCTGAGAACTCTTTTTTTTTTTTTTAGAGATTTTATTTATTTATTTGAAGAGAGAGAGACAGAGATCACAAGCAGGCAGAGAGGCAGACAGAGGCAGATAGAGAAGCAGGCTCCCCACTAAGCAAGGAGCCCGATGCGGGGCTCGATCCCTGGACCTTAAGATCATGACCTGAGCTGAAGGCAGCGGCTTAACCCACTGAGCCACCCAGGCGCCCCGACAACTCTTTTTTTTTTTTTTTTTAAGAGATTTTGTTTATTTATTTGAGAGAATGAAAGAGAGAGAGAGTGAGAGGGGAGAGGGTCAGAGGGAGAAGCAGAGTCCCCACTGAGCAGGGAGCCTGATATGGGACTCAGTCCTGGGACTCCAGGATCATGATCCAAGTAACAGGCAGTTGCCTAACCAACTGAGCCACCCAGGCATCCTATTCTGAGAACCCTTAAGACACTGGCTAACTAATCATACTGAAACCTAAGAAAAATTGAAAAAAATAGTAATTAAAATATAGTTTGATAAAATATTCATTAGGTTGATGTGGTTTATCATTAAGAAATTGACATAGGGGCACCTGGGTGGCTCAGTGGGTTAAAGCCTCTGCCTTCAGCTCAGGTCATGATCCCAGGGTCCTGGGATCGAGGCCCACATTGGGCTCTCTGCTCTGCAGGGAGCCTGTTTCCTCCTCTCTCTCTCCCTCTGCCCACTTCTCTGCCTAATTGTGATGTCTGTCTGTCAAATAAATAAATAAAATCTTATAAAAAAAGAAATTGACATGTAAATATAGTGTTTAGATTATTCCTTTTTTTTTTTTTGACTGAGTACTTTGGAATCATGGACATAAACTATTAGGAATGTTTAATAGAAATTGCAGACTTTTGGGGCATCTGGGTGGTTCAGTCAATTAAAGCATTTGCCTTCAGCTCAGGTCATGATCTCTGGGTCTTAGGATAGAGCCCCACACAGGCTTCCTGCTCAGCAGGGAGTCTGCTTCTCTCTCTTTCCCTCTGCCCCTCCCAACCACTCGTTCTCTCTCTCTCTTTCTCAAATAAATAAATAAAAGCTCTAAAAAAAATTGCAGACTTTCTGCTAAAAGAAGACAAAGGGTAACAGAGTTGGAAAGAACTTGGCCTCTGGATTTAGGCAGAGCTTAAAATCTTGGCTCTGTTAATAGTGATGAATCTGGATAGGTTATTTAACTTCCCTATGTCTCACTTAGTAGGTGGGGTTAATAATACCTCCCAAAGTTGTTGTTAGGCATACATAGAAAAATACAGAGTACAGGTTCTGGCAAAAGCAGGTACTCATGAATGTACATTAGCCTCCCTTTTGTTACACTTACTGATTTTGATGATTTAACCTGTCTGATTCTGAGGCAACCAAACTGGATGCAGGAGGACAATCTAAAACATTACATCTTCAAAATCAGATAATTCCTGCCACTGTGAGAACACTGGAAATGTGGTCTATTGTTCCATATGTCAGTTAGATGGTAAGGAATAGTTTCTTTGGTTTTTATTAGTTCTCTGTTTAAGCTTTAGTGCTGTAAGATGCTCTGTGTCCAAAAACTCTTAGGGTGAATGATGTGGGAACATATTCTAGACTATTTCCTTTCTGGGGTATCTCAATTTAACATTTTACACTAAATGATATATTTCACAGTAAGTACTTTTTTAGAACTCAATCTGTTCCCTTTCTCTGTCTGCTCTACCAGTAGCCTAACTCTTACCATCTCTCACCTGATTGCTGATAGCAGCTCTTTCTTTGTCTTCTGGCCTCCTCTTCTGTCCCACAGAGCAGCTGGGTCATTTTTTTTCAAACTTAAATCCAATCGTACCACTTGCTTGATAAACACCCAGCAATACTTTCCATCACTCTTAGAGTAAAATCCAAATGCCTTTTTCTGGCTTACAAAATCCTGCAAGATCTTTCTGCAACCACATGCTTATAAGCATCTCATCTTCCTGCTTATCCACTATTCTCCCAGGAACACTCCAGTCCCACTGTGCTCTTCTCAAAAGTGCTACATTTGCTCCCACCTCAGGGCCTTTGCACTAACTCTTTTCTTTCTACCTGAATTGATTTCTTCCTAATTTTTACATGGCTGGCTCCTTCTTACATGTTAGATTTGTCCCTTCTTCACAGACTTTCCCTGACTACCTGGTTTGAAATAGTCACCAGTTATTTTCTTTGCATAGCATTTACCTCTAAAATCCTTCTCATTTCTATCTACTTACCTACCTACCTTTCCATCTTTCTTTATTATTTCTCCCGCTAAAGTGTGCGGTATATAACAAAGGGGACGTGCCTTCTTGTTCACTGCTTTCTCTTGCAGCAAGACTAGTGCTTGGCATAATTAACAACTTAATAAATAGAGCTGGGTGAATCAAATGGCATGACTCCACACCCCTCTCTTTCTGTCTTTATTCTTGGATATGAGGGAAATAGTCTGATATGGAGAGGCTAAGAAAAGTGGAATGAGGAAGAAAGACAAAGATATCATGACTATGCTTTACCTAAGAAAGTTTCTATTCATTAGAATTTAACTTAAAGATGATTTTACACTATCCAAAAAAAATCTTGAAAGAAATGTTTATTTTTTTAAGGTTTTATTTTATCTGGCAGATAGAGAGAGAGAGAGAGAGATCACAAGTAGGCAGAGAGGCAGGCAGAGAGAGAGGGGGAAGCAGGGACTGAACTGAGCAGGGAGCCCGACGCGGGGCTCAATCCCAGGTCCCCGAGATAATGACCCGAACTGAAGGCAGAGGCTCAACCCACTGAGCCACCCAGGCGCCACAAAAGAAAGGTTTATTTTAATAAACAAGTAAGTGTCTTACCACCAGCAGCAGAATCTTACAGTTATCAATCTGATGAAGCTTGGCTTTCTGAGTGATTGCAGATGTGCTGTGTTGTTTGACTGTAATTTGATAATTGGTCATTGTGCTGAGGTTTACAAGCTACAGTTTTTTTTTCTTTTCTTCTTTTTCATTTCTATCCACCATCCAATGTCACACAGCACATGATAAGTTTTTACTTATAGATTATAAATACCTAAGATTCAAACAGCCTGTGTTCTAATGACAATGTTCTACATCTGTGTTGTACTTAATACATTGCCAAATGTTTTCACATTTATTACTCAATTTATCTTCTAAAATATTTTATTTATAAAATGTGGTTTTTTCACATATTGCCTATGTTCATTTATTGACAATTCCTCTCTTACCATCAAAGAAGTGAAAAGATTTCCAGAAATATTGCATATGCATTTCTTCTAAACTCAGTATTAATTTTTCCACCATGCATTGAATTAACTCTTGAGTTTTCTAGTATGTTTTACCCCTTTGATCTTTTTTTTTTTTGTCAATACTTTTTGATAGGTCTATGGAAATTCTCCATGGCTGTTAAAGATCTCTTTAAGCCCTAGCCAGTGTTTCTTGTTTCATCTATTTCTCTCTTCTGTTTAATAAACCCCTGTGCAGACCTGTTTGCAGCTTTTGTGCTCTTTTTGACTGATGTTCTTCAACCTTTAAAGCCTCTTGCTGTGGCAGAGAACAGGTATGGTCTCTGACCGCTTCGAAAAGATTTTATTTATTTATTTATTTATTTATTTATTTATGTGACAGAGACAGAGAGCACAAGTAGGCAGAGCAGAAGGCAGAGAGAGGGGGAAGCAGACTCCCCGCCAAGCAGACAGCCCGATGCGGGGCTCCATCCCAGGACCCTAAGATCATGACCTGAGGTGAAGGCAGAGGCTTAACCCACTGAGTCACTCAGGTGCCCCTTGAAAAGATTTTTTTGCAAGACTCACGTGTTTTTATGTTGGTCTTCCTTTAATTCCACCAATTTTTGCTTTATAAATGTCAGGGTTTATTTGTATATATCTTGACATAATACAGTCCTGGCTTTCAGATTTGGGCCTTTTTAAATTTAGTTTGTCTTTTCTTCAACAGATCTTTTTAGGTATTGCTATTTCTTATAATGAAATGTTTTGTCTTATCGAAAAACTCTCTCATCTGATTTTTAACAGAGCAAGAAGAATTTGATTTCTGCCGTTTTTCTCTCTGCCCCTTCACCTCTCCACCCTATTGTTATCTTCCTCCCTTGAAAAATTTACTCTCCAGAATAGTGCAGTGTGCCTTAGGCAGTGTAAGCTGCTATGACAAAGCATTATAGGCTGAGTGGCTTATAAGAAATAGTAATTTATTTCTTATAGTTCTGAAGGCTGGGAAGATCAAGGCTAGCAGATCCCATGTCTGGTGAAACCTCACTTCCTAGTTCATAGATGGCCCTCTTCTCACTGTATCCGCATGTGGTGGAAGGGGAAAAGGAGCTCTCTGGAGTCTCTCCTTTTTTTTTTTTTTTAAAGATCATTTATTTATTTACTTATTTGAAAGAGAGAGAGAGAGAAAGCAAAGCATGCAAGAGAGATAACATGAGTGGTGGGGGGAGAGGTGGAGGGAATAGAGACTCCACGCTGAGCAGGGATCCTGGTGGGGGTCTTCATCCCAGGACCCTGGGATCAAGACCTGAGCCAAAGACAGATGCTTAACCAACTGAGCCACACAGGTGCCCCTCTGGGGTCTCTTTTATAAAGGTGTTGATCCCATTCATGAGGTCTCCAACCTCATGACCTAATAGCTCCCAAAGACTCCCCTCCAAATAAGTTCACATTGTGGAATAGGTTTCAACATATGAATTTTGTGGGGAAACAAACTTTGTCTATATCACACAGTAGGCAATTTTGAATTGCTACAAGATAACACTTCTCTGTAGTAAATGTGAAGTAAAGGTTTTAGTAAGTTTTTCTTAACTTAAGTTCATGGAATTGGCCAGTAAAATGTTTAACTATTCATTTGATGGTTGTCATACAGAGATAACATGCAAGAAATTGCTTAATCCATTTTAACTTCTTTTCTGATAGTGTTTTCTACTATTTGATGAAGTAACTCCTATTGGCTCACCTTCTACAAAATTTTCTCTGGAAGAACTCTCCTGACACTTTACGCCTGGATTAGATAACCTTCCTATATGCTTCCATAGCATCCCACACTAACCTATCACAGCCCCGATCACAGATCATTTGTGTCTTTTCTTTTTTATTTTCCTCTTCTTCTTCTCCTCCTCCTCCTCCTCCTCCTCCTCCTCCTCCTTCTTCTTTTTTACATTTATTGGTATGCACCAGGAATGTAGGGAATATACCTTGTTTTTGCTATATTACCAGCCTTAACAAAATACATGCCCATGCTGGGCACTTAATAGATATTTAAGTTCTTTGGTTATTGGGGTGCCTGGGTGGCTCAGTTGGCTAAGCATCTGCCTTAAGCTCAGGTCATGAAATCAGGGTCCTGGGATCAAGTCCCACATCTTGCTCTCTGCTCAGCAGGGAGTCTCTTTCTCCCTCTGTGCTCTCCCTCTCCCTGTCTCTCTCAAATAAATAAAAAAAAAAATTAAAAAAAAGTTCTTTGGTTATTTATGCCTCTGTGGAATTTTTCCCCCTCTAAGCCCTCTTTAAGTCTTGTCAGATTTCTGAAAGAGTCTTACAGTCATGCTCAGTAACCTTTAATAGCTCAATAGCCATAAGTTTCTAATAATTTTTTCTCTTTATTTTAAAAACATTAGTTTTTCATCATTCTCAGGGCATTTGATTGTTAAAGCATAGAATGTTTAGAGACATAATTCACTTACCAATCCCCCCTTCTCCATTTTAAAGATGAGGACACTCAGGCCCAAAGATGTCTGGATGAGTATAATTTACTAATTGACTTCATCACAAGAACCTATCTCGTATGTCTTTCACTGTGTTACACCACTCTAGGTCATTCAAAACAAGACCCAGTAGGTTTCTCAGGGCATCTTGGTTCTTTACACAGTTTGGCAACCATGGCCATTGCTGCTATAAACATTGGGGTACAGATGGCCCTTCTTTTCACTACATCTGTATCTTTGGGGTAAATACCAGTAGTGCAATTGCAGGGTCATAAGGAAGCTCTATTTTTAATTTCTTGAGGTGGCTGCACCAACTTGCATTTCCACCAAGAGTGTAAGAGGGTTTCCCTTTCTCCACATCCTCTCCAACACATGTTGTTTCCTGTCTTGCTAATTTTGGCCATTCTAACTGGTGTAAGGTGGTATCTCAATGTGGTTTTGATTTGAATCTCCCTGATGGCTAATGATGATGAGCAATTTTTCATGTGTTTGTTAGCCATTTGTATGTCTTCATTGGAGAAGTGTCTGTTCATGTCTTCTGTCCGTTTTTTGATGTGATTATCTGCATTGTGTATGTATATTATATTTTCTATATCTCTTCATTCTTTGATGGACACTTTGGTTATATATCCTTTGGATATATATCCAGAAGTGAAGTTGGGTGTGGTGCAAAAACAGTGAATACTGTTACACTGAAAAGAAATAAAAAAAAATAATAATTAAAAAAATAAAGTAATTATTGATAAAAAAAAAAGAAAAGAAATCATCTGATAATGCTACTCAACTGTTGAGCTATGAAATGTTCCTCTAGATGATTTACTTTCTGTGATTCCTGCCTTGATTTGGGTCTACTGCATTTCTTTTTCTTCTTCCTATGCTAGGGACAGAGATTTTCCTCAGAGGTGGAGAATCATACCTAGATGCTGACTGGTGAATAAGGCATTCTAGTTGGAGAAACGACACCCACGGGAACGATCCAGGGTGGGGTATGCATTGAAAGGAAATGAGGTCATTGATAATGTAATCGATGATTGCTACAGATTACAACACTCACAGGGCCCCTATTTTTGGCCTTCCTCCTCACTCTTACCACTGGCTGAACTGATCCTATACCTCCAACCATTTTGTATTTGGGTGGAAGGTCAGCTTTCTTCCTCCTGTAATTCCCTCTTGTACATTCTGGACTGCCCTTTCTTGCTCATCTTTAACCATAGCAACACCCTTACATCTTATCTCTGATTTGTATAGATTTCTTACAGTCTTCTACATACTCTTATCCCTTTCCTTTTGTCTTCACTGTCAAAGGTTTATTTCTTTACTATCATTTTATTGATATAAATTTTTATATTTATCTCCCCAGTAGGAGGGGAGAGTTGTGTTCAGCAAAGTAGCCATTTTGAGCCATTATCCCTGTTTTTCTTTCTTTTAAATAAAAATGAATTTGCTGCACTTGGTTTTCTGTCTAGATTCTGAAATATTTACCTATTATTCATGCTGGTTATGTTGGGGGAAAAATAGTGAATCCTAGTTGTGTACCATATGCCCCATCTGCCATAGAATTAGGTGATCCCCATTTCTTTTTTTTTTTTAAAGATTTTATTTATTTATTTGACAGAGATTACAAGTAGGCAGAGAGGCAGGCAGAGAGAGAGAGGAGCAAGCAGGCTCCCTGCTGAGCAGAGAGCCTGATGTGGGACTTGATCCCAGATCCCAGAGATCATGACCTGAGCTAAAGGCAGAGGCTTAATCCACTGAGCCACGCAGGTGCCCGTGATCCCCATTTCTAAGCCTAAAACTTGTACATCTTTAAGTATAAAATAATATTTGTAATTGGCAAAAATATAAATGGCTCAGCAAATACTTATTTCCTCTGTTGGCTGTAATTTACTAAATATTACAAAACAAAAATCTCCACAAAAACATGCAAACTGTCAAGTGTGTAACATCTTAACGTTGTGTGAGAGCCAGATATGGCTAAGACATGGAGAGCTTATTGGAGGTAATATTTATCTCCAATAATAGGAGCTAATATCCGGCAAAACTTAGAAGGTTCAATTTAGGTAAGTATCCAAGTGCTTGGCTACTGATCCCAAACCTTATCTGAAGTATCCGAACTTCTTAAGTCTTGAAAACTGGGCTGGACATCTTATAAGAACAGCTTCATCTGGGACGTTTGGGTATGTTAGATTCCAGCTGGAACACAAAACTGCAGAGAGAAGCAAAAATGAAGAATAATTGGGGGGAAATGTTGAACTTCCTCAAACCTCAGAAAGAGGCTTTGGTAAAATTTGGAGCAAAGGTCAGGGATTATGAACAGCTTCTATTTTAACTGGATGCATTTAGCCATCCTTAAAAAATTCTATTTTAATCTTCCCAATGAAAGGTCGTTAATATTTCTTTGTTTTTGGCTGGGCAATATACTAAACATTTTTTTTTTTTTAAATAGTGAA
This sequence comes from Enhydra lutris kenyoni, assembly GCF_002288905.1. Lineage (NCBI taxonomy): Eukaryota > Metazoa > Chordata > Mammalia > Carnivora > Mustelidae > Enhydra > Enhydra lutris. The sequence goes on from NW_019154101.1 coordinate 20,889,476, forward strand.
ACTCTGCTGGTTTTCATGTGACAAGAATTTGACAGCAGATGATTGCTTCAGCATGGCAAAGGGCATATCAGTGATCATTAACACATACCTACCTGTGGTTTGGGGCATCTCACCAATGGAGCCTTAAATCAAGTTGTAGGAACACCATAAAATATAGTCCCCTGTAAGCATAGAGAGTAAACAGGAATAAAATATTCTCTATTGTGTTGTGCTTCATCAGCTCTGTGAATTTACATATTCAAAACATTATTTTTTGGTTTCCATTTTTAGTTTTATTCATTTATTTCATTACAACTGAGGGATGTTGAACATATATAACATGTAGATGAACACTAGTTATTGTTACTTGTTTACTATATGCTAAGTATATGTACATAATCTTATAACTCAAGGAGGTAAATATCATTAACCTAATTTTACCCAGACAGAAGTTCAGAAAGGGCTATTTATTTGCTTAAGCTTCTACAGCTAATATGATGGTTAATTTATTACATCAACTTGGCTGAGCCAAGGTGTCCAGATATTTGCTCAAACATTATTCTAGATGTTTCTATGAAGTTGTTTCTGGATGGGATTACCATTTAAATTGGGGAATTTTGAGTAAAGCAGATTGTCCTCCATAATATGGGTGCCTCATCCAATCAGTTGAAGACTGGAATAGAATAAAATACCGACCAAAAAAAAACCCTCCAAGCAAGAGGGATTTTTGCTGGTAAGTCTGCCTTTGGACTCCATCTGCGACACTGGCTCTTCATGGTTCAAGAACAGATTGCCTTTGTACTCTAAGTGCAATTCTTTCCTGAATCTCTGGCCTGTAGATTCAGATTTTGGACTCGCCAAGCTCCCACAATCACATGAGCCAACTCCTTAAGTCTCTTTCTATGTATATACACACATCCTATTGGTTCTGTTTCTCTAGAAAACCTTAACTAATACAGTTAGTAAGTGTGGAAGCCAAGGTTCAGACCTACATCTGTTGACTTTTTGAGTATTACATTGAATCTCATTTCATATAAACACTTCTTTTTCTGCTTACTGAATTTATAATTCAATTTTTTACTATTTGTTCACATTTACCTTCATATACACACATGTATACCTGCATATGTGTCAGTATACAGTTATTGAATGTCTGTTATATGGCCTTGTTTATATGAGTTACAAAATTTTGGCTTCTGCTATGGAAATACTTAATCAAAGAGAATGATGAAAAAAATTAAAACAAAAAATCAAAGAAGGTGATAAATCTTATCCTCAACATGTAATTAATCTTATGAAGATAGACTCACTATCTTCATAGACATCTTTCATATGTCAGCCACTGTCTTATATAACTTATGTTCATCACCTTAACTACCTGACAATACTGTAAGATAGAAATTACCATCCACATTTTATTTTTACTTATTTAATTTTGAAGATTTTATGTTTAAGTAATCTCTACACCCAGTGTGAGGCTCAAACTCACAACCTTGAGATCAAGAGTCATAAGCTCTATCAATTGAGCCAGCCAGGTGCCCCTACCATCCACATTATAAAAATGAGAAACTTGAGGTTCAGAAAGGTTTGTCCAACATCAAATATCTAGCACAAGGTGTAGGAGAATAAAAACATGTGTCTGTCTAATTCTAAAATTCAGTTTTCTAATTATACCATGGTTAAGATAGGGATACCACTAAAGAATATGCCACAAAAAAACTCTTATGCTCATATGTTCCAGAATGACCTTTAGAAGAAACTGAATCTACCACTTTCAAAGATTTTTAAAAAAATTTTGGCCATAAGTACTAGTTACAATCTTTAGCCTTGTTGATTTCTTTCACATCTAGACTCTGAGGGACCTTTAAGTGAAAATGGTGTTCCAACATAAGAAACACTTCCATTTACCCCTTCCCTCTCATGAATCTCCCTCTCCCTCTCCATGTCTCTTTTTCTCTCTCTGGTTGCCAGATCCTTCTCATGAAGAACTGAATATTCTTAGATCCTCTCCATCTATTTAAAAATAACTCTTCAATACCACTTTCCCCTCCTGCTACTCTTAATTCTTTGTTATCGAATTTATGGGAAAAATTGCTTTATCCATTTCCTCACATTCTCAATTGAAATGTCCCCTGCTAAGATCATTAGTAATGTTGTCAACAAATCCAATAGAACTTGTTTTATTCTTTATGCTTTTTGAACTTTCAGCAGCACTTGGTAGTGTCCATATGATCTTCTTCATGAAAACCTTCCTATGTGTAAAAAGTTTAGGTTCTGATTTTCCTTCTACCTCTCTGGAAAGTCCTTCTCAAACACTCATTTCTTCCTCTGTTCAAATCCTGAGACTCCTCATGGGCCTCTCTAGATTCTCTTCTCATTTTCTATTCTCTGTAGATTATCTCCACTGTTGACTTTAATTAACATTTGTGCACTTACAATGGGAATAATATTCTTGAACTCTGATCGAAAATTGGTCATTGGTCTGAGGTTGAATACAACCTCAGATAAAATTTTCTGGTAACAAATCATTAAAACTAGAAGTTAAAATGAAGCCACCTTCACTATCACTTAAAAGCAAATTGTATTGACTTTTTTAGGGAAGTTGAGTTTAAATATTTCTTTAAAAAAAGGTGGTTTTTTTTTTGTTTGTTTGATTTTGATTTGAGAGAGAAAGAGTATGGTCACAAAAGAGAGTATGACTGGTAGGGGCAGAGAGAAAGGGAGAGAGAATCTCAAGCAGGCTCTGTGCTGAGTGCAGAGCCCGAGTCTGTGCTCGAGCTCACGACCCTGAGATCACAATCTGAGCCAAAGCCAAGAGTCAGATGTTTAACTGATTGAACCACCCAGGAGTCCCAATTCAAATTAAAACTATTCCACTAATTATGTTATCAGGTTTCCTATTATCTTTACTTAATTTTTGCTCACTTTATCCAATATGGATTGAAATAAGTGAAATAAAGTTTACTTCTGCTAATGTGTTTGTAAATATTTATCCTTTTATTTACTATAGTTTTCTCACTGTGAGTGTTGAGCCAGGTTATTTTGTGGTTATTTGTTCATACTTGCTTTATATATTCATTGTGAATTGCATCATTTCTGTAATAAGATGCCTTTTTTGTCTTGTTTGATATCTTATGGCTTCAATTCAATCTTAAATAGATCTTTTTAAAAAAGATTTTATTTAATTATTTGACAGAGATAGAGAGTAAAAGAGTGAGCACACAAGCAGGGGGAGAGGCAGAGGGAGAGGGAGAGGGAGAAACAGTCTCCCCACCAAGCAGGGAGCCTGATATGGGGCAGGACCCTGGGATCATGACCTGATCTGAAGGCAAATGCTTAACTGACTGAGTCACCCAGGCACTCATCAATCTCAAATAGATCTTAAAATACCTTTCTCTATGTATACGTTTTCAGTTGCTGCATAATGATTATCATGAGCTTTGTGGCTTAAAACACCACCCATTTATTAACTCACCATTCTGTATGTCAGTAATATGAACACTATTGCTGGCTTCTCAAGGATGAAATCAAGATACAAGACTTAGTTCTTGTCTGGAGGCTCTGGAGAAGAAGCTGCTTCCAAGTGTATTCTTGTTGGCATGATTCTTTTCTTTGTGTTCCTATGATGGAGGTCCTTTTCTCCTTTTGAGGTGTCAGCTGGGAACTGCTCACAGATCCTAGAGGCTGCCAAATGGCCGCCTTCATTTTCAAGCCAGAAACGCTATATTAAATCTTTTCAGTGCTTCAGATCTCTGACTTTCTCTTCTTCTACCTGTTGGAAAAAACTGCTTTGAAAGGGCTCATGTGATTATTTTAGGCCTACCTAGATAACTTCCCTCCTAAGGACTGATTGTGTCATATAACATAATTTAATCATGGGAGTAAAATCGATCATATTTCCAGTCTAAGGGCATGCACATCAGGGGGAAGGAAATCTTGGGAGATATATTGGAATTCTGGTGACCATACCATTCCATTTGTGTGCATTTATTATGTTGTATATATGACTATTTTTATTAACCTTTCTGAATCAACTTTTAAAATATGTATTTATTGTAAATAATGCTTAGTAGGGATTTACTGTGTGGTCCAAAATGAGAGGTTTTCCTCTAAAATATGAATTTAGTCCCTATTGATTTATTGATTTATTGATTCATAGACATCTGGTCTTAATTCTTCCAAGATAATTTAGTTTCTAGTTTCTATCTTTATTGTTTCCACAAAAAGATCTTCACTATTTTATCTGTAGGTATACTTTTTCATATTGATTGGTGTGCATTTCTTCTAAAAATGTATAAGCTTTATATTTAAATTCCTCATGTAATTTTAATTATCATATCACTTTACAGTTCTATAATTTATAGCTTATAACTTTTATGTGTAACTTTACCTAATGCATTTAATCTTTTATTTCTTTTTAACAGCAGCTACTTACTCATTTGGACAAACATTTACCAGGTTTCCAATGGTTAATTAATACAAATGGAATTATTCTTGCTGAGAGCCAGGAAACTTGATCTTAGCATCAATAATTCACCTTTGTATGTTAGTTGTGAAAAAAAGTTATGTTCTAGAAACGTTATATGTCATTCTTTTTAAAGTCATATCAATAGGACATAACTTAGTAAATATTAAGGTCAAAGGAACGTATGTCTATAATTTGTTGGAGTTGTCTCTGAATGTGATTTTCCATCCATGTTCCCATAAACCCTTATTCTGATTTCCTTTCAGGGAGAAGAGTTTAAGGAACTCGGGGCTATAAGCCACCCTTTCAAACAAAAAATTATTTGTTGCCATAATATAGCTCAAAATCAGAATTTTATACTTGAAAATGATCTTAGATGATCTTGAATCTAGTTTTATTTAATAATATAATAATCTAATATAAATAATAATCTAGCTAGTATTTCTTTATATTTTATAGATGAGGAAACTGTGGCCCAGGTAGATCACCTAAGTAGGTGATTCAATTGGACTAAGACACAGTTTGCTTGACTTCTCAGTGTGTATTATTTCTTCAAGAAAGTATGTTGCCTTTCATATGAAAAGATCCAAAAGAAATTCCAAAATCAGAAATACTACTTGGACCACTAAAAATTTGAAAGATAAACTGTTGATCTATGACCTGGATCTTACCACATTCCCACTCAGTGTTAGAGCTTCCTAACATCTGTGCCTGGGTGTGCTCACTGTAAGCCTTTTGTGTTTAACAGCTAATAGCTAATTTAACAGCCAATAGTTACTTTTCTTGTCATTTTAAGCATTTTAAGATCTTATGAATTTGTATTCTCTATTTTTACGCTAGATGCAAAAGCCCTATATTCAATTCTTTTTATTTTAGATATCAATTCTTTATTGTGTGTGGTTTGCTATAAAAAGCAAACAGGTGGATTTTATAAATCTATCTTTCCCTTTTTATCTTCTAGGTGGTAATAAAGACAAGGTACAGGGTTTCTACCTCTCATGTTCCAGAATTGTTCTAAACTGCATATTAATATCACCTCAAAAAGAGTCAAATTTTATTTTCATTGCAATAGTAGTCAACTATGTCTAGAAATTTCAACAATTTTTCTTGGCTTCATCCTATTTCTAAAGGTAACTGTTCTTCTACAAAGACTTCCTTTCCTGTCTGATCATAATTTCTTTATAGTTGGAGATAGATTCATGATAGCATAGGATGACTATTCACGATTATAGATTTTCTTCTTTTCACTCTCTCTCCTTTACATATAGAGATAAAACAGTATTATGAGTATGTTGGTGAATATGTACTGTAAATAAGAGTGACATGGGGATAGTCACTATTATTAATTTTTGGTATGGGAAACGGTTATTGCGTTATTTTGTTGTATCATGTTTTAGGCCCTGTTTCCACATGGACCTGCCCATTGCTAGTTTGGAGCTCTAGAATGAGCATGGACTTCAGAAATGAGTTCTAACTTTGCCACATGCCAGCTGCGTGAGGTTGGGCAAGTCTCTTAATCAATGAATGTTGCAATTTATTTATAAAAACATTGATAATAAGCTTTTGTTTCACAGTTTGTTATAAATATTAAATTATTTAATGTGTATATTATATAATGATTATAACGAAAGGATTTAGAAGAAAGCTTGGCACATAGCAGGGCTCAACAACTATTAATTTCATTATCTTTTAAATCTCTACTACTGCCTTTCATTTCAGGATTTATGACTACTCATCTAGTATAGCCCACCCACCTGAAGGCTGTCTAGTCAATCTCTTGTAGTCTTTTTGCAGGTGGAAGATATTACATCCATTACATACATTATATGCTTGAAAAGGAATAAGTGTGTGCATCTTGTCTGCAGTTAATTTCTCCTTCTATTAAATTGTGATTGTGTTTAGGGTTTATTTAGTCATTGTGTTAAATCTAGCACGGTGAAAGTATTCATAGGGAAGGCTCTGGAGTGAGGTTAGAAGACTGTTAGGCACTTTTGTTTGTTTAAGGAAAAAGAGCAGGAAAATTTTGCATAATGCCTTTTGGAGCAGTTTTGTTCTTCATAATTGCCTGAGATATTTCAAGGTGCTTTGCTATAAATCTGAAGACTTAAAAACATTGTTTTACAGTCTGGCCCACTAAGAATAATGACCTCTCTCGTTCCTTGTTTTTCTGGGTGATTAAGGGTTTCCTGACTGGCCCCAGGCCATCTGCCCTGACTTTTTTTTTTTTTTCCTCCCAAGGATTTAGAACCATATTGTCAAAAATAATCTCTTACTCTAAGAGATTTTTTCTAGCCCCAGAAGATAGAAAGCATTGCAGCATGTGCTCAAACCTTGCATGAAAAATCTTGCAAGTGATGCTTCTTATTGATGGTAGAAAGCAGGCCCATCATTTATGCTCCTTTAACTAAATTAGGTGTAAATTATTTCAAGGAGGCCAGAGTTCTTCTCTGAGTCCCTATGAGGATAATTTCACAAATACACAGCAGGTCCCTCCAACCACAGATTTCGGGGCAGAGAGAAGAAAATAAGAAGAAGCGAGCTGTGGCCTGGGGCCAGTACACACCTCTCCACAGGGGGTTTCCAACATGTGGGTGATTTTTAACCAAGCTGATATAAATCAGACTGTGTAGAGCAACGACATTTGGATCACCGTGCTGGGAGATGCCTGGATAGTGTTACGCTTCCCTCATTAGGAGGGACTGGAGCTGAGCTGGGGAGTTGAACTTTTAGCTGTATCAAAATAACAGTGTGGGAGCAAAGAAGAGGCTGGGATAAGGAGGTGTAGCCATCATAACCCTACCTATACAAACAGGTTATGTGAAGTGTCCCGAACCCTTATCCTTCGAGATCATTTATTTGCAAACTGAGCTCAATAGAATCAAGAAGAATTTGGTCCATGTGTGTCATGGTTTAAATCTTCTGGGCAAGACTTGAGCCTCATTCTTTCTCAGCTGAGATATTCTGCCACAGTGGTGTACAATCTAATGCCCTGTTAAAACTGAGTTTGTAACGTATAAAAGTATTTGTTAGTGTTTAGAAACATTTGTACTTAAATCAAATTATTTATTATTTATAGCCATTAACTTTTGATGAAAATTGGGTGTTGAAATCCAAAATTGGGTATAGGACAAAGATAAATCTTCCTAAACTAAACATAAATTTTAAAACCAGCAGAGATTCATACCACAATGAGAAAGTAAAATGGCAAGTACACCATAGTAAACCAAGTAATTACAGCATCACATAATATATTAGAGTTGGTACAAAACACATTCATCATTGTGAGCTGTAAATGGGTCTAAATCATATATTAAAAGAAAAAGGTTTTCAAATTGGTTGACAAAGCAAAACGCAAGTCTATACATTTATAGGAGACACGCCCAAAACACAAGATTCAAAGAGGCTATAAGTAAACATATGGGAAGAGGTATAGCAGGCACATAAAAACAGCTTAAGAAATCAGAAGGTTAGATGATAAAGTGGACTTGATTAAAACTATACATGCTCTAATCTTTGGCCCAGAAATTCTGCTTCTAGGAATTTACTCTAAAGGTACACTTCCAACTGTACACAACTACATATGTACACCATTATTCTTATTGCATTACTTGTCATTGCAAATTATTACAAATGCTTAAATACAGGAGATTTGTTGAAAAAATTTCATGCACACAATGGAATACTACCCAGCTATTAAAAAAAAAAAAACAAAAAGAAGAGGAAGAGCTCTACGAACTGATAAGAAGTGATTTCTAGGATACATTATTAAGTGAAAAAAGCAAAATAAGAAAAAATCTGTATATTAAGTTAACTATTATATAAGAAACATAGAGTATAAGGAAACAAACACATATCCACTTACCTTTTCAAAAAGAAACATAAAAGGATAAATCAGGAAACACTGAAAGTGGTTACCTGTAAGGAAGGAATGGGATGAAAGAGATGCAGGCAGAAAGACAGGTGTCTGGGTGTACTTTTATGTACAGTGTTGGCATTTGAAAGCATATTAATATTCTACATATTTAAAAATGAAATTAAATCAACAAAGTTAGAGAATAACTATCCCACCAAACTGATTACAAACAATATTTCCAGTACAGTTGCCTCTTCACAGCGTGGGTGTGAACTGCAGTGGTCAACTTATATGTGGACTTTTTTGGATAAATACAGCACAGTACTGTGAATGTATTTTTTCCATTATTTTCTTAATAACATTTTCTCCAGATTACTTTATTGTAAGATTACAGTATATAATACATATAACATATGAAATATGTGTTAATAGACTATGTTATCAGTAAAGCTTCTGGTCAATAGTAAGAAATTAGTAGCTAAGCTTTGGGGGACTCAAAAATTACATGCAGATTTTTGACTGCATCGGGGATTGGTACTCCTGACCCCTGTGTTGTTCATGAGTCAACTGCAGTTGTATTTCAAATCAATGACATGACCACGTTGAAGGAATAAAAAGAGCTAATCAAAATCGTTTGAATATGGTACTTTGACTCTATATCTTAAACTCTTTTAGCTTTCTTTTTTCTGGTTGTATGAACGTGGGAATTTGAAAGCTGTTGTTATTATAGGATTAGTCAAATGGGTAAGTGTGTTCATGGTGGGAGACACAGTTTTCACTGTGGAAAAAGGGAGACACAAAAATATAACAGGGATGTCAAGGAAGATGCTTGTGAGGCTGGACTGCATTTGGTGATATCAGAATGATATCACCACCATTGTGGTTTGATAAACCACCATTGTGGTTTCTAATATATATCTTTTCCAAAAATGTCAGTGTCATGAACGACAAAGAAAGACAGAGCTACTTTTCCAGATTAGAAAAGACTAAGGGAATATGACTTCTAAGTGCAATACTTGATCCTAGACTGGGTAATAGACTGAAGGGAAAAAAATATTACAAGTTTGTTGGAAAAATGGGCATATGGACTATAGCTTAAATCAAATTAGTTAAAAATATTTTTATCAAGGTCAAACTTACTGAATTTGATTACTGTACTGTGGTTATATAAGCAAATATTCTTGTTATTAGGAAATTCATTCTCAGAGAGAAAATGATGAAACAAATTTTGTAAAACACTAAAGCATTGGTAAAGGATGTGTTGTTTAATTAACTTTAAACATTTTTGTAGGTTTGAAATTATTTCAAAATAATAAGCCAAAGGAAAAGTCACATATAACATTCTAATTATTCCTTTATATCATATTTTCTAATAAAAATAAAATATATCCATGTATTATTATGTCACCATGTTATTCTCCCATGTTTCTTAGCCTTTAACTCCTCTATGATTTTGTGAATACTTGAAAAGCATTCATGTATTCTTACTTTTCAGTGCTTGTCATCTTTTAATTCTTATGGTTGCATTTTTCAAATATTTGTTGATTTAATTTTGTATACACATAAAACAAGTGTTTCTAAAGGAGTCTCTTAATTGGCTCCAAACATGCTTTCATCAGACATATCTTTCAAGAGATAGAGTAAGTTGTTGTTGATAGAAAGTAAATCACATGGATTTGGTCTGAGATGTGATTTCAGCCATGTTAGTGAAATTTGAGGGCAAAACTGACCTACATGTTATTTTAATAATTTTCACTTCCCATAATTTTTTTTCTTATTTCTCAAATGGCTTATGTATAAATAGCCCATGTTTGAAACTTCTTATAGAATGTTAATAGCCATTAAAAATATATATCAAAAGAAGTCACAAGTAAAATATATTTTTGATAAATATGGGAAAAATGTGTCATATTAAAATCTGCCTAAAATAAAATTTACAGGCATTTACCAAAATATTGGGCTTAAGATCTTACATATGTCATCCATTACAGCATTGGGCCATTAGGGACTGACACTGTTGTCAAAGAATGTTGTGTAGAATGGATTGCACATGAAATGTCAGGGGGTTGAGTAATGGAAGGACCCATTTTCAATTATGACTCTAGGAAGGTCATAATTTTATTTTACCTAGCAAAAGGGGCTTAAAATTCTCCAGCCAGAGTCTTGCATCTTAAAAAAAAGAAGCAAAGAATAGATCCCCAAGAGGTCATAAGAAGCAGAGCTGTAGAATTCTGATCTCTCAGAGAGAGTACAATCTCAGAGCAGTTGTCTGAGAGGCAAAGGAAAACTAGACTAGGTTAACAGGTCTGACTGTGAACACACTAGGAGCCCAGAACCAAAAAGGAGAGGTATCAGAAAGGGCCAGACTCTGTTGGACAAGAACACAAGGCATACAAAGATGATCTGGAGGGGACAAAGACTATCTCCCACCTTTGGATATGGGTTACCACCAATTCCTTAATGTGGAGAAACTAAAGATAAATATCAGAATGATGACTATTATATCATTAGTTTATACAGAAGTGCCAAATAGAAACATAGCTCTTATCATAGAATATGGATTTAGTCATGAATAAATAAATCCTTTAGTCATTCTCATAAAGTTTCTACTTAAAAGCTCATGTAAATATTATACATAGATACTTGCACTAGGCAGCTTTATAGACAAAATTCTGGTGTCCAAAGTAACCCAAACCAAGGAAGTGAACCCTTTTCAGAATTCCATATTCAAGTGGCTCCTTCCTTCCTTCCTTTCCTATTCTTTCTTTCTTTCTTTCTTTTTCTTTTTCTGTATACAGCACATTGTTCTCTGAGTAAAGTTATCATAAGACTTGACTTTAAAAGAAAAGTTTTGTCTTTTTTTGGTATTATCTTAAAACGATCTATTGATGATGGACTAGTGGAGTCTTTTCAAGGTTAAATGCTTTGTGAAAAAAGGAATAAATGAAATAATACAAATGATAGTACTAAGGTTGAAAAGTGTGTGTGTGTGTTTATGTGTGTGTGTGCCTGCGCGTGCATGTGCCAGAAAGTTAGTGTGACTGGTTTTATGCCATATAATTTAAAACAGAATAAAGGCATTCTAGTAATTGGAATCTTTCACATCACTTGGGAATTTCTTTGCCTATTAACCTAGAAGGTGCACATATTGTATATATAAAAACACAACACCTGGAGTCTGTGGTTTCTTGGGTAAACTGTGCTTTGGTGAAGTGTATTCTGTTTGTTTTTCCTTGGAAATTATTGGATATCAAGTAATGCAATGACAGAAAGCTTAGAGCATAAAAAGGAAAAAAAATAATCTGAGCAGAATAGCAACAAGTGCATTTTACTGACTATACTTCCTTGCCTCTATTTTTTAGTCCTAATTTTCATCACTTCCATATCTTCATTTCCTCCTCCTTTTTGTTGTTACCTAACTCTTGCCGGACTATTTGAACTGGTGTTTGGCAAAAACAGGTTCCCAGAAATAGGGATGAAAGGAAGCTAACATTTCCTGTGTGTAGGAAACTTTACATAGATTACTTACTCCATACAGGAACTCTATGAAGTTGGGATTATTATTTCTGCTTTACAGATGAGGTAACCAAGGATCATAAATGTTAAGTGAATTGTCTAAGACTAGCAGTACCAAGGGAGGGAGCCAAGAGTCCCTCCAGAAATGATCTGAATACATTTCTGATCTGACTGCATATGCTATTGTATACCAAAGCCTGCTACTTTTCCAACACCTTTGAGCTGAATCAGTCTTGCAGCATTTCCACTTTTAATCCTTGACTTCTCCACAATGTCCAAAGGGTCAATATCTGAATTCAACATCAGGGAACCAGACCAATCCACGTAGACTGTGTGTGCAGTTACAACAGCTTTGAACACTAGTTTGAAGGCAGTATTAAATGTTGACTCCACAAAAAGGACTATTTATTGAATCACTGCATGGAATTGCACCTTGGATTTTCTTTGGTGGTCTTTCTTTTAAGTAATGACAAAATAAGGCCTAGTTTATTTTATGGGAACTGAGAAAGTAATAGCACAGCGTGGTCTTAAGTTTCAGAAAAGTTTAGCTTTTGTTAAAATAGATTTCTCCAGTCCTTAAAGTCACACTTCTATGCATAAACAAAAGTTTTAAGAGTCATGTGTTTTCAATGGGCAGTGAACTCCTCAGTAAGCACTCCTGGTCATTTGCCTTTCAGTCATGGTAACTGAGGAGGTTCGACCTGTGATGAATTCATTGTGTTTGAAAATCAGTTGCTCTCTGCCAACTTTTCCTTAGATTTAACTTTTATGGATTTAAGAAGTTACCAATAGCTTTATTACCAAGTTCCACAAACTTGCTACTTTCTCATTAATTTTTCACTTCAAACACATGAGAACTGTCTACATTCCAATATGTATTTCCCTAGGCATGACTGGCTGAAAAGAATTAAATTCAACTAATATATATATTTTTCTTTTTGGCTTGAATCATTCCCAAGGCTTTGTGAAATATGGGCTCAAGCTATGTTTAATGGTAAAAAAAAACCCACCCAAATTTAAATATATATTAAGTTGCAGAATCTGATGATGATTACAGCATACATCTACAAAATTTGGTGAATTTAGGTTTTATTTGAATAAGTTTAAATAATTATTAATTTAAAAGCTTTTTAATATTTAGTCATGATCAGTAGGCTATGTGCTTTCCTTATTTACTCCCATTTAAATATTGTAACAAATAGGAAACAAAACAATAGACAAAAATATTCCCTTTTCACAAGATAAAGATATTACAGATTTTAACTTGAATTGATTGATAATTGCAATTAACTTTTTTAAATTAATTTTTTAAATTTATTTTCAGTGTAACAGTATTCATTGTTTTTGCACCACACCCAGTGCTCCATGCAATCCGTGCCCTCTCCAATACCCACCACCTGGTTCCCCCAACCTCCCACCCCCCGCCCCTTCAAATCCCTCAGATTGTTTCTCAGAGTCCATAGTCTCTATGGATCACCTCCCCTTCCAATTTCCCTCAACTCCCTTCTCCTCTCTAACTCCGCTTGTCCTCCATGCTATTTGTTATGCTCCACAAATAAGTGAAACCATATGATAATTGACTCTCTCTGCTTGACTTATTTCGCTCAGCATAATCTCTTCCAGTCCCATCCATGTTGTTACGAAAGTTGGGTATTCATCCTTTCTGATGGAGGCATAATACTCCATAGTGTATATGGACCACATCTTCCTTATCCATTCGTCCGTTGAAGGGCATCTTGGTTCTTTCCACAGTTTGGCGACCGTGGCCATTGCTGCTATAAACATTGGGGGTACAGATGGCCCTTCTTTTCACTACATCTGTATCTTTGGGGTAAATACCCAGTAGTGCAATTGCAGGGTCATAGGGAAGCTCTATTTTTAATTTCTTGAGGAATCTCCATAGTGTTCTCCAAAGTGGCTGCACCAACTTGCATTCCCACCAAAAGTGTAAGAGGGTTCCCCTTTCTCCATATCCCCTGCATTTAACTTTTGATTGATGATTGCATTTAAATTAATAATCATAAATAAAATGCACCTTTCTAAACAATATTTTATTATGTGTATTTCCTAGTAAGTTTTTTTTTTAAGATTTTATTTATTTATTTGACAGAGATCACAAGTAGGCAGGGAGGCAGGCAGAGAGAGAGATGGGGAAGCAGGCTCCCTGCTGAGCAGAGAGCCCGATGTGGGGCTCGATCCCAGGACCCTGGGATCATGACCTGAGCTGAAGGCAGAGGCTTTAACCCACTGAGCCACCCAGGTGCCCCCCAAATAGCTACTTTTAAAAAAATATTTTATATTAATCAAACAGGAGCTTAAACTTTTAAAAAATAATTTTAGATCAACATAATTCATTTTCCAAGTAAAATCCTTCAGGAGCCCTAAGTATTTAGAAACTCATGAAGCCATGGTCTGTTCTTTAGTTCACAAACACAAGCTGATGGACAACAACTATGAACGTAAATGGGAGTGGATGATGGCTCCAAATGAGAATTACATTTTTGAATGTCTTCATTACAGTGCTGATTAATCAGAATTCAGAATGAATTTGCTGTAAATAAGTGTAACTTTTAGTTGAGGGTGATGTAGTTATATTGATATCTGCTATTAAAATACTTCCTAGGGGAGGTGATTCAAATGGCGGTGTGGGGAGATCCTGAACTCAGGACCCACAGACCCAACAAATATGCAGCTACATTTGGAATAAGTCCCTCTGAAAAGAACCCGAGAACCAGCTGAACACCTTACCCATAACAAAGGATCAAAGGATCACACTGAGACAGGTAGGAGAAGCAAAGACACATTTGCCAAAATCTCCACCCCCTGCATAGTGACCCATTATCAGGAGGGAACTGAAATAACAAACAAACAAAAAGCAAACAAAAATATAAAGGGAGCCTGTACCTAAGAAGAAGCAGGTGATAGAGAATAGAAGGGATAAAATGGCACAGCACTTTATGGAAGAATACCAGAAGGGAGGTGACTTGTGAAATAATGGGTTATTGAAGACTATTATGAATGACAATTATCACTTTGCCATTTGCAATTATTCATGCATTTCCTGGAGGGCAGCCAACATATTTATTAGTTATGACTAATAAATGTATGTGTTAGCAACCTTGCATTAGCATATTAGAAAGCCTTAGTATATATTTTCAGAGAACCAAAACGACTTGGTCTAATGCTTTAGTATTGTAATTGTTGCCACTTTGAAACCAGTTCCCTGGTTTCTGCACTTTAATCAGCTTTTCATGACCTACGTTGGTGTCCATGGGCTCCTCCCCACTCTCTTTCCGTGTAACTCTCATAATGGGCATCACACTGTTTTCTGCGGCTGGAACTCCACCTCCAACCACATAGTTTTCTAAAAAATTCTCTTTTTAGATTTCATCTTACCCACTAATGACTTAATGTTCATCAATCATTTAGCAATGTGGTAATAGAAGAATTCTTCCAAAAAATGGTGTCAGTACTTAGATTTTTTTCCCATAGTGTTTATGTCATCATACCTTGCTTTGGAAGATTGGGAGAGAGTCATGATATTAGGGGAAGGGAAAACCATATTAACTGACACTCTATCATAAAAATGGAAGAGCTTGTGCATATTTGGTATATTACTGGCAGAACTATAAATCCACAGTTATGGGAAGCAATATGTATTTATACTTTTGGCTAAAACATTCATTAAACTAGTCTCAAAAGAGACCTACCATGATCCACACTTTCATACATGTCTGCCAGGGAAATATGGCCTTTTGGATCTCTGCATTTTGTAGAATGGTAAATAAGCCTGGCTTGAATAGGCTATCAATTGCACTGCCATAAAGTTGAAGTCACTTTGTTTTGGGCCACCTGAAAACTTGTGCTCTATCTCCATTGGGTATTCTTACCAAGGCAATTTCTTCCAACCAGTTTCATTTGAGGCTGAATGCTATTTAAACTTCTTTATGTATTTCTTTAGCTTGGGAGGATACCATATGTATGAGGTTATGGTCCAAAGATGCTGCCTTTCCAGTTTACATTATGTAAAGTTATACGGTCCTCCTTCAAATTAAAAAAAATGCTGCATGATGAAAATTATTTCTGTACCTGAACTAGTAATTTGCTAGCTATAGTTTTAGAGATATGTTTCTACAGGCTCTTGACTTTTCCCAAATAAAATTTATTTTTGAGAGCCACACATTTTGGGGGCATGTTCTTCTACTTTTTAACACCTTCACAATATTCACTATTTTTTTCACTCATAGTTTTACATAGGCTACAACACCTATTGAAATAATTTTACAAATTATTTTTTCTTATTTCTAATAGAAAACAGGGTAGAATCATTCATATCATAGAGCCAACAACAAATTTGCTATTTGTTCTCATAATTTATCTAAAATATGTATTTTGTCCCTAATCACTAACAGTAGACTGAAGCAAAAAGGGATTAGTGAAGTGTGTGTATGTGTAGAGAAGAAAACTTGCTAGCACTATCCTGAATGCCTTCCTGTCTCACTAGGATGTTTCCTCATATTTACCTGCTTTACTCAATATCATGCTTGGGCAATGACTTGATTCCCACCACATCAACTATGGGTTGATTTTATTTGCAAGGATATTTTTCCAAGAAATAAATTTCATGATATCAGAAATTTCCATATTTATGATCAAAATGAAAAAAAAAATTAACTACACTGAAAAGTGGATGCTTCCTAGCAGGTTAGGTTACATCTAGTGAACCAATCCCATGGTATATTCAGTTGTATTTTGTATCTAAGCCAAAGTCAAACTATTATGCAATTCCTGGAAAATTGTGAAAACCACAAAACATTAATTCCAAAAATATAAAAGACAAATATGTAAGAAAGTATAAGACAAGATGTACTACTCCCCTAGTTCTGACCAGGACAAAGTATTTAGGGTATGTATTTACTACTCAACATTTGATTAACTTCAGTCCTTGAGCATTGACTATATGTCCAGAACTGTCATTGACCTTTTGTTTGAAATAAGTAAAAAATTTCATTTTACCCCTCAAAGTCTTTACAATAAAATGTCTTCCAGGATGTTCCACAAATGTTTGTACTTTTTCCCAACTGAAGTGTATGCCTAATAAAGCCCAAATAAAGCAACAATTTATTAAATATCCACCATGGAGAAAGAACTTGCAACTTTATTGATGGAATTTTAGTTCTCTGTTCAGAGGATTGTCTTTTTCATCATCATTGTTTTCAACATCATCATCAACTCTGTGATCATTTTTTCTATGCTTCTTATATATTCACATGCCTGGCTCATAGTAGAGCTGATCATACAGCATGAGGTTGGTTTACAGTATCAGTACGGTATCACAGTTAAGACTACTGGCTTTATGTACTGACTCCATAGCCAATAGCCTTAACTGTTCCATTGTATTGTCTCTACTTACTACTTTAAATGAAATATTAAATTCTCAGATTAGGCCATTACCAGAGTAAGTGTTCACTACATATTCTAGACAAATGTTTGAAACCATTTAGTCTTTTCAGAACTGACACTAGGGGAAGCACACTGTAACTTTCATGTAACTAATGGGGGAAGAGTAAAGATGTGGTGACTATCCCCTAAAATAAAAAGTCCTGTGATATTTCAGGGAAATTTGGAGAGTTAATGTGACAGCTTTTGAAGTTCCAAGAGAAGGATCAGAAAACTTCAGTGTTAGAATTAAGGAAACTCACATTAGGGTCTGGAGGTAATTTGTCTAGGTACTTCTAGGCTTTACATTTATGACTTTAGGAAACACTGTTGGGTAAGACTCTCCTAGCCATTGCCATTGTTAAGAACCATTTAAACAAAATCAATGACAATGGTCTCTGTTATGAACTCAAGGTATGTTGAAACTTAATCTCCAAGTGATGGTATTTGGAGGTGGGGCCATTGAGAGGTAATTAGGTCAAGAGGGTGGAGCCCATGAATTTGATTCCTGCCCTTAAAGAAGAGGCCAGAAGGGTAGCCTGCCCTCTGTTTGCTTTGTCAGGATATGAGGAGAAGTTGGCACTTTGCAACCCAGAAGAGGGCTCTCACCAGAACCCAACTAGCTAACACATTGATCTTGGACTTGCAGCCTCCAGTACTGTGAGAAATAAATTTCTTATGTTTATAAAACACCCATCCTATGGAATATTTGTTGCAGCAGCTCAAGCTGACTACAGTAGTCTCTAAATATAAAGGTGTATATTTTTTGTGTTACAGAGAGCTAAGGCAGAATTTGGAAAATTTTTATATGTCAACACATTGTTTGTAGAGATTTTAAAACTAAAATCAGCTGAAGTTCCCTTCTATGTCTTTTAATTAAATATAATTTTAAGCAGAGTTAAAGCAGGGAGAGGAAAGTTTTTTGGGGGGAGAGGAAAATATTCACACTCCTGACAAAATCATATCAATAGTAAGTGGTGATGTGATCTCAGGTAATTTATATCTTTTTATATCTCAATTTACATATTAACGAAATCTTCAGAGGAGAGGCAAGATCTGCCTGCCCTGAATCTTCAGAGGCAGGGAGAAGGAGCAGAATCCCAGATGAAAGGAAGAGTGGGCAAAGGTGTGGGAAGAATGGGTGTTTTTGAGGAAAGGGAAAGTGAGGAGCAGGATAGTATGGTAAGGGAAGAAAATGAAAGAAATACAAGGTGGGGTGCCTGGGTGGCTTAGTCGCTTGAGCTTCAGACTCTCCATTTCAGCTCAGATCATGATCTCAGGGTCATGGGATCAAACCTGGAGTCTGACTCCACACAGCAGTGTGTTTGCTTAAGATCTTCTCCCTCTCCCTCTTCCTATCCCTGCCCCCCTCCCTACTTGTGCTCTCTCTCTCTCTCTCTTTCTTTCTCTATAAAATAAATAAATAAATCTTGAAATAGATAAATAAATCTTTAAATAACTAACTAAACAAACAAACAAACAAACAAACAAACAAACCAACCAGTGAAAGATTTTGTTAGTCAGATGAGAAAGTCTGGACTTGATCGTGCAGATAATGAGGAACCACTACAGGTACTTAAGCTCTATGATGATTTTTTAAAACTCCCTGCATTTAAAATGTATGGTACATAATCTCTTTTATATCCTTCCTTAATTTTGTTTAAATGGCCTGCTACTGGAGTCTTCAGAGTCTCACTATTTTTATACTCTTCAGGGCCTCATTGACTCTTTCTTGACTTTAAATTACTTCCATGATAAACTGCCTTTAAGTCCATGCTAGTTGTGCCAAAGTGAACAGATATGGTTAATGTAATCCCTGAAGGGAACTCCCTCATGAAATGTAATGGATATCCCTGAATCATTTGAGAGTCATGCATTTATATTAACTGTGTAATTGCCGCACTTGGGCTTCAGTTACTTCGTCTGGCAGTACACAGCTGAAGATGGCTAATATCATATGAAACATGGGAATACCTAATATCATATGAAACATGGGAATACTTAGTTAAAATTAAGAAGTATGGACAGGTCCAATTAGTCAAACTGAGTTTCTGTGGGCATAATGAATTTTGAAAGTTATTTGTAAAATTGACTTAAATATTTTTAGAATATTATGACATTTTTGGATAAAAGTCTCTGGGTAAGGCATCGAGTATCATTTTACTGAGTGTTCAAGGCTTTGAAATAATCTTAACATTCTTGCATATTATAAAATACTTGGATTAATTGATATTTTGAAATGTATCTTTCCTGGGACTTGAAGGTTTACTTGGTGCTCTAGTTTGAGATAAAATATTTCATACCTTCTTACTTAGTCCATTGTCCTTTTCATGAACTTCTTAAGAATATGTATAATTATAACTATTGGTTGTTGATTAGAATATCTAAATTTAGAATGAAAACATCTTCTTAAAATGAACTGATGGTTCCTGTGATGAATAAAGTATTCAATTTGTTCAAATTTGGGGCTATAATAGGAAAAGAAGATAATTAACACATATGAATATATAATACACACTATATATATGTAATACAAAACATACATTAGACAATTTAGTATTTCACAAGCAATGAAACATGAATCCTCTGAGGCATTAAAAGTTGTTTTGTGAAAAAAGACCATAACCAAGTAAGTCTGGCAATGCCGACTTATTACTTTTCTCCCCCTTTCTTAGAAAACATTAATACTTATTAGCCCTTTAGAGTCTTCTAGATGTTCTGCCATAAGGAAACCCACTGTTTAACCTAATGCTTCCAAAACTTATTTGTGTTTGGAAACTGTCCTCTCCCTAGAACATTTATTAATATCTCCTGGGACTCCAGTATTCTAAGGAACATTTTCTGGGAAAAATTGACATAGAATTTAAGTAAATACAATTTATTATATACACAGAGGTGCACACAATAAACACAACACATTGCCCCTGATTAAATAGAGCAGGCTGTCTGGAAATAAGCTGTATACTTTGAAGTTTTACAGTAGACTACGGTGCCTGGAACACAGTAGATATTAAATAAATATCTATGGAAGTGATCTTTTATCATGTAGTCACTTCACTCTCCCCACCCTTCATACCCCCTCCAATGGCCAATTTCCTATAGCACTCCCTGAAACTACTTTTGGCTGTGGTGAGACAAGCTATGTAAGTTATTAAGGTCCCTTGTAATGAAAACCCTGTGCTCAGCATATTTTAACTTGTGTTACAGCAAGGAGCTTCTTTTGGTGGTTGTAAAACACCCCTTAGCCCTGAAACCCTAGCATGCTGAAATAGATCATGTAGCCATTAACCATTAGAGGGTTGTTTTCTCAATGCTACATTACCTCTGCCCATGTTGAAGAAGGCATTAGTCTTCAGGGCTCACTGCTCTTCTTTGGACTCATGCTTTTTCAGCATTCTCTGCTCTGATGACAATTCTTCACTTAGGGCTTAATCATTTCAGGTTTAAGGTTGTGCTTCCTAAATCTATGGGAACTCAGGTGCTAAAGTCCACTCTGTATCTCCTGAAATTTAGAAGAATCTAATGGCTTTTTTTTTATGTTGACGTTATTTCCCAAGGTTTTTCTATGAACTCCAGCAAACATTTTAGTGTCAACTGATTTTTGAAACTATACAGGTGAAATATAGACTATTCAAAATGTTCTCATGGTCTAATTACAAAGCATGCACATACCAACAATCACAGTTCTGAGTGATAATAAATACAATCAAAGTATACACAGGAAACAGTGTTACCTCAGAGAAGAGTCATAGTCAAATGCCCTCAGATTCTTTTCCTTTCTCCCTCCACTGTACACATGAAAAGAGAATCTGTCTTTCTTGTTTCTCTTCTGGACCCAAACCACTGTTGAAGGTAGTGGGTCACACACCTAGGCTAATGGATTCATTTAAAATTTGTGACTATATATTCCAAATAAGGTCTCAATGATGCTCAGTAGTTCTGTTATGTCTTTCTTTAGGCTCAGTTTGGAATTCAAGACATTTCTTACCAGTTTTTCTTCTCCCCTTAAATCTCCCTCTTCTCCTGCCTTTTAAATATATACTCTTAGTTGATAATCTTGCCTCATTTTTAAAAAAATAAATAGAAGACCTTATAATAACTTCCTCATCTTCCCACCACCAAACTTACAGGCTACCTGCATCTGCACTCTTTGCCTTGCTCCTTCCTGCTGTGTTGGAAGAAGTATCTCTCCTTTAATCAAAGGTCAATGCCTCCACTTTTGCCTTATATAGAAATCTATTTCTACTATTGTTTCTTATACTTAATCTTTCCGTCTTTGCTGGGGCATTTCCACAAACTTAACATCTTCCAATATCTCCCATGTTGAAAAACCAAAAGATGGAGGAGAAAAGAGAGTATGTTTGGTTTTTAAGCACTTTAACTACTAACCCATTTCTTTGGCCCATATTACAGCCAAATTTACTGAAACAGCTATCTACACACTCTACCTGTACCTTCTCACTCTTCTTCATTTTTCAATCTGCTCCAATCTGGCTCTGTTCCTATATCTTCATTGATGCTGATCTTTATGTCATTGAAACCTATAAACTCTTTTTCTGTTCTTCGTTTTACTAGACCTGTCAGCAACCTACAACATAACATGTAGGCCCTTATCAGAGCCCTCTTTGGCCTTGCTTTCTGTATCTGTTTTCCTGATTATATTCCTACCACACCAGCCATTCCTTCTTTTATTCTTTGGTGCTCTCTCTAATGATTATTATTTTTTAGGACTTGGCTTTCCCTTTTTATTTGGCTGAACTTTCTCATTATGTGATCTCATCCATTTCCATGGTTTTATATTTCTCTGTTGTGTTGTGACTCCTTTGAACTTCAGAATCATATCTAACTACCTACTTGAATAATTTCATCACTGTCTCAGTTTGGGAAGTATCACGAGGTGGCCTCATTTGTTATTCTACTCCACTCCCTATAGGTGTAGGAAGTGTCTCTTCCAGACCACCATCTCCCCATTAACTATTCTGGGCTTTCTCAAGTATTATGAGTCACTGGGATATTGAAAAATGATTTGTGTACTTGTCCATATGGGGTAAGTCAGAGAAGAGTCAAGCAAAATCTGAAGAACCAACAGGTGTCACTCCTGCTGAGCAGTGGCTGGGAGAAGTGCCAGGAGCTATTGAAGAGATGCCTTTATTAGACATTGATGAAAAGAAGAGCTTGCATAACCTCTGGGCACAAGGGATGGACCGTGATTGCATAAAAAGTAGGCCAGGGCATTCATCAGGTGATGACTTCCACATGGTTCCTAGGTATTTTAGCAATGTTCCTCAGTGCTAATTCCTTTGCTAAGCTAGTCCCCTTTCCCGTCCATGTGGCCCATTTAGGTCTAGCCCTCTTGACCTGTACCACCAACCTCTCTACTCTCATCACTGCCATTTCTTTGTTCCTTTTCATCTCAGGGAATATCTTCTTTTCTGTCTATCAGGAAAGGGAATAGGATTTCGGGGGGGGGGGGCGGTGTGAGGGCATGCTAGAGCAAAGGCCTGATCTGCATAATGTCTTGTTCAGTCATTCTATCCATGCTAGGCACTCTTTCATGTTTTAAAAGGATCCAAAGCCAAGAAGTCTCCTTCTTTTCTCTGGATTCTACAGTCAGATCCTTACCTTCTTTCAGTTGGGTACAGAATAACATGGTTGTTTGAATAGAGCTTGGAAAGAGGGAAGTAAACATCAGGAAATATATCAAAATATTATCTCACCAAGCTGTCTCTTTAGTCAGCTCAGGGTGCTATAACAAGATACCAAGGACTAGGTATCAAGTAGGCTTAAACAACAGAAATATATTTTCTTACAGTTCTGGAAGCTGGAGAGTCCAATATCAAGGTTCAGTTTGGGGTGAGAACTTTCTTCCTGGCTTGCTGTCCTCAGGAGGACTTGCTGTCAGAAGGATGGAGGGAATAAGAGAGAGAGAAGAGGGAGACAGGGTGAGGGAAAGAGAGAGAATTTAAAAGGACATTAGTTTTATAGATCATCCCCACCTTTATGATCTCATTTAATCCTAACTCTCTTCTTAAAGTTCCTATCCCCAGTATAGTCATATTGGGAGTTAGGCCTTCACCATATGGATGGAGTGGGAGGACATAGTTCAGTCCATCGATACATCTGATAGGAATTTCAAATTTTAACATGTCTTAAAACAGATCACCTGATTCTCCCCAATCCCCATATGCTCATCCACCAAAACTTCTTATCGTAGTCTCTTTTTCTCAGATTGAGTAATCAGCACAATTATCTGACCACTTGCTTTAGCATCTTATTTTCTTATTCTGTATATCAAACCCCAAAGCAAGACTGTACCTTTTTCTCCACAGAATTCCTTGAATTTCCTCTCTATCTCTACAATTCATACATTTGTACATGCCACAATCACTTGGACTGCTAACCTCCTATATGATGTCCCCACTTCTAATTTTCCTACCTTATATTCACTCATACAGCTAGAATAATTTTATCAAAATGTCAATCAAATTATTACACTCACCATCTAAATGAAACTTTCTAGTGACTCTCACTGCACCTAAAATACAGTTTAATTGCTTTACCTTGGCCTATAAGACTCCTGTAAAATTTTTGGATGTTGAAGGAAAGATGTTTAGATGTTACCAAAATTCAAACAGGGGAAGAAATGCTTAGATCTACTTTGTTTGAAACAAGCAATGTGAAAGCAGAGAGATGATAGGAGAAAAACCACTGGTGACAAGAAGAGATACATAGAGTCTACTGATACAATCCAGAAGGGAAGTTATAAATGTCAAAACTAAGGTAGATGGTATTGAGATGAGGGAATATATTAAAGGGTACTTATGAGATATAGGGAAAAAAAGCCATGCTGAACAGACATGACAATGGAAGAGACAGTAAGGGAGCAGAATTCTCCCAGACTTCTGACTCTGGTGCCCAAGTGCATTGCAGGATCATTCACTTAGACAGAGGTGTAGGGGGAGGGAAGATTTGTAGAGGAATGGATAAGTTCCTTCTGACACATGCTAAGTTTGAAAATCTATGGAGAAATAACAATGGCTCATGTTAACTAGGAAGCTGCATATAGATTTCTGGGACCTAAGGTATAAAGATTTAGGAATCAGAGAGGATTCAAAGACCAAAGGATAGAATCCTTAACTGCACACTGTTTCAGTAGATAGTGGAAGAAGAGGAGTCCATGGATGAGATGGAGGAGAAGTAGATAGAAATGTGAGTGGAAAACTGGTCTATGAGAAACCCCTATGGAGTGAGTAGGAGATAATGGCAAATGTTGCAAAAGAAATAATCAAATAGCTAGGAACTAAAAATTGTTCTTTGGATTTGCAACCAGAAGTCATTAGTGGTATTTTGAAAGGAGTTGGGAAGAAGTTGTAGTGACAGAAGGTTGATTACAGTGTTTTGAGGATAGAATGAAGGTTAGTTCATTTTCAAGAAGCTTGGTAGAAAAGGAAATGACAGAGCTAGAATATTAACTAGTGGGTCTGTATAGTCAAAGGAAGGTTTTGTTTTATGTGTGTGTTTTGTTTTGGGCTTTTTTTTTTTTTTCAACTAGAAGAGAAGGAATCATTAATTATGGAGACACCCATCAAATAATGTATTGGTTAATAAACAGTAAAATAGATTAGGATAGTAGATGGTAGGGGGAGGAGGAGCCTTTGTCAAGTAAGGCAACCCATCATCCTTATCCTTATCATCTACCAATCAATAGCATGGGATTGATGTATTTACTTCCTGTTGAATACAACTTTATGTTTTCTATGGAGTTAAAAAGTGAATTATTTGTTTGTGTGTAAGGGTTTTATCTCCAGAGTGCCTAAATTAATTTTGTTTTTGACTTTGTATGGCTTATGACTGATTTCTTTCCTTGTTGATGGATTTTCTGGAGAGATAAAATTTGACTGTATCCTGCAGTGGCATTATATTCTCCTTGACCTTCTTTCTATACAAATGGAAGTCTAATGGACTCTTCGAAGTTAAACTATGAAAGTTTCAAAATACATTGCCACTTCTGTGCTGTTGACCACTCAAGTCCTAATCATTTCAGGTACAGCATGTTTTACTTTGTTTTATTTTTTTAATTAGACCTTTGACATCAATTCTTTTCTCCACAATTTAGTTTATTTCTATTTGACAACTTAGCTTGTTATAGGAGCAATTGAAAAACTCACCTAATTAAAATTCACAGATCATAAAGTTTAATTCAGTCGTAAGGTTAATTTTCCTCTAAGCTATTGAATGTCAGTGATTACTTTTCCACTGGGAGTGAAGACAAAAGCAAAACAGGACACTTTGTCTCTTTCATCATTAGCATAAACTACCCCAACCAAAATACTAAAGTGAAAGTCCTAGGAAAAATCCTCAATATGGATCAAGATTGCACTCTTGTAGATGGCAAAGATTCTATTCTCAATAAATATGCAATGCTTTAAAAAGAAAGTGTTAAATGTAGTCTTTAAAGAACTAAATGGATAGGGCCTGATCATCTTAGAAATAGTTCACTGCTTAGAGATTTCACTAGTTGATATTTGTTCTAATTCACTAGTTCTGGTGGTCTGAAGCATTATGTACACTTTCACTTTGCAGAAAGGGAATGTGTTAAAGGAGAGAATGCTTGAGAAGAGACACCTCAGAATTGTGAATCTCCTTCCTTTCTGCTTTGTGAGTAGCATCCAACCACACTAGAGATATTTGGACATGGAAACAGACTATGCGTTTGTCCTGTTTCCCAAACAAAACTTGGATACATTACAATGATCATTATTTTTAAAAGATAGAGGTAAAGAAATATTTTGCTGAGGATGGAATTAAGGTATCCACATCCCACTGTCCTCAGTAGGCATAGCCTGCTGTTACATTGTGGAAAGCTGCAGGAATCTTCAGGTCTTTTCCCCCTCTTTTCTTTACGCCTTAGTTGAAATTACACAGTATCTAAGCTTATTTTGGCTTAATTATATGTTTGCATAATTAAATTTGTTCATCTATAAAATGGCAATTATAATACCACACAGTCCATAGGGCATTTTGTGAATAAAATGAGATTTATCCATTTACAGCAACTAGAATCACCCAGCACAGTTTAAACACTCAGTAAGTATTGGCTATTATTATACATTATTCACTTATGCAGTGCATATTTGTTGGCCACAGGTCATGGTCAGGGTGTCATGTTGACAGAGCATTCATTTATTTATTCATTCAACTAGTATTTACTGAGCACATATGATGAGTTGGGTACTATACTAGAGGATGGGGACACAGCAGTGATTAAAACAAAGTTCAGGCCCTCATGGATTTTATAGTATAAGGGGAATGAAAGATGATAAACAAATAAGTATAGAATATAGAATATAATATCAAGAAATAAGGCTCTGAAAGATAAATTGTGTAAGCAAGATAGATATAGACCTTACACTCATTAGTTAAACTCTAGACCAACTAAAGACAAATACAGGAGTTTAAAATGAAAGGATAGAGCAGTTCTGAATGGTGACAATGTCCAAAGAGTAGCTATGTGTTTGGGGATTGAAATGAGGTTTATGGGGGGGGGGGTGGTTTCACTGAAGTTGCAAAGGCCAAGAATCTGTGAACTTGGGAGTTGAATGGTTCATCCATACAAATCCTGATTTGGCATTGACCTATAAACTGGGAAAGCCCTGGATGAGAACCTACTTAAGTCAGAACATAGATGTTATTATAAAGTGCAAATGAGATGCTGGTCCAGATTAGAAATACATTATAATGGAAAAAAGTTTGGTTTATAATTAAGGCATTCCCATCCCAGAAATTTAAGAGTTTTGTTTTTTGTTATCCTTTGTTTTTTACGTAAATGACATGGTTTTTAACAGGCATCTTAAAGAACTTGATTGAATAAAAAGACTGTAAGAACTCCATATATTTGGGAGATTGATAAGTTGATTTCCTTCAGAAATATACATTTGCTTCAAGTTTATAAGATAATGAACCCCCAGTTCAGTATCAACCCTAACAGTATTCTTGGCCAAGCATGTTGTCAAAAAAGCTTATATAGGAAGTTTTAGATTGCCTGGGGTGCCTGTGTGATGCAGTTGGTTGAGCTGACTCCAGCTTTCGAGTCAGGTCATGATCTCGTGGTTGCTGAATCAAGTCCCAGGTTGGGCTCTGTGCTCAGCCGAGTTTGCCCGAGATTCTCTCCTCCTCTCCCTTTACGCTTCCCACTTCTGTTCTCTTTCTTTAAAGGCTTGCTTTTTCAATTCATAGCTGCTTTCATCTATGTCTAATGTTACCAAGAAAAGGAAGAAATAGAGCTTGATTCATAGAAAGGAGGGATCTAATAAAAAGTAAAAAATGGTTTGAAACCATAAATAAAAAAACACATAGATCGTGAAAGCTGTTGTTTTTAATGCTTTGGAGATGTTAATAATTTACTTTGCTGTGTGTTATTCAATAGGACACTTGGACTAGCAACATGGTGGCAGTTATATTACAATGGCATTTGGACTAATCATTAAGTGTTTTTTTAAAAAAGAACTTAATTTTTAAATGTAGGAATGACGAACTCTTTGAAAGACAATTCATGCGTTTCAGTTTTTCAAACTAGAAACTTAGAAACTAAAAAGTTATTACAGAATCCTCATGCGGCATAAGTTACCGTATTGCATTGCCTGGGGAAGCACACACTGTATGCTTTGTGCAGTTGGCATTGCTGAATGCCTGCCTGGTTAAACAAATCGGTAAGAGACACCATGGAACTGCCACTTTCCAAAGCTACAGTAATTCATCAAATTAAAAAAAACTGAGTTATAAATATGAAGATCAAGTCAATATCTTCTCTGTATAACTGTATCTTTTCATTAAAAATGAAAATACCTACAGATATAGCTGGGCTTGCCATTTTGCTTATACTAAGTATCAGCTGTTGGGTATCAGCACAAATTAGTAATCAAAGTTCTTCTGTGTGAGTGTTTGGCAGCAACAGAAAGGCTGCTGAAATACTCAAAGGATTCAATGTCTTCTTTTGAACTATCCTCTGAAACAACTGTTGACATTTGCTCTGATGGTGCAAGGGCAATTGGTGAGTAAAACTGTTAACACAAGTCAAAGCCATGACCCGAAACTGTATTAGTACCCATCAACATCTCTACAACTACATATTGGCATTAAAAAGAAGGCACCAGTTTTATTTATGAATGTTCTTGAGGGGCATCTGGGAGGCTCAGTCAGTTAAGCATCTGCCTTTGGCTCAGGTTATGATCTCAGGGTCCTGGGATCAATCCCCGCATCAGGCTCCCTGCTCAGCTTGGAGTCTGCTTCTCTCTCTCCCTGTGCCCCTTCCCCAACTTGTGCTCTCTCTCTCTCTCTCAAGTAAATGAATAAAATATCTTAAAAAAAAAAAAAAAAGAATGTCCTTGAAAGAGCAGTAAAAAAATATTTTTAAAGTAAATCTTAACTTGAGGTACATGTCTTTCAATATTCTGGGTGATAAAATGGAAAGTATGTATAAAGTCCGTATACTGCCAACAGAAGTATGTTTGTCAAGACAAGTAGCACACATGTGATAGTGTCAGTTGTAAGTTGAAATGGCCACTTTATTCATGGAACACTATTTGCACTTGAAAGAATGACAGACAAAATTATGGTTGTTAAGATTTAGGTGTTTGGTAGACTTGTTTTCAAAATAAACCAAATGATTTCTAAAACAACGTAATTTTTAAAAACATTATATAGTAAAATATGTCAACAGAGCCCATAAAGTTCATTGATATTGTGGCTAACCTTTAAGAAACTATCACTTGTTGAGTACTATGTACTATGAAAGAAGAATTTCTGAAATTATCTGAAAAGGTATTAAAATAACCCTTTCTTTTCTCATTATATATATGCATGTGGATGGGTTTTCTTTAAACATTTCACAAACAACGTATGGCAACAGATTGAATACAGAAACATATAACAATTCACTTGTCTTCCATTAAGTCAGACATAAATGAGATTTGCAAAACTACAAAACAACTCCATTTTTCTCAGTAACATTTTTTTGTTTAGAAGAAAATAAAGTTACTTTTCTTAAAAATGTTATTTATGCTAACAAGGAATACACTTATTTTCATTTTAAAATAAATTAACAAATAGTTTTACAATGCCAACTGGACATTTTTCTTACTTAAGGGTCCAGCGTTCAGCACTGGTACAGCAAGCCCCCAAATCTTAAATATCCACCCTTGTGATTAAAACTGTTCAACTCATGGGGTGCTTGGGTGGCTCAGTCAGTTAATTCTCCGCCTTCAGCTCAGGTCATGATCTCAGGGTCCTGGGACTGAGCCCTACATTGGGCTCTCCCCTCAGTGGCTACTCTGCTTCTCCCTCTCCTGCTTCTGCCCACAACTTGTGCTCTCTCTCAAATAAATAAATAAAATCTGAAAAAAAAAAAAAAAAAAAAAAAGAATACCTTCTCTCCACTATGTCCTATCTAGTGGGATCCATAGCACAACCCCAGAGCAGCTTTGTTTTGTGAGATCCACATTGATTCTGGGAACATCCAATTTCCCTTTCCCCCATTATAAATGCACCTCACTCTCAATATGGCCATCTCTTTGCTCTCCTGTCAGGCTGTTTGATCCAGCTCTTGAGCTTACTAGACAAGAATCACGTATCAGTCATTAGAATTATGCCCTTCTGACCACGTAATGGGGACATATCAAGCTCTATGAGATTTGAAGTTATCTTAGAGTTCAACTGAGTTAGGACATATAAGATGCTCACTCACTTGGTTGGCTGTGGATGTTGACTGTTGGCAGGGGTTGGCGGGAGACTGCTGGGCCTCCAGAGTGCTTCCATTCTCCTCTATTTGGCTTTTCCTTCTGCCTTTGGCTTTGGCTGTATCAGTGGGGTGGGGGAGATTTTCTTAAGAGCAAGAACTCCAAGAGCAAGGAAGCAGAAGCTGCCAGTCTTCTTAAAGCCTTCGGTCAGAAGTTCCAGAATATCACTTCTACTGCATTCTATTGGTCAAGGCAGTATATAGGCAGCCCAGATTCAAATGAAGTGGAAATAAACTCTGTCTCCCCATGGGGTAGTGGCATGCATAAACAGGGAAGGAAAGAATTGATGACAGCTATCTTTGGAGACTGGAAACTGTGGAATGTAATCATTCTCAAGAATCCTTTGTTTTCATAAAACTATGACTTCAAAACATGTTCAGGTTTTATTATATCAGAGAGATTGTGCAGACTTTCTGGTTTAATGGAAAATTTTCTGGCAACCAGAATAGACAAATTCAGGAAAGCGCAATGCCTTACGAAGGCCTGTTGTTTGTTTTTGTAACCTGGCTTGGGGTCAAAGAGGCTATGCACTTTCTCACTATAATCTTTATTAATATTAGTGATTAACTTCCAGTAAGAAAAAATGTCTATTTTGACTCTGTCAACTTAAATCTTTGTATTTGAATTTTTCAAATTTTAATGAGTGATTGGGAAACACAGTTTACCAAAAAGAGGAAGTAGTTTGAAGACAGTGGTGGATATGTTAAATAAATGTATTAATTACACAAAAAGTAACCAGAAATAATATTACATTTCAATTAAATTCACTTTTTTTTTTAAATCAAGCACTAATATTATCTGTATAACACCTAGTTAAAAAGGGGAATAAAACCTCACTGAACATATTGCTGGATCTATAGGATTTAAGTAAAAAACTTGTTTTCTTTTCTAGAAGTTAAACTTCATATGCCTAATACTTGACAATCAGGTAGAAGTATATGTTGACCAAATTGTTAAGACTGACCAGAATCAAAATCTAGGTAGAAACAAATGGCTTAAAGTTACTTAATGCGGGTCCCTTTATGGACCAGGCTTATCATACAAAGAAAATCCGAGATAGTATGCAAAAGCTTCTTTGCAGTCCCTGGTCCTTCCTTGATCTCCTCATCTCTGGATTCTTCCTGTGTGTATTAGTCAAGGTTCTCCAGAGAAAAAGAACCAACAGAATGTGTGTGTGTGTGTGTGTGTGTGTGTTTGTGTGTGCGCGCGTGCGTGCGTGTGCATTCATTCATTCATTCATTCACTTATTATGAGGAATTGGCTTATGCGATTATGGATCCTGAGAAGTCCCACAGTCTTCTGTTTATTAAAGATCCAGCAAAGTCAGTGGTGTAATTTAGTCTGAGTCAAAAGGTTTAAGGACCAGGGGAGCCAATGATTTATATCCCAGTCTGAGGCCAGACAAGATGAAATGAGATGTCTCAACTCAAGCAAGCAGTCAGGAAGCAACAAAGGGGCAGAGTCTTCCTTTCTACGCTTTTTGAAATTCTTTTCAGGCACTAAGTGGATTGATATGTCTACTCACTTTAGGAGGGTCAATCTATGTTACTGCTTCACAGATTGAAGTGTTAATCTCATCCTGAAATACTCTCATAGACATATCCAGAAATAAAGTTTAATCTAGATGCTCCCTGGCCAGTCAAGTTGACATATAAAATTAATCATTACACTCTATGCTCGCACTTGCTGCTATTTGAGCTCACTTCTTTGAGGTTTCTCCCTCGAATCTCGATACTTTCTTGAGACAGATTTTAAACCTAATTTTCTACCTTGTGATTGGAACCTTATACAAAGCACTGGACAGTTGCCTTCTGGTCTTATAAAACAGAACTTGGCTAACAGGAACTTAGTTTTTTCTCCATTTTTTTCTTCCTCCTGCTCTTCCTTCCCTCCTTGTTTGCCTCCTTCCACATATCTCTTCTCCCCTTCCTCCTTTCTTTATTCTTCTCTTCCTCCTTGTCTGCCTGCCTTCTTTCCCTCCCAAATAATTACTCATGTACTTAGGTGTTCAGATCACTAATTCTGGTGTTTAGGACCCAGTGACCTACAAGATAGAGAAGATACCAGCCTTTCAGAAACCTACCCTCAAACACTAAATAGTTTGAAAATTAAGGATTTGGCTCTAATTATAAGTGCTATGAATAAGCAACAGATGCAATAAAAGAACAGGATAAGACTCTTGGGGTAATCTTGTTTGGGGGGGCAGTCATCTTCCTGGAGTAAGTGATATTAACATTGAAATCTGAGGAATGCATACAAGTTAGTCACGTGGACTCTGATGGGAACTGGTCTTTCAGGCAGAGAGTAAAACGTGCTAATGTCCTAGGCAGAAAGATGTGGGGTGGGGGTAGGGGTGATTTGAGGAACAGAGAAAAATTCCGTGTCCCTGGGGCTTATTAGAGAAAGAAGGAGAGTAGGCAAAGATGAGCCTGCAAAGGATGGTAGGAGCTAAATAATGCAGTGCCTTGCGAGTGATGATAAATCTCCTGGAGGGAATTAGGTGGAGAGGGATTAAGTATTTAATCTGCGTGGGACTGAATGACCACGCTTGACCATTAGTGTAGGGAGGAGGAGAAATGAACGTACAAAACTCACAATTAAATGAAACTTTGAGATAATCTTCGATTTGTGTTCACTTATTTTATACCCATTAGTGAATAATAGTTTTAAATCTTTCAAATTGAACACGACAGTGGTCTTGTTTTTACTCTTACCTAGAGTATGTTCTGCTTCTGTGCTTTACATATGAATCCCGTTCTCTGAATTGAATTCAGAAGCTCCTTTAACTGATACATTTTTGGACCTCACATAAAAGTAAAGGAGGATCAAGAGAATACTACAGTACTGTTTGTAGTTCTCTGTTTATAAGAACACATAGCAATCAATGTTTGCACCCCATGGAAATATGGTTTCAATTTTGTCCTTGAAATATGAGAAGAGATGTGTTGCCAGCACATATTTATTCCTGCAACACATCTTTTTATTTCTGAAGTGTACAGATGTCCTATGAAGTTTTGCTTTCAGTTTTTTCAAGTTTAGTTTCATTTTAACGTGATGAACACCTGATAAATGATAACACTTGACACAATGATGAGAATACTAGCTGGGATGATGTGCCCACAGAGATGGCGGAGGGACACCAATTGCCTTGAGTCTACTAACAATATCACCTGTTGCCTTATTTATTGGGATTTCTATTTGGACATTCTGGCTAACTTTCAAGTCTGAACTTTGGATTGCTTAGAGTCAAAACAAGAGGCCAGGTTTTGAGGCTGGGTTTTTAGAACTCGCACTTTGAACTGTGTAGCTTATCACTGTATTGAATAACATAGCAGGAAAAGATGATTAACAATCATGACCTTGAAAGTTCATTAGAAACATGACACATATTCATTTGCCACACATTTGAAACCTTAAGGTTTACCTATGACCAACAATATGGCCTGCAAATAGCAAAAATATAACCATTATTAAATAGACTTTCAAATCAATTGTCTGTTGTAGGACTTCATGTTCATACTTTTCTTCTTTTTTATTTAGTATTTCTGAAGTAATAATAGTATGCAATCCAGCCTTGACACAAAGAAAACTAAAATATGAAATATATTATTTTGGCAAATTCACTCTGGGATACAAAAGTTCTCTCATGATCAATGGGTAAAGGCCCATCAGAGTTGGCCTTGAATATATTTGGGTTTCCTCTTACCACTATTGCCTTCAGTCTTACTTCTTCTCTTACATCAACACCTCATGTCATTATTATTTTATTTTATTCACTACATTACCTATGTATTAAAAAATCCCAGAAAAAATTCCTTTTCTTCATATCCTCAAGTCAATATCAAGATCACTGTGTGGAAGAAATTTAGAAACATTTAGAATCTGAGTGGATATAAAGGTTTTGTTAAGCTTAACCAACACAGTAATTCTATTTCTCCAAGTATTATGTGTTTATATTTCTGCACAATTGAGTATTGATTTTCAGTTAAGGCTAAAAAAAAAGTCTCCTCAAATCTAGATTCTCCCGTTACTTTGCTGATGTTGCTTGCATGAAATTCACCAGTAACAGCCTACTCATAAAAATCCATTAAATTTCATGATTTTTTTTAGTAGTATTTGTCTTTGTTGACCACTTTCCTACCTACCACTTACCTTTTTCCTGCCTCTGTTTTCTCATATATAAATTGGGTTGTTGTTAGATTTAAGTAAGTTAACATATGTAGAAATTTTAAAGTAGGGTCTAACCTAGGGTAAGGGCATAATACTTTTTAGTTATTATTTTATTATTAGATACCTTCCTAACATGCCCTACTCTGTGTTTCCTGAAAGTAGAGGCTGAAATCAAAGCTGGTGTGAAAGTGGTTTATTGTGAAATGATCCCAGGAAGAAGTAAGGAACTAGAGGAACAAAACAAGGAAGGAGGAAAAGCCAACACAAATTTATGGTTTTATCTGTGAGAGATTATGTAATGCATTTTGAAAGTGACTACATTTGTTCATTGTCTAATACCCTGATATTCGGGATAGCTAAATGAACATTAATTTCCCTGTATTTTCAGGTTGGGAAGTTGCTAGTGCCAAGCTGGTTCAGCATGTTAGAGAGGGCAAGAATTGATGGAACCAGAGCTCAGGCTGAGGTGAGAAGCTGTCGGGTTGCAACTGTGCAAAGCTTGTCAAAGACTACACAGAACTGGTTACTGCTGCATGGTTGTAGTAGGAGGTGTGGCCAAGAGTATTTTAGATAGTGTTCAAAAGGTATCTAATATGCACATACTCTTGGATTTTTTTCTTATCTCCTTAGCTATTCTTTTTTGCTCTCTTAACATGTGGACTCCTTTTTTTTTGGTAATTTTTTAAAACAAATTTTGTGGTACAATTCACATAAATAAAATGTACTGATCTTAAGTAAAGAGTTGGATGGTTCTGACAAATACTTATATACCTATTTAACCACTACTCCAATTGCAGTCATAAATCATATCCAGTTCTCCCCCAAATTCCCTCTTGCTTCTTTATAATCAACACCCCCAGCTCTGCCTTCAGGCAATCAATGATCAATAAAGATGCTGAGCATTGTTTTGTACACATTTTGGATATTTTTATTCTTTTGTGAAATATTTGTTCAAATATTTTATCTATTTTTACTTCAGTTTGTTTTCTTGTTATTGTGTTGTAAGAAGGCTTTATGTATTGTGGATATAAGCCCTCAATCAGATGTATGTATTATGAATTTTTCCTATTCTGTGGTTTGCCCTTTTATTTATCTTTAGCAATGTCATTTGAAGAGCAAGAGTTTAAAATTTTGATGAAGTCTAACTTATCAATTTTTTTAATCATATAGGTCTACTTTTTTGTGTGCAACCTAAGAGATCTTTCCCCATCCCATTATAGCAGATTTTCTC
Source organism: Enhydra lutris kenyoni (assembly GCF_002288905.1). Taxonomy (NCBI): domain Eukaryota; kingdom Metazoa; phylum Chordata; class Mammalia; order Carnivora; family Mustelidae; genus Enhydra; species Enhydra lutris. The sequence goes on from NW_019154101.1 coordinate 20,924,923, forward strand.
CTGTTTTCTACTAAAAGTCACATAGTTTCAACTCATATTAGGCCTATGATACATTACAAATTAATTTCATATATTGAATGAGGTAAGAGTCAGGAAATAAGTTTCCTTTTTTTTTTTTTTTAAACAATATGGCTATTCTATTGTTCCAGTGCCATTTGTTGAAAGGTTACCCTTTCTGTATTGCATTGCCTTGGCATTTTTGTAAAAAATCAATTGACCATATATATGTGGGTTTATTTCTAGATTCTTCTGTTTCTTTGACCTACATGTCTAATCTTATATTACTACCATATTATCTGTTTTATTGCATTTTTATAGTAAGCATAGAAATCAGGTAATATAAATCTTCTGATTTTGTTCTTTTTAAAAATTATTTTGTTTCTACTTGTTCCTTTATACTTTCATAAGAATTTTAGAACTAGTATATCAATTTTTACAAAAAGTTTGCCATATTTTGGTTGAAGTTACATAGAATTATAGGCTAATTGAGCAGAATTGCTATTTTAACAATAGCAAGTCTTCCTATCAATAAACAGGGTATGCCAGTCCATTTATTTCACACTTCTTTAATTTTTCATAACAGTATTTTGTAATTTGTAATATTTGTAATATTTGTAATGTAAGGGACAAATAGTTTACATCTTTTGATAAACTTATCTCTAGGTATTTTGTGGTTATGCTTCTTTATAAGTGGTATTTTATAATTTTGAATTTTCCAGTTGTTTTTTGATAGCATATCTTCATACAATTAGTTTTGTATATTCTTATATTTTTTCATATGGATTTTACCTTATAGCCTTACTAAATGCACTTATTAATTCTCATAGTTTTCTTTGTTGATTCATTACCAATTTCTGTGTATTCAATTATCTTATTTGTGAATGACGACAATTTGCCTCTTTTAAAAAAAAATCTGTATACATTTTGTTTTTTTTTTCTCTTGCCTTATTTCTCTGACTTGGACTTTCAATACAATGTTTAATAGAAGGGATGAGAGTAGATATCCTTGCTTTGTTCTTGATCTTGGGGGGGAAGTAATTTTTTTTTTCACCATCGAGTGTATACTAACTACAAGGTTTTTTAGATGTTCTTTAGTGAAGGAATTTTCATTTTAGTTCTAGTTTAGTGAGAGATTCATTAATAATGGGTGTTGAATTTTGACAAACGTATAGGCCCAATTTCAATACCAGCTTTCCCTTTTATCTTTAATAAAACATTTACTTACTACAGTCACATCATTCAGATATTAAAAAGTACGAAGTACCTCTATTCTTCATCTTCCCAGTTGCCATTCTTTATCCACAGATAAACACTTTTATTAATTTCCAGTATGAATAGGCTTTCTGAATTTTAAAATGTAACCAATAGAAAATGTCAATATATATTCTAATTTGCTCCATCTTTTAAACACATGGAATTCTATAAAATGGTTTTGCACAGTGCTTTTTTTCACTTAATAGACCTTTGAAAGCTTTTCTCATGTAGTGCTGTTATGGACTAAATATTGTGTCTCCCCTCCACTTTCCCTAAACCCCCATGTGATGATATTTGCAGGTGAAGCTTTTGGGTTGTAATTATGTTTAAATGAGGTCATGAGGTTGGAACCTCCATAATGGGATGGTGTCCTTATAAGGAGAGGAGGAGACTAGCACTCTCTCTGTCTCTCTATCATGTGAGAATATAATTAAAAAGTGGCTATCTGCAAGCCAAGAAGATGGCCTTTGCCAAGAACTACATCCCTACTGGTACCTTGATCTTGGACTTCCCAGCCTCCAGAACTGTGAGAAATAAATGTCTGCTGTTTAAGCTGCCTAGTTTATGGCAATTTGTCTTAGCGGCCCAAGTGGACTAAGACAGTGCATAGAGAGAGACCTTATTATTTCTTATAACTATATAATATTCTATTGCAAGGATATACATTTAGAATACTAGTGCCCTTTGATGAAAATCTGGGTTGTTTCCAAGTTTTTGTTGTTGTAAGAATGCTGCAGGGGATAACCACATATTAGTAACCCAGTTCAAAGTTTACATGCATTTCTAATTTCGTTAGTACAGATTTGCATTGACTTGTTATTTCTCATTATCGTGAAATGATGAGACTCTTGCTCAGCTGTGTTATGGGAATGCTCCATCCTGCACTTGTCTAGAACCTGTTCTTCATTGATTGTTCTGACTCCGAGGCATATGTTCTTTCTCTTTAGTTCCCTCAATGTGTTTCAGAATAGACTGTGTCAGGATGATCACATTATTTATCATGATTTTATAGTGACTGTAAAGAATTCACAATCCCTTGATTTGCTGCTTATCAGTTACATTCAGTTGTATTTTTGTGACTAAAGCTGCTGGTGTTGCTAGATTACTAAGGAAAACATACATGCAAAGTTAAAAACAACGTAAAAAGATTTTTATTCTCCAGTTAGGCTGGAAAATACCTGCTATAAAATTAAGCCTTCTTTCTTTATTTTCACGGTACTCTTTCTTTGCACTATTTCTCTCTGTCCTTGAGAAAAGGGGTTCACTTGGAGTAGAAGGAGGAAAAAGACTCACAAGTTCAGTACTATCTAATTAATTTCCCATGTTTTGAAAAAGGGATTGACTCTCTCTTCTCTTGAAAACAATCGTGTTGGCATTTAAGCATGCTTTTTTGAACTGTTTATGTACTCTAGGTGGAGACCGTCCCTATTTTGTTATCTCTTGAAAAGGAATGATAGGAACTTCCACAAATGCAGTAGATGGGGCCTCAACTATTCCTTGCCTATGTGTAGGGCTAACTCTAGATTTACTCATTACCTTAAAGTAAATACCAGCTTCATCTTCTTTGTACTTCCTGTGGAAAAGAACTAGAAATGGTTATGTATGCTGGAAATAACACTGCAGATAACCAGTAAATCCAAATATATTATCAACTCTGTTATATCTTCGATAATATATCATCCTGCTTTCTCTGAAGTTTAAGAAAATAGGCCCTTTTCATCCCATTCCTATCATTTCCATCTTTGGAAGCACCTCTGAAGAGAGTACAAAAGGCAGAAGGGGAGCTGTATGCCAGAAGAATAGAACTCACTGTACAGAAATTAAAAGTGTGATGGAATCTCTTGAAGGAACAGAACAGAATGCAAAGCATTCTTGTGTGACTTTAACTTGAGCAAATGACAATGCTATAGAATTTAAATAATCAACAGTATTTCAAGAAATGCTGCAGAAATGTAAAGTGCCAAAATATCTCAGACGCTATGTTAGATTTGTATTCTTCTCAAATAGTTTTGGATGTTGGTGTGAGCGAGCAAGGGGATATTTAGGGCTAGAGAATAAGCAGAGCAATCAATTCCCTCCTACTGTTTTTAGTTAAAGTGAATATGTTTTATTCATTTATTATAATCTCTTCAATGAAGAATACTTAATTGGAATCACTTTTATATCCCTTTTGTGCTAATATATTGAGTTAGTTTAGTTTGCTGACTTGAAAGAAATATTGGTTAAGAGCAGTGACTCTGGAGCTAGAGTCTGATTTTGAATTTTGGCTTCCCATTTATTAACTAGTTGTCTCACATAAGCCCTGACTTCTCAGAGGCGTAATTTCTTCCTTGGTAAAACAGATATAAAGATACTTTAAAAGGTCATTGTAAGGATTAAATGAGATAATATATGTTAAATATTCAACAGAGATTCCTGGCAACTAATAATTTTTTAATAAATGATAGCAAAAATTAAAAGAACAAAAATTATTTTCCATTCCAGGATAGGTGCACTAATTGAATATGAGGAAATATACTTTAAGGTGATTATTTAAGCAAACAGAGAAAGACAATTATCATATGATCTCCCTGATATGAGGAAGTTGAGAGGCAACATGGGGGGTTAGGGGGACAGGAAAGGAATAAATGAAACAAGATGGGATCGGGAGAGAGACAAACCATAAGAGACTCCTAATCTCACAAAACAAACTGAAGGTTGGGGGGGATGGGGGGAGGGAGAGGGTGGTGGGGTTATGGACATTGGGGAGGGTATATTCTGTGGTGAGTGCTGTGAAGTGTGTAAATCTGGCGATTCACAGACCTGTACCGCTGGGGCTGATAAGACATTATATGTTAATAAAAAAATTAAAAAAAAAAAAGATGATTACTTAAGAAAACAATTCAATATGGCAAAGCTTTATGGAAGCATACGTATAGTGTGTGTGTGTGTGTGTGTATATATATACACACACACACATATACATACACAAACACAGATACATATATGCATATACACAAAGTAATGGCAAAAGAACTTTAGGTAGCAAGAAATAAATGTGCTTAATCCATTTACATATGTTTTACAATTACTTATTCTAATATTTGTATCTGTTTCTGTATTAGCACATTCCAGAAGAATAAGCAATATTTCTAGGACTGCTTATTCAGAAAACACATCTGCATGTGCTTTAAGAATCCACTGGGGTTCTAGGCTCCCCGTAGTATAATGCTGTTGAGTATAACTTAGGCTGGAAATCTTTCAGGGATAGCATTATAACACATCCCGTGACTTCATGCATTATCTGGCTGGCATTGTTCCCAGTGGGGCAAGAGAGACACACACCAACATGACTGTCGAAGCAAGTGAAGATGAATCATCTGAAACTATTTTAAAGAACAGGATTAGTGAGGACAGCCTACTAATTTTCATTTAAGTGTTTTGTAATATCACTTGATATTAGACCATCTGTTCAGGAATATACCACCTGCAAATTCTATTTCTTTATTAAATCCAAAAAGTCTAACTTTCAGAGTAGATGACAGAGAGCTAAAAGGAAATGGGGAAAAGTAAAAACTTATAAAGAAGAAGTTTTAAATGAGATGACTGAAATTATCCAGAGAATCATTTTTATCATCGGTAAATATGCTTTTCACCCTTTCCTCTTGATTCACATAAATTTAATAAAGAAAGTAAAAAAAAAAAAACGTGTGCTGGCCTGCATTTTATTATGTCATAACTTTTGCATGGTACCGCTTCTCTGTTTCTCACTTCATCAGAGCTGTTTTTCATTTGGTTGGACCTCCTCAGCTGTGACAGTGTCGGAAAAAAGCATCTGTACTTGTGCAATCATCTACTGAAAGCTATTCTGTTTCCATGTAACTATACGTCTCTTTGAGACCAAATGGGAGATGGTTGATGTTAATAAATAAGCAGTTTCTGCATAAATAAAGACCAGGCCCTGAAATCTCCAGACTTGATTAATTATTTTTTTTTCTGTGCCAAGCCAAATGGACTCATAAAACAAGCGATAAAGCTGTGAATTGTACACTTAGTTACAAATGCATTCAGCATAAATATGGTTTCTATTTGTAAATACAAATATTGTAGCGCTGTGGGATTCAACCTTAATCCATTACAATAGAGAAAAATACAAATATATGACCCTTGTGCATAGAGCACGTTTGTGCCAAAGTACCGGAACAATGGATAATATATTTGTCTTTGTTTTGGACGCCAAAAATATGCTTCAAAGGCCTGGAAGATGTGACCAGCTCACCTCCTTTCTGGCCTCTCACTGTTCCTCACAAACTTTAATATTTAATCTGATCAAATGGGGACATTACATGGTGATTTTCATACTAGCTGTGTATAGTTGCATGCATTTAAGAATATGGTCTTTAAAAAAATACTGGTACTCATTTTTTAATAAGATTGCTTCATACTTCTGTAAGTGTAGAAACTGAGGACTGTAATAAAGGAAGAGCAATGTTAGCTTTTATTTTTCTATTGCTATGAGGATAATTTTTACTACTGTTTGAATAATTTGTACAAATAATCTCTTTTGCTGCAATTTTTCTCATTTGTTACAATGAGACCATAAATTCATGACTGACCACAATAAGAATTGGTTCCCCTAGGTTGAATTTTGATGCCACAAATTCACTATTTCTCTTTAAGATCCAATAGTTGGAGAACTCAAGTTGGGAGGAAGGAAAACCCTGTTTAAATATAAATAGTTTTGACAATCATCTGGGATAGTTAAAAGGATTATGAGAAACACATGAAAGGTAATAGATACTTTTTTCTTGACAATAGAGTTCAAAGTTTCTTCAGTTCTGAATGTTCTACTTTACAAAGAGAAAATATAAATTAAAAAGATAAATTATTGTATTTGATTTGTGGCCTTGTTTCCATTTAACAACAAAACTACTTTGTGATGATAAGATCCTGGTAAACTATTGTCTTCTTTTTAAAAATATACTACTTTTTTACTAACAGGATATTTGGAAAAATTGGTACTTCAAGAATACCCATTTATAATTAACATGAAAATATAATAAAAAAATAAACTATGCCTTAAGGAATATGAAGTCCCCATTAAGAAGCCCCATGTGTTTTCAGATGTCCTGCTAGACTTCAGTTGGCTCCACTGGCAATTGCCTTCTGCCCAGTCTATATTTAATACCTATTATGTTCAACTGTCCCCCTCCGATCTGAATCTAGTATCCATGATCTACTGTGTAAATATTTGTATATTGATCCCAGAAAAGGAGGATTGTGACCAAGGCCACTTCTGCTCTAATATGTACTTTTCATGCCTAAACTAAAAATTGAATTCAATTTTAAAATCAACTAGTACCTGTTCTGTGAAGTTCTCTTCAATTTTTTTATTCTATCTCAACCCTAAATTTAGATCTTCCTCCTTCTGTAATCCTATTACCTTTTATGTAGATGCACACTTCCATTAAAGACAAAATCACACTTTAATGTATGCCCTGATTTTGCTTATCACCTCTTCTGTTTGGTCTATAAGATAGAGAAAATGTCTTTCGATCGAATACTTGTTAAATTAAAAAAACAACTAATATGTGATGAGTAATTAATTAATTCAAAGTACTTAGAAAATTTATTTTGAAATTCTGGATTACAGATAAATTACTGATTTGATACACTCTTTTTCACTCTACCTGAACCTGTTTTCAAGCCCATCATCTAAAATGCTTTGAATAGTAGAATGAGGAATATAATTTAGTTCAGCTAGCCATTTAACTATGAAACCATATTACTTATGCAGTAAGTGTTTCCAAATTCTGAGGGAATTAAATACATTTTTAAGAGAAGCATGTGAAGCCAGAAGTAAATAATGAAAAATTATTCCTAAGAAGATTCTATGAACACAAGGTATCTTAAATATTTTGGAGACTCTTTGAATGGCGTAATTCAAATCATTGGAAGTTTGGAATCCAAGTGTTCTCTTGTTACTTCAAGTCATTTTTTTTTTTTTTTGAATAAAGAGAGTAATAAACAGGTGAAAGCAAATACATGCATTATAAAATGTTTTGATTTAGGTAATTAATACTCTATGTGTTCTCTTGTGTTTTGTTTTTGTTGAGAAGAGAAATTTACATATTTATCTTCCTATTATATATATTTTCTAAGTGAAATAATGCTTTTATTAACCATTAATTAGTCTATACGAACTTGCTACATTGACCTTTAGTCCCCACAAAGGGTCTAAAAGAAACAGGAGTATAAGCCACTTAGGTGTCATAAAATCCCCAAATTAAAAAGATATGCTTGTTGTTTTCTATTGCTACAGCCAACTCATTCCCTTGAATGTTAAATAGTAGACTGTCTTCTTTTAGTCTTTGTTCATGCCTTTACAATCATTGCAGCTATTTTAATATCGATGGTATTATAGTTGCCCCTAAAACTGAGCTTACTTCTGTCAATTGGGTTTAAAACATTTTAAGACTCCATACAATATATACACTTTAAGAAATGAACCATCAAGTTCTTATTCATGTTTAGCTAAAGTGATAGGACTAGCTCTCAAATTAGTTTAAGTTAAAAAGGAGATTCACAAGAAAAATGCCAGGGTGGACCACTAAGGAAGGTAACAGAAACCAAGACAGCCTGGATATTAGAAACTCTCTACTTCTAATCAGTGCTTCTTTCTGTGTGTTAGGGCTGCTGGGAATTCTGATGTCTTGGAATTTGATTTTCATGATCAGAAAGGAAAGAGGTTCTTAGCATCTCTAGCAGAACAATCCTGGGGAATTACTCTGATTGGGTTCCTGAACACATATACCCATCCCTGGACCATCGGTGTAGCCAGAACTAAAGTAAATTATGAGTGATCCAGCCTTGATCTCAGGATGACCTCTGTGGTCAAGATATAGGATTTTTTTTTTAAAAGATTTTATTTATTTATTTATTTGACAGAGAGACAGATCACAAGTAGGCAGAGAGGCAGGCAGAGAGAGAAAGGGAAGCAGGCTCCCTGCTGAGCAGAAAGCCCGATGCGGGACTCGATCCGAGGACCCTGGGACCATGACCTGAGCCGAAGGCAGAGGCTTTAACCCACTGAGCCACCCAGGCACCCCAGGATTATTATTTTTTTTTAAAGGATGGTGATGGCGATGCCAGGCCAACAATAGCAATTGCTGCTACAAAGAGAACTCAATAATTTTTATTTCATTAACCTTTATCGCCTCATTCTGTAATGTCTTTGAGATTACAGAAAAATAGACCTATATTAGTGTCAAATATTTGTAATGGTGCTATTAATTTAAAGGTGGAAATATTTTGTCTTTACAGCAGTTAAGTATTTTCTCTAGCTAGGGATTATTATGAAAAAAAAAAAAAAACTATTGAGGCCAGATGTTAAAGTGAAATTTTAATTGAAATATTAGATGTAATGGGCTATGAAATTCTAAAGTGAGATGCCAGACCAAGAAGAACATTTTCAAAGGAAATGTCTGTAAATGGGCTTCTTGACATTAAAAATCTCTTACTCTCATTGGGAATATAAATAACAAAGAGCAGAGAGGGAGTGGAGATTAGTGAACAGGATTTTTTTTTTTAAACAAAATTAGGATTCCCTCTTCATTTAAAGTCAAGCGAGGATTTCTATCTAATAGGATTACTCAGAGACTGAACTATGGCCTGGGAGTTAGGGAGTCACAGAAACGTAGAGGTAAGGGAACAGCTAGCTACAATGGGAATGGAATGTAGCTCCTCTGTTGGGATTGTCCTGCTATGCTTATGTGGGAAAAGGATGCCCAAGTGATTTGTGCTCATCATATACGGTTGAGATAGAGAATTTTCATAAGATGTTTATTAGATAGTATACAAACAGGTCCACAAAAGGCAAACAAGCCTCAAAAGGAGAAGCTAGAGGTGAATCGCCAAACTCCATATGGCAGAGAAGGAGTAAGCAACCACAGAAGTGGAGTGCATTTACCCTTGTCTAGAGAACGGCAGATCAGAGACCACCTCAAAAGGGAGGAGGGTAGAGTAGGGCATTCCAAACAAATATAAAAGTTCCCCAGAAGATAAAGTATTAACTTTAACCATCTGCCAGCTCTTCAGAGATACAAGGAAACTTCAGACAATGGCAGTCAGGTAAGAATTTCCTTGCTCCAGCTCATCTCTTGTACTTCCTCTCAGAGTAGCTCTAGAGGGCAGCTTTAATAACCATAGTTAGCAAGATAGTGGTGTAGGACTGAAGGCCTGAGGAGAAGAGTGAGAGAGAAAAAGATACAACATGCGTACCTCTCACCACTTTATTGGCTTTTTACAATAGGCCTATAAACTCCACATCAGGATCTGGTGTACCTCTAATTTTCAATGAAGTTGGATACTCTATTACACGAGACTCAACATGCTAAGTACTAAATCCGGGCTTTGAAACCCTGAGTGATCATGCTATTTTTTTTCTTTTTTAATCTGTAAGTGAGAACAGTTATGGGGCTACTTGTGTTTTATTCCAGAGTAAAAGTGAAGAGCTCTTATCACTGAATAAATTTCGAAAGGAAAGTGGATAGGGGAAGAAAAGTGTATTTCTGATTATAATCTTTGAGTTATTTTTCTTGCTGGCTTGCTTGCTAGATTTTCCTTTTTCTTTATTAAGCGGATGTAGGCCCTCAGCTACATTATCAGGTTCTTAGGCTATACCTAACCAAACAATTCTTGTGAGGTGGTAGAACTTCTATTTTATCACGTCTGATATATAGAAATTCTGTGTACTGCATTATTTGTGCCTGTGTGCATGTACATTTTGTGTTCTTTATCATTTAATTCATCTGATGTCCCAATACAGTATTAATTATAGGAACACCTTTGTTGAACTTAAAAATTATTTGAGAGTCAGATTCATATTATAAAAGCAATAGAGAAAAATCAACCACTAATTAGAGCTTGGAAAATACATTTTTACAGATTAAAATGAAAAACAAAATGCCATTTAAATGTTTTAATTGGTTTCAGTTTTACAACTGCAAACCAGATGGTTTCTTTTCAAGTAGTTTACAATGTCTTTGCCGAATAACTGAATTACCAAACCAGCTGTTATTATTAACATTTACCTAAACAGAAAAACATGTCTGCTATTTGTTTGCTAAAAAAGTACCTGCTTTGCAAAAGTTTGGCAAACAAACCATGACTCCATTCTGGATAGCATATATTTTAATAAAATAGAGAGCAGAGATAAATAGAGGTGCACATAATAACTTATAGCTTAAAACAAATGCTAATTTAAAAATTTAACTTATGGGGCACCTGGGTGGCTCAGTGGGTTAAAGCCTCTGCCTTCGGCTCAGGTCATGGTCTCACGGTCCTGGGATCGAGCCCCGCATCGGGTTCTCTCTGCTCAGCAGGGAGCCTGCTTCCCCGTCTCTCTCTGCCTGCCTCTCTACTTGTGATCTCTCTCTGTCAAATAAATAAATAAAATCTTTAGAAAAAAAAAATTTAACTTATTTACCAGGTGTCAGAACCAAGCAAGCTCTTGCTGATTCTTTCAATTGTGTGATTCTATAATTGTAAAATCCATTTACATTTTTAATGTGAAGAGACTGTTTTTAGATTTGTTTTAAAACCCTGTTAATAATTCCCTTTAACTGCTTGTTAAAATATTATATTTTGGAAACACTAGTCCTAGCAGAAATTTGTTTCTGATATAAGCCGAGGCTTTCTAACTCTAAACTATGAGCAAATGTAAACTTGTAGATACCAATTGTAATTGGAGTGTTGAATTTACAATCAATTCTCTTTAGAGTGCATTAAGGAAGAAGACAGTTATGGGGAAGTAATAGTGAAGAATGCTCTTTCTATTCTTTAACCAAAAAGATAAATTACCAGGGAAAATACTGACTATAAAAATGACATTGTACACATTCTATTACAGTCATTTTCCACTCAGAATTTTCCTTGAAATGTATTGCTTTGGTGAAAGGACTGAAAGCTAATTTTTGTCTCACGACTCTATGATTGGCTGGGCATTGTTACTGATCTGGGTTTAGCTTAACTGATCAAAGCAGGACTCTCTCAGACCTCTATCTCTCAGCAGTTGGAGGCTCTGAGAGGCCAGCTGGTGCAGGATGATCAACACAGTGATGACTCAGCTTTGCTCTTGCTATTTCTCATATTTCCCCAACAAAATAGCGCTGGCATGTTCTCATGATTCTGGTAAGGAGCAAGAGGTCGAGTCACAGTGCACAAGAATTTTTCTCACCTCCGGTTGTGTCATGTTTGATAACATTCCTTTGGCCAATGCAAGTGCTGTAGTTGATCCCAGAGTCAAAGAGTGGGACAGAATGCCCTGACTTTGATCAGAAGCATAAAAAGTGGAGCCACCAATGCAATCAAACAAATACACATTCATATAGGTGTACACTAGCATTCCTGGGTATGATGTATCATAATTTACTTACTCATTTCCCTATTTATGGATATCCAATTGATTCTAATCCCTTTTTTTTTTTTGCAATTACAATCAATGCTGCAATAAAACTCTTTGTACATACAGCTTTATGCACAGGTATGAATATTTTAAAAATTTTGAACATACAAAAATATGTCTTCACCACTGAGATAAAACAGTTTTCCATATTTTGTCATACTGTTTCAATCTTTGTGAATATCTGGTTTTTAGTTTGAAGAAACAGCAACAGCTGAAGGCCCATTGTTTATCCATCCCTCCATTTCCAGAGGCAACCACTACCCTGAAGTTGCTCTGTGCAATTCCAGTATGTGCTATACATGTATGTAAAACTATACTGCATGCTTTACATTTGAACATTTTTATATCAGTGTTATCATACTACATATAAGTTTCTACAGCCCTATTTTTATCCAACATTAAGTTTTTGAGATTTAGTCATATTAATGCATGCAGATTTACTTTAATAATTTTTTAACAGCTCTAGGCATCAGTCCATTGCATGAGTAAGCCAGTTATTGGGAGGTAGTTATATTTTTCCAAAGTTTATTTGTTGCAGAGTGCTCAGTGACCATCCTTGTACATGTTTCTTTGCATATGTATGTGAAAGTTGTCAAGGACAGAAACCCAGAATAATTTTTGTCTGGCAGGGGCACCTGGGTGGCTCAGTGGGTTAAGTGCCTGCCTTCGGCTTAGGTCATGATGTTGGGGTCTTGGGATTGAGCCCCACATTGGGCTCCCTGCTCAGCTAGCTCCCTGCTGCCTCTCTCTCTGTGCTCGCTCACTCTCACTTTTGTTCTCTTTCAAGTAAATAAACAAAAAGCATTAAAATATTTCTGTTTAGAAGTATTAGTAGAGTATGTGCATATTTTTTTGCTTTTTTACAGTCTCATCAAGAATGTATAACTGATTTGCCTTTCCTCACATCTCACAAAACTTTGATATTATCTAATCTAATATTTTGTCAATCTGATGATTCCGAAATTGTATTTCATCATTACTTAAATTTATACTCCCCTGATTTTAAGCATATTTTCATATGCTTCTTTTGTATTCCAGTTTCTATCCTGTCCCTTTACTTTTTCATGTAAATTTTTGGATTTACTTGTTAGGTTCCATAAAAATCCTGTGGATTGAAACTGCATTAATTTTATAGATTAATTTTGGGAGAAACTGTCATATTTTTATTATTCATGATTGCTATTCATAAACATTTTATAGCACTTATTTAAGACTTTTATATGCCTTTGAATAATATTTTACTATATTCTGTAAATGTTATACTTCATTTATTAGATTTATTCTCAGGAAATTTATGGTTCTTGTTACTATTGTAGATGATATCTCTTTTAAAATACATTTTTCAGTGTGTCTGGGTGGCTCAGCGCATTAAGCATCTGCCTTCGGCTCAGGTGGTGATCCCAGGGTCCTGGGATGGAGCCCCACATCTGGCTGCCTGCTGGACAGGGAGCCTGCTTCTTCCTCTCCCTCTGCTGCTCCCCCTGCTTGTGCTCTCTAGCTTTCTGTCAAATAGATAAGTCAAATCTTAAAAAAAAAAACATTTTTCTGTTTGTGCATCGCCATTGGTTTTATGTACCGAGCTCATGTCAAAAAAACTTGCTAATATCTTTTATTTAATGAAATTATATATATCTGCAGATTTTCACAATAATTTTTTTGTTTGTGTTTGATAGTGACAGTTTTATTTCTTCATTTCCAAGCACTTCTACTTCCTATTTTTTATACCTTTTACCTTATTTAACTGTAAAGAGCTTCCAATATAATGCTGACTAACAATATTTCTGCATTATAAGGCATTGCTTATCATGCTCTGATTGCTTATCATGTTTCAAAATTGAGTTTGTTATCTGCAGTGGATTTTGAGAGATAACATGCATCATGGAGAGGCGGTTCCTTCTATTCCTAGTTTGCTAGTGGTTTTATTAAGTTATACATGTGTGATGAATTTTTATCATAATTGTTTACTTCTGTTGAAATATTCATATGATTTTTTCCCCTTCCTTTAAAGTCACTGTGGTGAATTTACATTAGTAGCTGTAGAGAGCAAGATGGAGTCACTCATGTCAAGCAGGGGCCTGTGTGTCAAGCAATGACTCCAGCAGTTAAGTCCAGACCCCCACCAGCTGACCATACCCCAGAACTGATAACAAGTAGAAGCAGAGGAGATCTGCAGGGGCCTAAGACTGATTAAATCCCTTTAAAAAGAGAGGATTTTTGCAGCAAACTCTGACTCCTCCTCAGACACTGACCCTTCTATGTCTGACTACTTCAAAAAGGTGGCTGCCGCCAAGCTCTGCCCAGCTGATTTCCTGACAGAACCGAGATCCTTCACTGCTTGATGGCAACAAGCAGTAAGTGCCCAGAGCCCACCCGGATGGGACCAAGGCCTTATCTCAACCATGTGCCCACCAAACTGACTTTGGGTTTGGTTCTTCAGCTTCCTCTTCCCTGAGTTATCTTGTTGTATAACTCGTCTTGTGTTCTGCTTTATGTGTTGTTGTAAGAAGTCAAGTTAATCATGTGGTAAAACGTCCCTGAGTTTGGAATCCTGAATCCGCTTTTTAATTATGTTAACCCTCCTTTATGACTGAATGAAGCTGACACTATGGAATAACACAGCTCATGGGTATGCCTTCATAAGGTGCTTGTGACAGTAGCTGTTACAAAGTCAATCATCTTATATTCCTGGGTTAAATCTATTAATATGTTGCTAAATTTTTTTGCTAAGATTTTTATTTAGAATTTTCTATTTAGCCCATAAGTAAGAGCCTCTCTTATCTTTCTTTCTTTTATTGTCCTTATCTAGATTTATGTTAAAATTATACTCTCGTCATAAAAATATGTGAAGAACTTCGCCTGTCATCTGTTGTTCCTCTTAAGATCTCTATGTCTTAGGTTTTCTGCAATTTCACTACAGTGCATTTGTTGTATATTAATTCTTTTTTTTTTTTCCCTGCTTGTACTTCAGGAGTCTGAGATTTTGTATCTTCTGTCAACTCTGGAAAATTCCAAGCCATTCAAAAAAGTATTGCCTCTCCCTTATCCTCTCTGTTCCCTTGATATGGAATCATTTTTATGTTAGATATTCTCATTCTATCCTTAACATCTCTTACTTCTCTTTAGGAATTTCTATAATTTTATATCTCTGTTCCACATTGTAGACAATTTGTTAGATTTATTTTCCAGTTTAGTAATCCTCTCTTTAGTTTTTATGCATTTACTCACTTTAAGAATACTGATTCTCCTTCAAAATTTTGTTCTATTATCTCATACACTTGTGGTTAATAATGCTGCTGTTTATACCTTCTGCTTTTGACTAATTCTGTTTTCTTTTGGATATTTTTGGTGGATTTTATATCTTCTCTTCTTTTCTTAATCCTTTCATATTTTAATATACATACTTAATAAAATATAAAGTTATCCAACATTTCTACTTTCCTTCCCCCAAACCGAAGAATATCACACTATTTTGATTTGGATTATTCTTCTTCCTATCTCAAATGTCATTGTTGTTTAGTATTTAACTTCCTCCAAATTCTCCCAAATTGAATATTATTATTACCCTTTATGATCAATGCTTGTTTGGATTTACTCACTTGTATACTTATCCGAATTTTTCCTTCTGGTTTTAACTTCTTTCTTCCTGAAAAACATTCTTTAGACATTGTCTCTGTAAAAGCTGTTGATGGTAATGATCATTTTTTGTTTGTCTGAAAATGTCTTTTATATTGCCCTCAGTGATAGGTTAGTTATAAAATTCTGTGTTGAGTCTTATTAGCTGCAGTGGTTTGAAGTTGTTATATCACTATCTTTTGGCTTCTATCAATACTATAGTAAATTATATTCTCAGCTTATTTTTCTTCTTTTGAAGACTGTGGTTAATCTCTAGATGCATTTACCATATTCCCTTTGTCAGTGGTATCCAATAGTTTTCCTAACATGTTTCTAGGTCTGGATTTTATTTATCCTGCTTGAGATGTATAATGTTGCTTGAAAGTAAAAATTCAGTTCTGGAAAATCCTAGCCATTATGTTTTGAATATTCCTTTTCTTCCATTCTATCTACTCTCTCCTCCTGAACTCCTATTTTTTTTTCCCATATTTAAAAAATTTTCATATTTTCCATCACTTTGTAATTTCCTCAGTTTACAAGTCACCGCTTTCCTATTTTGCCACTCCCTATGCCTTAATTATTTAATTTTAAATAATACTCTTTTAAAATTTATTAATATTCCACTTTATTTTTGAAAAAATATGGGTGGCTTCATTTTTGTAATGAGTTGCTTGCTAATTAAAAAAATTTGAACATTTATTTTATATACTATAGTCCACCATGTCTTTATCAGATATTTTGAGGATCTACTTCAGATGCTTATTACTTCCCTCGTGCTTGCTGCTGCTGGTTAGTTTTTTCACATGTTCATTAATTTTGCATTAGAAATTTATGTATAGAGGTAGATTGGTAGAGAAAATAGAAGCTTGGATGTTGGAGGATATTACAAGGATACTGTTTTCGTCACCTGTTCTGTAGTCAAACGCAAAAGTTTTCTTTTAAAATGCATCTTTTCAAGGTCCCTGGCTGGCTCAGTCAGTAGAGCATGCGACTCTTGAGCTCAGTGTCATGAGTTCAAACCCTTCATTGGGTGTGGAGCCTGATTAAAAAAGCAAAAACCAAAAACCCCCATATTTTTATATTTGTGTATTATTATGATAATTGAACTAATCATAGAATTTGATGATTAGTTTTTGGTTTGAAAACATCTTACAGAAGATAATAACAAATTATAATAGGAGCAGTAATGTAAACAGAAAATTGTTCATATCTCATGCAGTGTGATGACAGCTTTACAAGACTCACACAATCATTATTTCCTGTCAAAATAGGAAGGCAGCCAGAATTATACTACATAGTTATATACTATATAGGCAAATGTATACTATAGTCATAATATTAGGTATTTCCCCCTTTTCAGATCATATAATTCATGGTTAAAGAGATTAGCCATTTTCTAAGATCTCAAAGCTAAGTTATAGACATGTACTCAGATTCTAGTTTATTTGACTTTAAAATCCATTCTAATCTCTATTTATATTGACTCTCAGTAAAACCTCATGTGTCAAAAGCTGCCAGTTATTATACATCCCTTGGTTTATAGATGGGCACACTGTAGCCCAAATACAAATAGCATTTTCTACCCTGATTTATGTTTTGGTGTCATAATGTATCGGAATTCTTTTCAAAGGAATAGAAGTGATGTGATATGTGTAGTTTTCAGATACTGACCTTAAAAAAAGGGGCATGTACTTCCCTTCTGCTTCCTCTTTTGTTCTTGCTGGAACACAGATGCGCCCACAGAAGATCAAGTTTAAGGATATGACCATGTTAAAAAATGGATTTTCAATAAGGAGTAAGAAAATTTTGTGATTGTCATTCATTGCTAGTTTCATAATACTAAAAATCTAGCTTAAGTCAGTGTTTAAAATATAAACCATTTGACTGGTATTGATGAAAATTTCAAGTGAATTACTTTTTCTATGTTATTAATTTATTCTTCCAGTAGAGATGCAATCTTACTACATTAAAAAATAGGAAATTACAGAGAAAAAAAATTACCTATAAAATTAATACCCTTTCAATCACATTTTGTGATTTTTCTTATGACCATTTTTTATAAACTTTATTTTTAACAAAAGATGTATAAACTAAATCACCAATGATAGAATATCTTGATTTTTTTAAATTTACCATTATTAAGCTACATTCTTACATATTTCCACCTGGTGGTTAAAATCATGCTCTAAATGAATGCATGGCAGTTCAAGGACAGGCTATGTTTACTTAACTACACATTTTATGTTGTTCCCAGATTTTGCTGTGATAAACTTCATCTCATCTCCACTGGAGGTATAAATTTCACAAGGTTACCACTGTGTCTCCCTTATCTTCTCTGTAAAAGAGGATAATAATAGTACTTATTTCTGGAGTTCTAGAGAAGATTAGATGTGTGCAGGTGTGGTTGATATCTAGAGCAGTCTGGGCACATGGTAAACATTCACAGAAGTATAGTTATTTTAATCGTATTTTTTTGTAATGGCTTAAGATATTGAACAAGCCAGACTCGATGAAGTGTAGGCAGAAATGAACTTTATTCTTCTTCTTCTCTCCAAACCTTTTTTTTTTTTTTTTTTTTTTAAGATTGAAGTCTCAGGACTTAACTGTCTTCAGGGTGATAAACTCAAAACCCCTGTATTTAGATGATTAAAAGTTTAGTCTATTCTCATAATTACCTACCATTTCAATTCAGTCCAGAGAAATAATAAAAACTTTAAACTTTTACCCAACTTAAAACTTTACTCTTCCAGTTCTTGTACCTGATCCCAACTGAGAAACCTGAAGTAGAAGGAGGGAGGAGTCTTAATTTTTTCACTTTATCCTAGCTCTCCCCCTTACTTTCTAATAAAAGTTGCTAAATAATAAATTATGTTGGAATTTTCTATATTTGCTTAAAAATTCTTCCCTCCCCCCCCCCCCGGAAAAATGTGGCTGTTTTAGGGATAGAAGAGAAAAAGTTTTACCTGGAAAGAAATAATTAGTTTCTTCTACTATTATTGACAACTGGCCAACTGATGTCATGTTATTTTCTCACAGAATCCTTAATAATTTGTCTAAGGAAAGTGGTGCCAATTTGAAAACTCTTTAGAGTCCCTAAGTTAAGAGGAAAAAAAATACTGATGATTTGATGTGGGCCTATTACCAGTTGAGGAAAATTTTTAAATTACAGTATTTCTCTTTTGCCCTGTTCTATTCCAAATAATGTTCTAGTAGCAATTGTTCTCCATAGTGTAAAAAAAAAAGTTACAGAAAAATTGTTTGCAATGTAGCTTTTGCTCCAAGTTATGATTTTATTCCCACTTGATATTTCCTAACAAAGTTCATTTGTTTTGGAATACTATGTCCTGTTTCAAAGCCATCTCTCAGTCATGGAAAACACATCAAAAAGCCCAAGGTTTCTGGGATTCCTAACAAGGAATTATTTCAAAGCCAATATCCATCATCAACACTAAAACATAGATTTGTGTCCCTATAACCACTCCATATTCCATATGAAAAATGGGATAATCAGTGAGGGGAAGAGGATTAGGAAAGATGCTCTTAGTTGAGCCAAACTTTTGAAACATGAATATTAATTAAGAGATGCACAAGTAAGCTGAAAGTTTCCAAAGCTTCTGGAATAATTTGTCTTATAAACCACTCTGTTCATGAAAAACTGAAATAGTGCAGGTTCCAAAATTTTCTGAAATTCTGTATCTCATAAATGATGAAAGAAGCCATGACAGAGGTATTTTAAAGTTACAAAAAGTTTTGGCATATGTGCTGCATCTGGCAGATTAAAATTTCTATTTTATTTTATTTATTCAAGTTTTTACTTAAATTCTAGTTAACGTATAGTGTAGTATTGGCTTCAGGAATAGAATTTCATGATTTCTCACTTACATATAACATCCTGTGCTCATCAAAGTGCTCTCCTTAATACCCATCATCCATCTAGCCCATCCCTCACCCAGCTTCCTCCAGCAACCATCAGTTCACTATAGTTGAGTCTCTTATGGCTTGCTTCTCTCTCTCTCTCTCTCTTTTTTTCCCTTCCCACATGTTCATCTGCTTTGTTTCTTAAATTCCACATGTTAGGGAAATCATATGGTATTTGTCTTTCTCTGACTGACTTATTTTGCTTCACGTAATACAGTCTAGCTCTATCCACATCATGGCAAATAGCAATATTTCATTCTTTTTGATGGCTGAGTAATATTCCTATATATGTAGCAATATATCTATACCTATATTTATCTATATCTATCTATTTATCTATCTATCTACCAATATACCACTTCTTCTTTATCCATTAATTTGTAGATGGACATTTAGGCTCTTTCCACAGTTTGGCTATTGTTGATAATGCTGCTAAAAACATTGGGGTGCATGTACCCCTTCCAATCTGTATTTTTGTATCCTTTGGGTAAATACCTAGTAGTGCAATTGCTGGGTCATAGGGTAGTTCTATTTTTTAACATTCCGAGGAACCTCCATACTGTTTTCCAGAGTGCCTCACCAGTTTGCATTCCCATCAGCAGTGTAAGAGAATTCCTCTTCTCCACATCTTTGCCATTATGTGTTATACTCTATGTTGTTAATTTTAGCCCTTCTGACAGTTGTAAGGTGGTATCTCATCTTGGTTTTGATTTGCATTTCCCTGATGTTGAGGGATGTTGAACATCTTTTCATGTGTCCGTTAGCCAGCTGTATGTCTTCTTTGGAAAAATGTCTATTCATGTCTTCTGCCCATTTCTTAACTGAATTATTTATTTTTGGGGTGTTGAGTTTGATGAATTCTTTACAGATTCTAGATACTAGCTCTTTATCTGATATATCATTTGCAAATATTTTCTCCCATTCTTAGGTTATCTTTTGGTTTTGTCAACTGTTTGCTGTGCAGAAGCTTTTTATCTTGATGATGTCCCAACAGTTCATTTTTGCTTTTGTTTCCTTTGTCTCTGGCAATGTGTCTAGTAAGAAGTTCTTAAAGCTGAGGTCAAAGAGATTGCTGCCTGTGTTCTCTTCTAGAATTTTGATGGTTTCCTGTCTTACATTTAGGTCCTCCATCCATTTTGAATTTATTTTTGTACATGGTGTAAGAAAGTGGTCCACTTTCATTCTTCTGCATGCTGTCCAGTTTTCCCAACACCATTTGTTGAAGAGACTGTTGTTTTTCCATTGGATATTCTTTCCTGTTTTGTCAAAGATTAATCATTATTACAATAACCCAATTTTCTTAATGTTCTAATAAAACAATGTGTCAAACTTTTTGCAAATTAAAAGATTCTACCTAATTATTATTAACACTTTATAATGCTTTGTTAACAAGCACAAAAGCACAAATCAGAAACAATCTTTTAAGCCATTCACTTCATTTTAAATGATCCAAAAATGTTAATTCATATGAAAACATTATCTAGTAACATATTCCATTTGCGTGCATTAGTTCAATATATGAAAAACAAAATCAAATCATTTTCCAAGATGGTGTCAAATACCAGAAAGTATTATCAATTATTCTTTAAAGTTTTTAAATGTAGCTTTCTTAGAGAAATATATTAATGAAATTTATTCAGTAAACATGTTAGCTAAAATATGAAATATGTCATTTCTTTTTTAAAGTATGTTTATTGTAGAATATTGGACATTTAAAATAATAAAAATATCATCCATATGCCCATTATCTAAAAACTAAGTTCATATTTTGGTATATTTCTTCTCAGTGTAGTGTCTGGGTGCATGGACATACATGTTTTTCAATATTCTTGGGGTCATAGTATATTTAACTTGGTATACACATATTTTTCTCCCACTTGACATTAACATCACCTTCTTCTAGGCTTAAGTCTTTCATCAGTGTCATTTTTAATATGGTTACAATAATAGTTAACTGAATGAATGTATGTGCCCAAATTTCCACATTAGATAATGTTTTTTATTATATTATGTTAGATAATTTTTAAAAAATATTTTTAAAATCTCTGTGCATAAAATGGATTTCATATTTAGGATAATTTTTGTAGGCTAGATCCAGAAAAAAAATGCATCCCTATTTAAAAAAGAATCTTAACAGACATCAAAAGATGCACCAACAAAAAAGGCAAAGATTCTCAAAATTTATATTTATACTTATTTCTCACATATTAGAATAGAATGACAGGAGTGAAAATCTCTCAGTAATTTTCTTTGAACAAGTTTTAATTTTGTAAATGTCAAAGTAAACAGCAGTAGCATGGGGGCTTTGTGCTTTTCAAATCAGGGCAAAATTTACCTTAAAAAACTAGTTGGGATAAAGAAGGGGATGTATTTATCCTTCTAGTGTCACTGCTAACTCCTGTCCAGATCTTGCTCTTTCTACTTGGATGTCCTTTACTCTCCCTGGATTTGGACTTAGGGCTGTCATCACTCAAGACACTTTCAGTTTTTGGGGAAGATTCTAGTTTTGTGGGTAGGGTTCCAATAGCTGCCCTGTGATTCTTCACCCGTTGAATCAAAGGAACTTACTTACTGAAAAACCATAAAAGAAAAGAAGAACGTTTTGAAAATTTAGGTTGTGATGAAATTTTCCAATGTTTTACTCTATGAAGGTGAAAGTCTATAAAAAAATAAAACTTTTTAAAGGAAAGCAATTGAGCGGAATTTAAAACTTCTCTTCTATTTAGACATAAACTTTTTTATTTTCGGTCACTCAAGCTCTCTGATCGTTTAATTTCATGTGCAATAGAAATAATAACACCCCATACCAGCCCTACAAATACCATAGTTTTGTTAAGATCAAATAAGATAATATCTAGAGAAATGCTTCACTACAGGGATAAATACAATTATTACCATCATACTCTACTTAACTATTGTTTCAAATGTGCAAAAATTTAAATAAAAGTGTTCTCATTGTAGAAGTATGAAAAATGCAGATAAGTTGAAAGTCCTTTTTAATCCGGTTCCCTGGCTTCCACATACCTACAAAAATGTTAGAGAGAATTACTTAGAATTACTTGTTAGTTTGCTTTAACTGCACTGTCTGATATGGTAGCTACTAGTGACATGTGGCTAGTAAATGTAAATGTAAATTACATTTAAATAAAATTGATATTGTTAGTCACACTAGCCATATTTCAAATGCTCAGTGGTCACATATTGCTACTGTATTTGACAGAACAGATATAGACCATATCCATCACTGAAGAATGTTCTATTGAACAGTTCTACTCTAGAATCAAGTCCAGGAAGAGATCATGTAGTAAACAGAATAATGCTCTCCCTCCCCCTAAGGATAGCCATGTTCTAATCTCTAGAATCTGAAAATGTTACCTTACTTGGTAAAAGAGGCTTTATAGATGTGATTAAGTTAAGGATCTCATGATAAGAAGATTATCCTGGATTATCTGGGTAGGCCCAATGTGATAACAGGGGTTCTTAGAAGAAGTCTGGCAGATCAAAGTCTGAAAGAGATGTGCTGATCAAAACAGAAAGTAGACTGATGTGCTTTGAAGATGGAGAAAAGAGATTTGAGTCAAAGAAAGGAAAAGGCTTCTAGAAGTTAGAAAAGTCAAGGAAACAGACACTCTCCTATAGCCCCCAGAAAGAAGGCCGTGCTGCTGACCCTGTGATTTTAGGATTTCAGACCGGCAATCTGAAAGATGGTAAGTTTGTACTGTTTGCAGCCATTAAATTGGTGATAATTTGTTACAGCAATGCTAGGATACTAATACATACAACCATAGGTATTTCCATTCCCTTCTTAATGAATATCAACTGTCTCCAATTATTTCTATAATAAATAATGCTATGATAACATTTTTCTATATGTAGAAGCAAATATTATACTGTGAAACATGCTAGAGAGAAAAATAAACCACAGGGTTAGGATGTTCATCTCAGTAGAGATATGTGCAGTGTTATGTTGGTAAATGTTTAACAACTTTCTTTCCAGAAAACAAAAACAAGAACCCCTGATTTGTGTATTTGCCAATTCCAGTGGTGTAAATATTTTTAGCTGCCAACAAAATGTTACTGAACACAATGCTGAGAAGATAAGTCAGCTTTTGCACCCTGTTGGACCTGTGTGTGTGTATGTGCACCTATGTGTGTCTAGGTATATACGTGTATACATGTGTGGCATTTCTATATTAAATAGGAGGTCTCTCTGATACTTGTTGGAGCAGAGACTTGAAGGAAGTGATGGAGACACTTATACAAATAAATGAGGAAAAAATATTCTTAGCAGAGAGAATAGTAAGTGCAAACACTTGATGGATGAGTGTTTGGTGTATTTGGTGGATTTCAGGTGTATCTGAAGGCTATTAAGTATGCTAATACAGCTGGAGGAGAGTGAATTCCTTAATTGTGGGAGATAAAGTCAAAGGGTTCATTGTGTATTTTTTTAAGTGTGTTTGTACTTGGCAGGCAGATAAGGCCTCAAAAGTCATTGTAGGAAATTTTATTTTGATGGAAATGGAAGGGGTTTGAGGAGTAGAGTGATATAATCTGAGTTAAACCTGCCTCTTCTGTTGAGGATAAAGAGAAACAGGCTGAGGCACAGTCAAGAGGGTGTTGGCAATAATCCAAGTGAGAAACGATGGTGACTTGGCAAAAAGTGATCAGAGACTGTAAATAGAGCTGACAAAATTTGATGAAAGATTGAGTGTGGGGTGAGAAAAAGAGGGGACCCAAGGATGATTCCAAGATTTTGGCTTGCGTAATTGGAAAAATGGAAGTACCATCAACTGTAATAGGGAAGTTGGTGTAAGGAGCAGGTTTGGGATATAGGGGCCAATCAAGAGCTAATTTTGGATATGTGAAATTTAAGATAATTTAAAATTCCAGTCCAGTAGAGAATTGGATATGCACATCTGATTAGGGAAGAGAATTAGCTGGAGATGGCTAGAGAGCTGAGGAGAAATGCAAGGGAATATTCTAATAATGGGCAATGGACCACAGGAGGGAGAATGAGTACAGAAGGGCTGGCGGCCTGGTAAGGATAGAAGGAGACTGCTATCCAATCTAAGTGACATCTAAGAATTATTGGATTTGTAACATCGGAAGGAGTGATTTGAAAAGATAGATGAGGTTGAAGAGTGAGACAACTAATTGAGAATATGGAAGGGTATGGTGTTTGGTAGCAACAAGCCCTAGTGTATAACTGCAGGTATGAGTGGCTGATAGGGTGAAAGATATCGCTGGCAGAGAGGAGGTCTTCGAAATGGGAGACCAGATGGTGGAAGGATCATCGGTGTGGATATTGAAATCACAATAATTACCACAGGTATAGTATTAGAGATAATTACAGTGAACATCACAGTGATCTCAGGGTGGTCCTCAAACTAGCAGCGCCAACATGACCTATTTGTTAGAAATGCAAATTCTCAAGTCCCATACATATCTATGGAATATCCCCGCCCCCGCCCCCGCCCCCGCCAGTGGTGCTTCTTCTGATCACAGTGAAGTTTAGGGACTACTTGTACTGATAGCACAGAAGATAGCAAAGTTAATTACTTGGGGGAAATAGCAAGGATTTCAAAGAGGTAGCATTTAAACTATACCTGAAGTAATCGCAAGTTTAAGTGCAGGGAACTTAACATGAAAGGGAGCAGCATTTGTAAAAAAAACAACAACAACAACAACAAAAAAGCTAGAATCATGAGAAGACCTCAAGTAAGATGAAATGAAATTACGTAAAAGTGTAAATTGTTAGCTATTAATATTAGAAAGTCATGCCCTCCTAGGAAGGCATTGAATCTTTAGGAATCCTGATAAAATATCATAATCTTCTATTCATCTATATCTTAGTATAGGTATTAGGCTCAGTATATAGAATAAGTGTAACTACCTTGGCATACCAACATTTTCCACAGTTTCTCAACAGACCTGTGAAACACAGGAGAAACACAGGAGAACTGTACCAAAGCGCAGGTACAATACAAATAGCGATTAAAGGAAGCCTCGACCTTTAAGGAAGTCACAGAACGCCTACCCAGGGTGTTTCCCTGAACTGCCGGCACTCCAGGGGCGGGGCTTGCACCCCGTGACGTCACTACCTAGCGCCGGGCGCGCTCTTTCGGCGGCTGATTCAAACGTTTGGGCGGGGGTTTGGGGGCCTGAAGAAGCCGCGTAGCGGCTGAGTGGTTCCTGCTCTTCACTCCAGGGTGAATTCCTGTGCAGTCCCGGGAGGATCTCGGAAGCTTAGGAGGCTGGTGCGTGAGGGAGAGAATGGCGTTCTCGACCACAGTCTCCCAGAGAAAGTATATAAAACGGAAGGCTCCCCGGGGCTTTCTTAAGCGCGTCTTCAAGCGACAGAAGCCTCACCTTCGTCTAGAGACAAGTAGCGACTTACTGGTGAGATTCTGTCTCTTCTTTGGTTGGGAATGGAGCAAGAGAGAGATAGAGGAAATAAACCCCAGCTTTTATTTCGTCACCCCTAGCGAGTCCAGCTCCGTCAGGCCTACGTTTAAGGCGTTTCCTGTGATGACGAGGCAGGTTTGTCCTCGCCGCACCCGTCAGTTCATATTCCTGACGCTTAGTTGCCTGGGGTCCTCCTCTGAAATGTAGGTATCCGGACCTTTTTTACGGGAGGTTATTAGCCACATCATCTTAGGGGGAAAACTAACGTTCACTTCCTGCTTATGGCTTTCCCAGGGGGTAGTCTGGTACTGCGCTTAGTGTACTTGCGAAAGATACAGTTAAAAAAAAGTAAATTTTGGAATTCAGGCAGGGTCATATTTATTGAACGATTGTAAAGGCATTACTGACAGGCCTTTTACGTGTGTGCCTCCTTTGCCTTTCTCCCTTTTTTACGTTGTTAACCAAACATATTTCCCTATTTCCTGTACTGTAGCTTAGTTATTAAAGAACCCTAATTCAAGTTTACTTGTAAGTGGTATGCTTTCAACTGTGAATTCATTTTCCCAGACAGACAGAGCAGCTGTTAGTTGAGTATTCAAGGCAAACCACGAAGACTTGTTTATCTGACTCAGAATTCCTGCAGCATAATGCTCACTTAATAGCCATAGCCAAACCACTGTATATTTCTGTGTTGAAATAAATTCGGAGTTTTTATGTTGACTGCCTAGAACATATGTTTCTCTAGCAGAATAAACACTCTTTCCCTGGGTTTAAACCATAAGAGGCACCGCCTTCCTTTTGTCAGAACAGATTTTTGAATAAAGGAGCCATTTATAAGTTGGCACCTAATTTCCAGGAAGCCAAGGTAAAGAATTGTTGGTAGCCAGGGCACAGGGCCTCGAGAATGTCTTCAAATGCATCATCCATCTGTTCTTAAACTACACTGGGTTTTTCCAACTCTCTTCTCTATAGCCTCCCCAGGTTCACTACGGCCTTCCCATCTGTTGCCTGCAAGTGTAGCATTTCCCTTTTTGCTACACTACCATAGAATTGTCTTTACTTTTCCATTATTTGGTCTCTGAAGCCAAAGCAGCTTTCTTGCAAGAGTAGCTCTTCTACTGTCTCCTGCCCTTCTTTTCTTAGACCCTGTAAGGAAAGACAATATAGTTGATCCTTGAACAACCCTTGAATGACCCCTCTAACCTGCCTCAGTTGAAAATCCATGTATAACTTTTGTCTTCCCAAGAACTTAACTGATAGCTTATTGTTGACCAGAGCCTTACTGATAACATAAAACAGTTGTTAACACATATTTGGTAAACATATACTGTATTCTTACAATAGCATAAGATAGAGAAAAGAAAATGTTAAGAAAATCATAAGAAAGAGAAAAATGCATTTACAGTACTGTATTTATTTAAAAAAAAAATGTTTTCAAGGGTCAACCTGTACCTACTGTTTTGAATGCCTCACCCAATGGTGATAAAGGTAACATAAGTGAACTGGATAAGTGAAATTGATCTGCAGAACATTTTCAGGAATTTATTCTGTAGTTTTCATTGGAGCTTGGGTTCTAAATGGGGAGGAGGTGTACTTGCTCAGGAATATCTAGGAGATTAACAGCTGGTGCAGATTGTTTGGCAGAAATTTCTCAAGTAGAGTCCTCCCACATCATACCTGTCTGCCTCAAAGTGACCCATGGATACCTGGGCTCTCTCGTGGAGTGGGATTGGGATTCATGATGTGGGAAAAAGGAGTTGGGGTGTGGTAGGGGAAAGGAAGTTCTTTCTGTTGGCATCTATTCCTGGGTTGTATGCTTGTCTTTGGCTTGCACTGGTTCTCTCACTGTCTTGTATATGGCAGGCATCACCCTGGTTTCTTTGATTATGGCTTTCTGCTTACGGTTTTCTTCTTACCTTTGACACTTCGTAATCTTACCCAACAAGTGTCCCACATCATCCATAAACTTTTCTACAATTAGGGCATTCTGTTTTGATCTCTTTTTTCTGAACTTTGATAGCAATATAAGAATTACATCATACAATTAAACTATTGAGATTCTGACACTATTCTGTAAGTTTCATATGTCGTTGTGTCTCCCAGTGTGGTACGCAGCTTCTTGAGAGGAAGGAACCATATAGATCTCCTTTTTGTGTCTCCCATTATCTTTAATACAAAACTAATTTACTTTTATGCTGTCTTTTGTTATACTGCATTTCTTCTGCCTGAAGATTACCTCATTGTACTCCACTTGGCAGACTCCAATTTCAAAATCCAGTTCAAATGCTAGCCACTTCCTGAGTCTTCCTTAATTTTAGGACCAACTTTATCATCTATTGTCACACATTTGTCATTAATTTCATATGGGTTTGGTTCCCTCATTGGATGAAAACTTTGAATTGGGGATTTTTTGTATTTCTAATGTTCGGTGTAATACTTTGAATGTTATGAGTGTATAAATAATGTTGGGAATGTATAGTAACTAATGTGGATTTATTGTTATTTCTCATACTTTACTCTTAATTTCTTTGTGTTATTTCATAGTTCTTTTGCACCAGTTTTTTTGTTTTATTGTATGCTTTATTTGGTTGTATATCCCCAGGGCCAGTACTGGGGAGCACATCTGTTAATCTGTATAAATTGTTCAGCTTTCTCATGGCTCAGTGGGTTTTCAGATTTCTCACTGAGGAAATCTCTGGATGCTTACGGTTTATGCAAAATTCAAAAGTCCTATGATGAAGGGAGGGGGAAATCAGACTGGCTCAGTGTTTTGATCAATTGACCAAATTGACTGTTAAGGAATGGATATTTCTTTTTTTGATTTACCTTTCAAGCAAGGTGATTTTTTTTTTTCAGGTAAATTTTTGATGGAATGGTCTTTTTCAAGTTTGAATGTCTAGCTGAATACTTTAAAATTTGTTTTTGTTTTGATATTTAATTTAAACCTTAGTGCAGGGGTGCCTGGGTGGCTCAGATGATTGAGCTTCCAACTCTTGATTTCAGCTCAGGCTGTGATCTCAGGGTCATGAGGTCAGGCCACGCTTAAGGCTCTATGCTCAAAAGGGAGTCTGCTTGAGATTCTCTCCTGCCTCTCTCTGCCCCCCCCCCATAAGCTCTCTCTCTAAAATAAATAAATCTTAAAACAAAACCAAACCCAAAGAACCTTAGTACATTTGAGTGGCACCACTCAATTAACTATTTTATGGGAGAGGATTAGGTTGCTTAAAAAAAATTCTGTGACAGAGTAATATTAATTTGTCTCAGTACCTATGGCTCATGCTTACGAAGAGGAAAAGACTTTCCATGTAGATTAGTAGGGTGAACCAAGTCTCAAAACAGTGTGGGTTTTTTGTTTTTTCTCTTTTCATTTTTGCTTTTCATTTTTTCAAAATTGAAGTATAGTTGATGCATAACATAGTGATTCAACAAGTTTGTATGGTGTGCTCATCACAAGTGTAGCTACCACTACCATTCAATGTTGTAACAGTACATTGACTATATTCCCTAAGCTGTGCCTTTTATTCCTGTGACTTACTCATTCCAATGGCTTATTCATTCTATAACTGGAGGCCAGTATCTCCAACACCTCTAAACCCATTTGCCCATTCCCCCCCACACTTTCACCTCCATTATCCATCAGTTTTCTAAAACAGTGGGTGTGGTTTATTTGGGAATGGCTAAAAAAAATTTTTTTTGCCTAATTTGGGGAGATATGGAGAAATCTTTTGTTCATGCAATAACTGTTGACTACCTACTATGTATTGTGCATGGACTAGAGATCACTGATGATACAATGTTGGGGAAGGTAAACATAGTTCTTATCCTTATATGTCATTGAGGAGGACAGGTGAGAAATTGCTTCATGGTGTATATAGTATGTGCAGTGGTAGGAAGTTCAGGGTGCATAACCTTACATACTGGGGGCAGTTGGACTTTTCAGAGACATTTACAAACTAGTAGGATGCCTGTAGGTAAGGTTTTATTTGAATATGGAAAGAAGTTCAAAAGACTTACTATAGAACTGTAAGCTGGGAGATGAAACTGGAAAAGTCTAGTCAAATGGGGTTTAGTATTAAGGAATTTATCTTGGGCATATCGGGAAGCTATTTATCTTTAGAAGTAGGAAATCTAGATTAATAGGAAATTACACCATGTTATATACTGTTTTTGCTGCAATAGGAAATGGGATGTCATTGGAAGTTTAAAAAAGAATTGAATATTGATCTATGTGTCTGTTTTTGTGCCAGTACCATACTGTCTTGATGATTACAGCTTTGTAATAGAGCTTGAAGTCTGAAATTGTGATGCCACCAACTTTGGTTTTCTTTTACAACATTCCTCTGGCTCTTTGGAGTCTTTTCTTGTTTCATATAAATTTTAGGATTATTTGTTCCATTTCTTTGAAGAAAATTGATGGTATTTTGATAGGGGTTGCATTAAATGTGTAGATTGCTCTAGGTATCATAGACATTTTCAGAATATTTGTTCTTCCAATCCATGAGCATGGAACATTTTTCCATTTCTTTGTGTCTTCCTCAATTTCTTTCATGAGTACTTTATAGTTTTCTGGCACATGCACCCGAATGTTTATAGCAGCAATGTCCATAATAGCCAAACTATGGAAAGAACCTAGATGTACATCAACAGATGAATGGATAAAGAATATGTGGTATACACACACACACACACACACACACACACACACACAATGGAATACTATGCAGCCATCAAAAAACCCTGAAATCTTGCCATTTGCAACAATGTGGATTGAACTAGAGGGTATTATGCTAAGCAAAATAAGTCAGTCAGAGAAAGATAATTATCATATGATCTCTCTGATATGAGGAATTTGAGAGGCAGGGTGGGGGGTTGTGGGAGGTAGGAAAGGAAAAAATGAAACAAGTTGGGATCGGGAGGGGACAAACTGTAAGAGACTCTTAATCTCAGGAAACAAACTGAGGGAGGGTTGCTGGGGAGTTAGGAGGAAGGATAGGGTGGCTGGGTTATGGACATTGGGGAAGGTAAGACTGATGATTTACAGACCTATACCCTTGAAGTCAATAATATATGTTAATTAAAAAAAAAGAATCGAATAACATGGTATTACATAAAGAATCAGAATTGGGTGCTTTACCCTAGAGTTCTTGTGAGAATTAAAGGAGACCAGCATCAAGAAAGTACCAAAGGAAGATGTCCTTCTATAGGTTCTTTATCGTATTAAATTTAAATTCCCAAACTCCTATTTTTTCCAGATATCACTCAAACATTCTTAAACATCTATAACCATCCACCAAAGTTTTCTGCATAATATTTAAATTTAAAACACTACATTACCTAGTTATTTAATGTTTAGTAAACTGAGGGGAAGTGGTTGTGTGTAGTATTCGTAGTGAATATTAGATGAGTATTGTTCTAACTGCAAAGAACGTGTAATATATCAATCACCAATATAGTAAGGATATTTTCTAATTGTACTCAAGTAATTAATATTATTTATCTGCTTATATTATCTATTTTAATTTCTTAAGGGCCTCAAAGATTAATAGTAGATGTAATTATTTTGATATGTTGGATGACAAGTAACTTGACCTTTATACATATACTTTTCACTTCAGGAAGGTTAACATTCCAGTTACTAACATGTTTTTGAATAGATGTTTCAAATTAAATACCTGGTTAAAAAATCTTAAACCCATGGTTCGTAGAATGAGATGATCAGCCTTACACATTTTTGATGTTTTGCTTTTAAATTTTTTTGGGAAATTCCATTATAACTTTAAATTTATTTGGAGTTGGAAGCAAGAATATTTGCTATTTAATAGAGTCCTACCTAAGCTTTGTAATTATGCTTTACAAAATGTTATTGTCTATGGACTTTGGTCAGCCTTATATATAGCCTTGGTTTATGTATTCCTGATAATAAGTCTCTTTTGTATGGAATTTAAATTGGACTTAAATTAAATCGAATTCTCTGTTACTTTAAATAAAAATGAATGGACTTAAGCACACTAAGAGATATTTTGGAATTAATAAAATAAAAATTAATAAGATAAAAATTTTGGAATCTTTTAAAAAATCATTACTCAAAGCATCAGTGTTTGAGTTTAAAAATCCTTTTGAGGGTGCCTGGGTGGCTTAGTCAGCTAAGTGTCTGCCTTTCAGCTCAGGTCATGATCCCAGTGTCCTGGGATCTAGTGCCATGTCAGGCTCCATGCTCAATGGAGAGCTTGCTTCTCCCTCTGCCTGCCTCTCCCCCTGCTTGTGCTCTTTCCCTCATTCTCTCTCTCTCTCAAATAAATAAATAAATAAAAACTTTAAAAAAATAAAAATCCTTTTGAATTTTCTCTTAAAGGTGCATCTGAATTGTTTACTGTTTGTTCATCGGTTAGCAGAAGAGTCCAGAATGAATGCTTTTGAGAATAAGTATGGAATCATTAAAAAGGAGCATGTACAGGCTGCAGCAAAGGTAAAATCTTTCTTTTCTTGAGCAAGAATTAATTTAAAAAATTATCATCTCGTATATCAGTTCTGTCTGCTTTGGATTCCTTATTTAGTTTTGTTGACTGATGTTTGGCTTCCCCACCCTACCTCAGTTATGCTGGCATCCTGGTATAGTTAACAACAGAATTGGCATGGATTAGGCCCAGAATGCTGACCAGTTGTCAGCTGCTATTTCCCTGGCAGTGTAACTGTTACCTAGGTACAGGGCAATATAGGCAGCTGCCTATAGCTGGGGAGGTGTGGCTTTTTATGTTAATGGGTTTAATTATGGAGATTTTCTTTTTCTATAGTATATATTATGGATTTCTGATGGGAAGATTCATGGCCAATGCTTTATCATTACTTAAGGGAAATGAATGTTTGGCTGTTAAACTGTATGATTTATAGTAGGCTATACATAGTTGAGAAGGCTTATCACCTTGAAATTTATGAAAACTTCTTGATCATTTTAATTTTTCCTAATTACTTGTTTTGAGGTGACTTATGATATGTCATAAGTCATAATGACTTATGAATCAAATCATTTATATAAGCAGAGAAAGTTGCTTCTTACTGGTATTTCTATATAATGTAAGAATATGATACCTAGGATAGTTTTTTCTAAATATGTCTCCAAGATTATTATTTTCATTTGATGTTAAATGAAATCAAATTTATGGCCCACCATAAAAATTTTGGGGGGTCAGAGAAATTGAATAGTCACAATGTTATATAGAGAGCTTGTTTCTAAAATAACATGTAAGAAATTGGCAACCATGGTTGACTGGTGGATGATGTGGGAGAGATACATATTTTTGACAGTCTACTTTGTGTACTTTTGTTTAATTTTTTTAAATTTTGAAATAATTATAGTCTCACAGAAGATGCAAAAATAATAGAGTTCCCATCTGTCTTTTATCCAGTTTTCCACAATGCCATCATCTTTATATAACTATAGTTATGTAAAGTTATGAAAGTTTATGAGAAACAGAGGTAAAGAAATTTGTTGAACTCTGTTTAACTTAACATAGTAAAGATTTGGGTACATAATATACTCACCAAAATTTTGAGTATGTTGTACTTTTTTTTGTAGTGCTCATGCTAACATGTAGAACCAGAGAAGTACAAGTACTGGCCTGGGATATAGACCTATTCGAAGGTCTCTGTGGAAGCCTAGAAATTGCATGCCCTAGTACTTTTTTAGGGGCTTCAAATTTGCTTATGTTTCAATATGTTTCTAGACTATTAAAGGCAATGCAAGTATTTTTTTTCTGCAGGTAAAAGTAAGGCTAAGAGCTTGAAGAGTATATGTGTGTATTTTAAATTTAGGGTTTGTTTTTATTATAGGTGTACTTATAGTTCTTTAAAAAATTTCTGGATATATTCTGGTTTACTGCTTCCGATCTTTTATAGCTAAAGATCTGGTTTTATTTTATTTTCTCATGGGCTATATGTTTTGAAAATTGTCTACCTAAGTTGTTTTTTTTAGCATATGATGACTAGTCTTTGTCTCTAAATTGATAGAATTCTAGCTCAAATATAAGAAATTTGGTGTTGCAATGGATTTGTATTGCTTTATAGTTGTTAATGCCTGATTTATAATAGGATTTTGACTTTTGGAAAATTATTTAACTCCTTAGATTACCAAATTGTCTACAAACTTCAAGTTGGGAACCACTAATCTGGGTACTTTTGGCTTACATTTGAAGAAATTGACATTCAGAAGTTACTATAAGACCAGATTTTGTGAATTGCTTGTTTCACATTTTTTGAGAGAAGTGGACTAGTTTAGGGGGAAGTCTAGGACCATTTATAAAGTAAAACATTCCATAATCACCTTCCAAACTGGGTTTTATAAACTCAGACTCTTGAATATTATGCACATAAGATGATTGAACTTTTTGTCGAGGAATTCTGTTTTATTTGCCTTTGGTATAATATGAATCTTCATTTTTTTTCCCCCCTCACAGGTAATTCTAAAGAAGAGCAGAGGTTAGAAGTCAAAGAACACATTTTGAAAATTATATGATGTGTTATTTTAGATGGTAACAGACTGTGAAAGCACTTTTTACATATCAGCTAAGTTTGTTTATTATTAAAATATTGACTAGTTGAGGGATGTGTGTATTTTTTTTTTTTTTTACTGGTACTGGAATATCTCAAAAACATAGGACTATTTAAATGTTTTTTTGACAAATTGTTTCATTCAGTTTCAGTAGCCTCATTTTACTTCATTTTGTTGATATTACAAATGTTTTACATAACAAAAATGATATTTTACATATGAAGTAGTTTGAAGAGATGTGTTAGAATTGTTTATAAGGATTTAGATTTAGTTACAATTAACTATAGAATCAATTTAATTTCTGAAGAAAGACAATGTGCCGTCAATCTAGATACCAATTTTAACTATTTAATGCTGTCGCATAAGCAATGCAATTTTTGCTTTACACCATTATTGACCTTTCTCAACTAGAAACATCAGCAAGGTGTTTTCAAAACCTGCTTCTCCTTCCAAGTCAAAAAATAATAGAGCAAACTGACTTATTTTAAGTAGATTTAATAAGTGAGTGTTTCATTTCCCCTAAGGAATCCTTTAGAAGTTTATTGTGTATTATCTGATAGTTATTTTTATTCCCCAGTGGTTACATCTTAAATAGTTAAAATACTCGAAACAGGAATTTGATATTAGCACAGTGTAGGTGTAATTCTGTACCATTTTATCATGTGTAGATTTGTGTAACAGCCATTATAGTCAAGATACAGAATTATTCATCATCAGAAAGTTCTCCATCATGCTGTCCTTTAATAATTAACACTTAGCCTTCTATGGACACCCCTCCTCTTCAGTCCCTAAGCCCTGGCAACCACTAATCTCTTCTCCAGCTCTATAATTTTATCATTTTAAATGGAATCATACAGGTAATGACTTTTGGGGATTTGTCTCCCCCTCCCCCACTCAGCATAACTTCCTTGAGATCCATCCAAGTTGTTGCGTGTAGCAGTTCCTTTTTATTACTGAGTCATATCCCTTGGTATTTATGTACCATACTTTCTGCAGCTGTCCACCCATTGTAGTGCATTTTGATTATTTCCAGTTTTTGGCTATTATAAATAAAGCTTCTATGAACCAATGTGTACAAGTTTTTATACAGATAAAAGTTCTCATTTCTCTGGGATAAATGCCTGGGAGTATGATTGCTGGGTTGAATGGTAAGTTTATCTTTACTTTTTAAAAAAGAAATGACCAAACTGTTTTGCAGAATGGCTATACCATTTATATTCTCATTAGCAATTTATGTGAGATCCAGTTTCTTCACATTCTCATTCTCATAAACATTTGGTATTGTTATTTTTTATTTTAAGCTGCTCTGATGAGAGTGTGTCTCATGGTTTTTTCCATTTCCCTAATGGCTAATGATGTTGCACATAATTTCATATATATTTCTCATCCATTTTTCCTCTTTGGTAAAATGTTTCTTCATTTCTTTTGACTTTTTTATTTGGATTGTTTGTTTTTACAGTGTTGAATTCTAAGAGTTCATTATTCTAGGATGGGTCATTTGTCAGATACGGGGTTTGCGATATATATATATATATATATTATATATATATAATATATATATATATATTTTCCTGTTGTCTTTTACCCTCTTAACAGGGTCTTGTGAAGATCAACAGTTTTTAATAGATGAAGTCCATCTTAATTGGGTCCTCCCACCCCCTTTCATGGTATTGGTGTAATGTTTGAGGACTCTTAAGTCATTGGTCCTGAAGATTTGCCCTGTTTTTCTCTCTTCCTTTCTTTTTATATATTACAAGTTTTATAGTTTGTTTTACAGTTAAGTCTGATTTATTTTGAGTCAGTTTTTATATGAGGTATGAGGTTTAGGTCAAGATTTATTTTTTTTGTCTGTGGATATTATTTTAGCACCATTAGTTTGAAAAGACTATTTCCTCCATTGAAGATCTTTTGCACTTTTGTCACAAATCTGTTAGTTGTACTTGTGGGGCTATTCCTGAATTCTCTGTTCCATTACTTTTCCTCAGTCTCCACCAATAACACATAGTTTTTATTACTGTGGCTATATAATCAGTCTTGAAATCAGACAGAGTGATTCCTCTCACGTGATTCTTGTTCATAATTGTTTTGGCTCATGCTGGCTTCTGCAGCACATATACTAAAATCAGGACCATGCAGAGAAGATTAGCATGGCCCCTGCACAAGGATAACATGCAGATTCTTGTGTTCTGTGTTTTTAAATGGCTATCTGAGACAGACTTAAAAGCTTGTTGAAAACTGGTAAGGAAAAAAATTGTTTTGGCTCTTCTAGTTCCTTTGCCTTTCCATATAAATTTTAGCTTGCCAGAATTTTAATGGGAATTGCATTAAACATGTATATCAATTTGGGGAGAATTGGCATCATGACTTTGTTGAGGCTTCCAATCCATGGGTATAGAATGTCTCTGTTTATTTACATCTTTGATTTCTTCATCAGTGTCTTATAGATTTCACTTTTTGTCGTTTCCTTTTTGTTTAGAGAACTTCCTTTTGTTATTCTTTTAGGGTAGAGCTGCTGGTGATAAATTTTCATTTCCTTCATCTGAGAATGTCTTGATTTCCCCATCATTCCTGAAATATATTTTCACTGGATAGATAATTCTGGTTTGACTGTTCTTTGTACTTGAAAAATGTTTTATCATTTCCTTTTGGCTTCCATGCTCCTTGATGGAAAAAAAAAATCTGTAATTAGTATATTGTTTCTCTGGCTACTTTCAAGATTTTTGTTTTAGGTCTTTGTTTAGGTTTGATATGATGTGCTGTGGAATGGATGTCTTTGCATATATCCTGTTTGGAGATTACACTATGAATCTGGTTTTTGTTTGTTTGTTTGCTTTGTTTTTGCCAAATTCGGGAAATTTTCAGTCATTATTTTTTTGAATACCTTTTAGCCCCATCTGTCTTCCCTTCTGGGTCTCTAATGACATAAACATCAGATTTTTTTTTTTTTTTAAGTTCCATAAATTCCTGAGGCCCTTTTTTGGGGGGGGGGTGTATATTTTCTCATTGATTAGGAAATTTCTATGTTCTGTCTTCTAGTTCACTGGTTATTTCTTCTGTTTCACTATTCTGTTGTCTCATTTTTTTCCCAGTTATTAAACTTTTTAGTTCTAAAATTCCATTTGCTTTTTCTTTATAACTTCTGTATATTTGCTGAGGCTTCCTTTTTTTTTTTTCATTAAGTGTGTTTGTAATTACTCAAGAACTTTTATGATGGGTGCTTTGAAATCTTTGATAATTCTAAAATCTGTACCATCTTGGTGTTGAAATTTGTTTTTTATCATGAAATTTGCATCTTGATTCTTGGTATTATGTGTGCTATTTTTTACTGAAACTTGGATGTTACAAGACTGGATCTTATTTAAATCTTGTGCTATCACAGGACTTTTCGGGCACCATTCTAGTGGATAAAACGTGGTACTGCCTTGTTATTGCTGGTGAGGATAGAAGTCCAAGTTCTCTACTTAGCCTCTGTTGATGGCCAGTAATGGTGAAGGAAGGAGCTGTCTCTTATTATTGCTGGGCAGAGGGTGGGAGCTTAGGCTCCCCACTAAGTCTTTGCTGATACCATCCTGGTTGGGAGAGGGAGGAGTCGCCTTATTACTGCTATTTGCATGTATTCCACTGATGTTGTAGGAAGGTAGTCATGTTACCCTTGAGCATTGGTGAAAAGTCCCAACTTGCCTAGTCTCTAATACCACGCAATGGGGAAGTTATAAGAGGTGTTTTTTTGTTTGTTTGTTTGTTTGTTTTTGTTTTTTTTACTGCAGCATAAGTGTGAAATACCAGACTTCTTATGAGGTCTTCACTGACTGTGAGGGTATACCCTCATTACTGCTGAGTGGTAACAGTTCTGCCTCTCCAGGTTTCTGATCCCTGCCCAACAATAAGAAGATGAAATTCCTTCTCACTGCTAGTTCTTTGAGGATGAAATTCTGGGCTCAGGATGAAATTACTACCTCCTCAGTTGGTCTTCGACACCACCCTAATAGCAGGATTTAAAAAGCTACATTATGTCTCTGCAAAAATAAAAGTCTAGGCTGTCTACTTGATGGTTGCTGAAGGGGGTGGGGAATGAAGGCTGCAGTTTTTATCTGTGCTATTTGGCTGGAACAGATTGGTTATTGTCTAATATTTTCTGTTTTGCTAGGGTACCCCTTGTTTTTTGGTTAAAGAAGGTAGTTTTTTTTTTGGAGGGTTTTTCAGTTTTCCCCCTCATCTGTGCTTATTGGTGTTTCTGAGTTGCCTCCTTCTCTAATAATCCAGTCTAGGGTAGAACTGGAGAGAAAACCCAGGGTACTCCTCACTGTTTTTGTTTTTTTGCCTCAAGTTTCTAGGTAGTCTGTTTTCTCTCTACTTTTCAGTCTCATATATAGGATTTATATCCATAGAGATGATATGGAATTTATATCCATATATGTGGAGTTTATCATACACTATGTACATCCATTCTAGTGACCTAATCCTCTGTGTAATTTATTTAATTTCTTTAGAGAAAAATCTGTACCCCCACACTTTTTTTCCCCCCCCGGGATAAAGTTTTGGAAATGAACCATCCCACACACAGATCACTAGTTAATCATTTTGTTATTGCCCTATCTTACAAGATCTTCTTCCATTGTACATGGCTGTCTGGACTCAGGAGAAGCCCCAGAGTTCTGCCTGGCCAGGTTAGCTGTAGCATCTTCTCTTGTTACCTGTGACTTCCTTGGCTCTACCTCAGTACTCTTTGCATCTAGAAGTTTTTTGAACTCTCTTGAATATCTGTATCTTATCTCTTCCATTTTGGCTTATATCCTTTAATGCTTTATTATTTTAATGGATTCTGAGTAGAGAAAATCTGTGTGTGTGTGTGTGTGTGTGGTCAGTCTTGAACAGAAAACCTCATGAATTCTTTATGTTGAATGTAATACAAAGCATTAATGTGCAAAGATTTCAACATCTTATTTGCTTGTAAATACACATTTTAATATAAAATTATGTTTAAAGATAAATTATAGATAAATATTAAGATTTTCCATGAGAATGTCTAAGTTTGAAAACACATGCAACTAGAATATGTAATTCATGCTGAAGAGTTCTATAAATACATGTAATATCAATCTTATTTTTCATTTGACTTCACTTTAAGAGCCAGATTAGGGAATTTTTGGACCCAGGAAACTAGAACTAATATATTTAGAGTTAATATTTAAGTTACTTTAAAAACAAGTTTTTCCCTTATGTTTGCTTTGGGAGTACACATATTAAAATTAGAGCAATACAGAGAAGATTAGTATGGCCCCACTCAAGGATGATATGCAAATTCATGAATCATTAGATATTTAAAAAAATGAGATTTTCTCATCCTTCCTATTTCTTATATAGTGACAGATGAACATCATAATGCAGTTAGGCCCACTACCACTTCCTAAAAAGACTTGAAAATAATTTGGACTTATTTTTACATTATTTATATTAGGCTTCTATTTGCAATTTTTTAACCTCACCCTAACCTTCAAGTATGAAAACTAAGAGTGGGCTAAGATTAAGCTTCTCCAGTTGAAGAGCAAAATAGTAAGTATTCTCATTGGGTGTTTGGAAAAACTTGGGGGTTTTTGCCCCCATCATTGCAGACCATAATATTGCTAACCACCAGGAAAATACAAGACCAGAAGAGGTGTGTGTGCAGCCTGGGGAGTGGGATCGGATGAGGGAGGTTGGTAGAAGTAAGAGTAGAGGTAATGATGGTGTCTATGTGGGTTTAGCATCTCTTCTGAGAGGCTTTTGTTATAGGTAGAAATTTTGCTATGTTGGTAAACTATATAACTCAACATGTTAATGAGAGTTAGAGATTGAAGAAAGTCAGAATCAAGACACAATGAAGATAGAAGAATAGTAGGGGAAATTTATTGGCTTGTCTAATGTATCTTGAAGTAGTTATATGCCACCCATCCCTCACACCTGAGTTAGAAACGATGAAGAGAATCTAGGATATGAGTTCCGGCAGAGGTAGGGAAAAAACTAATTTTGGACTAAGTGAATTGTGTTTTGCATGCTGAGGAGGGCCTTTGAGACCTTAAAACAAGTAATTTAAATGTTGGCTCAGTTTCCTCATCTGTAATGTAGTAACTTGTTTTTGGCTACGTACTCTCCTTCCCACTGTATCCCTTAAACACATTTAGGCCTTGATTGCTGAACATGAAGGTGGTATAGTACCTAAGGATGGGTGTTTAGTTGTCCTTCTCTTTGGTATTTGAATCTTGACATTCAGTACGGAGATGGCTGGAGATGAGTTTCATGATGCCATGCTCCCTAGATAAGTGATTTTCAAGCTTTATTAAGCTTCAGAATCACCTGGAGGGCTTAAAGTATAGATTGCTGTGTCTAATCTCTTCCAGTTTCTGATCAGTAGATCTGGGGTAGAACTGAATCTATTTCTATCAAGTTCCCAGGTGATGCTAATTTTGCTCATCTAGAGACTACACTTTTGAGAACAATTGCACTGGATCAAAAGTTTTATAAATCTCTATTGGAATATAGGCACACATGTGCCTATTATTTATGACTGCTTTCATGATAACAAATTATGGTACAGTTGATTAGTTGCAGTAAATGCTATATGTCTTGCAAGCCTAAAATATTTACTATCTAGTGCTCTTTTTAGAGCTTTTATATATTTGAGAGAGAGAAAGAGCACGAGTCGGGGGAGGGGCACGAGTCGGGGGAGGGGCACAAGGATAAGCAGACTCCCTGCAGAGCAGGGAGCCCCAGGGTCTATCCTGGAATGCTCCGATGATGACCTGAGCCTTAAGCTGACGTTTAACCAACTGAGCCACCCAGGCACCCCTTACTTTCTGGCTCTTTACAGAAAGTTTGACCCTGTTTGAGATCATTCTTTTCTTAATCTGGCTATATTGCTTAAACTGGACTTGCCAAATGGCAGATTACTAATCCAGAGGCTGCTTTTCTTGCTAGTTGTGTATCTCTGGTTGCCCAAATACATTAGGTTCAAATCTACCCATCTTGTTCATTTAACAAAGACATGGCAGTTGTCTTTCTCCGATTGACTTATTTCAGTAAGCATAGTGCCCTCTAGTTCCATCCATGTCGTTGCAATTGACAAGATTTCATTTCTTTTGATGGCTGCATAGTATTCCATTGTATATATACACCACATCATCTTTATCCATTCATCTGTTGATGGACATCTAGGTTCCTTCCATAGTTTGGCTATTGTGGACATTGCTGCTATAAACATTCAGGTACACAAGCCCCTTCGGATCACTATGTATCTTTAGGGTAAATACCCAGTAGTGCAATTGCTGGGTCATAGAGTAGCTCTATTTTCAACTTTTTGAGGAACCTCCATGCTGTTTTCCAAAGTGGTTGCACCAGCTTGCATTCCCACCAATAATGTAGGAGTGTTTCCCTTTCTCTGCATCTGCACCAGCATCTGTCATTTCCTGACTTGTTAATGTTAGCCATTCTGACTGGAGTGAGGTGGTATCTCCTTGTGGTTTTGATTTGTATTTCCCTGATGCCAAGTGATGTGGAGCACTTTTTCATGTGTCTGTTGGCCATCTGGATGTCTTTGCAGAAATGTCTGTTCATGTCCTCTGCCCATTTCTTGATTGGATTATTTGTTCTTTGGGTGAGGAAGTGGAGATGCAATGTGGGGGACTTGGGGGGTAGGAAAAGAATGAATGAAACAAGATGGGATCGGGAGGGAGACAAACCATACAAGATTCTTTTTTTTTTTTTTTTCTTTTTGTCAGAGAGAGAGGGAGAGAGAGCAAGCACAGGCAGACAGAATGGCAGGCAGAGACAGAGGGAGAAGCAGGCTCCTCGCCAAGCAAGGAGCCCGATGTGGGACTCGATCCCAGGACGCTGGGATCATGACCTGAGCCGAAGGCAGCTGCTTAACCAACTGAGCCACCCAGGCGTCCCACCATACAAGATTCTTAATCTCACAAAACAAACTGAGGGTTGCCAGGGGGAGAGGGGTAGGGAGAGGGTGGTGGGGTTATGGACATTGGGGAGGGTATGTATGTGCTATGGTGAGTGCTGTGAAGTGTGTAAACCTGGCGATTCACAGACCTGTACCCCTGGGGCTAATACATTATATGTTTATAAAAAAATAAATTATTTAAAAAAAACAAAACAAAAAAAAAACACACAAAAAACCACAAACACATGGCAGTATACTAGCTTCTGGGTATTTAAGCAAAATCCAGACAATAAGAAATGGTTGGTAGAATTTCCATTAAGTAGATAAATCAATTGTCCTGCTCTGGGGATAGATACTAATTTGTTATTTAAATCATTCCTCTTGGGGCATGTAGTCATAATCTTGTATCCAACCAATATTTCTAAATATTGTCAATAAAACTTGATAATTAAAAATAAAACCCATTGACATGCTGCAGTTTCCTCCTTACTTATATTAGCTACATTAAAGCAATACTTTCCTGATTGGATATAGAGATAGATAGAGTTTTGAGATGTTCCTTTTATTACGTGTAAAACCATTTGCCTTGTTTTCTTAAGATATTGCCATCTATGTGTGATTTTCTTTTTTGAGTCTTAGAGTTCCCTGTGTCTGACTAGCTATGAGTTTTCCTCAGGTGGTATTTGTATGATATTTATTTTCCATTATATTTCTCAGACATTATTTTTCTTTAAGTGTGTCACTTATAATTAGCATATACCTGGGTTTTGTTCTTTTAAAATTATTTTATTTAGTTTTTTAGGATTTTTTTAAAACATAAAATGTATTATTTGTTTCAGGGGTACAGGTCTATGATTTGTAAGTCTTACACAATTCACAGCATTCATAGCACATACCCTCCCCAGTGTCCATCACCCACCCACTCCATCCCTCCCACACTGCTCTGTTCCAGCAACCCTCAGTTCGTTTCCTGAAATTAAGAGTCTCTTATGGTTTGTCTCCCTCCCTGGTTTGGTCTTGTTTCAATTTTCCCTTCCTTCCCCTATGATCCTCTGTCTTGTTATCAAATTCCTCATAACAGTAAGATCATATAATTGTCTTTCCCTGATTGACTTGTTTTGCTTAACGTAATACCCTCTTGTTCCATCCACTTGTTGCAAAGGGCAAAATTTTGTGGAGTTTTTTTTTTTTTTTTTTGATGACTATAATATTCAATATCTATCTTCCCTATCCATTCATCTGTTGATGGACATCTGGGCTCTTTCCATATTTTTTGTGGATGTTGCTGCTAAAAACTTTGGAGTGCACATGCCCCTTCGGATCACTATATTTGTATCTTTAGGGTAAATTCCTAGTAGTGCAATTGCTGGGTGGTAGTGTAGCTCTATTTTCAACTTTCTGAGTAAATTCCATACTGTTTTTCAGAGTGGCTGCACCAGCTTGCATTCTCACCAACAGTGTAGGAGGGTTCCCCTTTCTCCACATCCTCGTCAACATCTGTTGTCCTGGCTTATTAATTTTAGCCATTCTGACTGGTGTGAGGTGGTATCTCACTGTGGTTTTGATTTGTATTTCCCTGATGCCGAGTGATGTGGAACACTTTTTCATGTGTCTCTTGGCCACTTGGACATTGTCTTTGCAGAAATGTCTGGTCATGTCTTCTGCCTATTTCTTGATTGGATTATTTGTTCTTTGGGTGTTCAATTTGGTAAGTTCTTTCTAGATTTTGGGTACTAGCCCTTTATCTGATATGTCAATTGCAAATGTCTTCTCCCATTCTGTCAGTTGTCTTCCAGTTTTGTTCACTGTTTACCTTGCTTTGCAAAATCTTTTGATCTTGATAAAGACCCAATAGTTCATTTTTGCCCTTGCTTCCCTTGCCTTTGGCGATACTTCTAGGAAGAAGTAGCTGCAGCCGAGGTCGAAGAGGTTGCTGCCTGTGTTCTCCCCGAGGATTTTGATGGATTCCTCTCTCACATTAACATTTTTCATCCATTTTGAGTCTATTTTTGTGTGTGGTGTAAGGAAATGGTCCA
Organism: Enhydra lutris kenyoni; assembly: GCF_002288905.1. Classification (NCBI taxonomy): domain Eukaryota; kingdom Metazoa; phylum Chordata; class Mammalia; order Carnivora; family Mustelidae; genus Enhydra; species Enhydra lutris. Next base: position 20,969,064 of record NW_019154101.1, read on the forward strand.
GTTTCATTCTTCTGCATGTGGCTGTCCAATTTTCCCAGCACCACTTCTTGAAGAGACCTTCTTTTTTCCATTGGACATTCTTTCCTGCTTTGTTGAAGATTGGTTGGCCATAGAGTTGAGGGTCTATTTCTGGGCTCTCTATTCTGTTCCATTGATCTATGTGTCAGTTTTTGTGCCAGTACCATACTGTCTTGATGATGACAGCTTTGTAATAGAGCTCAAAGTCTGGAATTAGGATGCTGCCAACTTTGGTTTTCTTTTTTAACATCCCTCTGGTTATTCGGGGTCTTTTCTGGTTCTATATAAATCTTAGGGTTATTTGTTCCATGTCTTTGAAAAAAGTTGCTGGTATTTTGATAGGGATTACATTAAATGTGTAGATTGCTCTAGGTAGCATAGACATTTTCAGAATATTTGTTCTTCCAATCCATGAGCATGGAACGTTTTTCCATTTCTTTGTGTCTTCCTCAACTTCTTTCATGAGTATTCTATAGTTTTCTGAGTACAAATTCTTTGCCTCTTTGGTTAGGTTTATTCCTAGGTATCTTATGGTTTTGGGTGCAGTTGCAAATGGGATTGACTCCTTAATTTCTCTTTCTTCTGTCTTGCTGTTGATGTATAGATATGCAACTGATTTCTGGGCATTGAATTTATATCCTGACACTTTACTGAATTCCTGTACAAGTTCTAGCAGATTTGGAGTGGAGTCTTATGGGTTTTCCACATAAATTATTATATCATCTGCAAAGAGTGATAGTTTGACTTCTTTTTTGCCTATTTGGATGCCTTTAATTTCTTTTTGTTGTCTGATTGCTGAGGGTAGGACTTCTAGTACTATGTTGAATAGCAGTGGTGATAGTGCACAGCCCTGCCGTGTTCCTGACCTTAGGGGAAAAGCTCTCAGTTTTTCCCCACTCAGAATGATTTGCTGTGGATTTTTCATAGATGGCTTTGATGATATTGAGGTATGTACCCTCTACCCCTACACTGTGAAGAGTTTTGATCAAGAAAGGGATGCTGTACTTTGTCATATGCTTTTTCATCATCTATTGAGAGTATCATATGGTTCCTGTTCTTTCTTTTATTAATGTATTATATCACATTGATTGATTTGTGGATGTTGAACCAACCTTGCAGTCCTAGAATAAATCCCACTTGTTCGTGGTGAATAATCCTTTTAATGTTCTTTTGGATCCTATTGGCTAGTGTTTTGGTGAGGATTTTTGCATCTGTGTTCATCAAGGATATTGGTCTGTAATTCTCCTTTTTTGATGGGGTCTTTGTCTGGTTTTGGGATCAAGGTGATGCTGGCCTCATAAAATGAGTTTGGAAGTTTTTCTTCCATTTCTATTTTTTGGAACAGTTTCAGGAGAATAGGAATGAATTCTTCTTTAAATGTTTGGTAGATGGGACGCCTGGGTGGCTCAGTTGGTTAAGTGGCTACCTTCGGCTCAGGTCATGATCCCAGCGTCCTGGGATCGAGTCCCACATCGGGCTCCTTACTCGGCGGGGAGCCTGCTTCTCCCTCTGCCTCTGCTGCCACTCTGCCTGCCTGTGCTCACTCTCTCTCTCTCTCTCTTTCTCTGACAAATAAGTAAATAAAATCTTTAAAAAAAAAAATGTTTGGTAGAATTCCCCTGGGAAGCCATCTGGCCCTGGGCTCTTGTTTTTTTGGAGATTTTTGATGACTGTTTCGATCTCCTTACTGGTTATGGGTCTGTTCAGGTTTTCTATTTCTTCCTGGTTCGGTTATGGTAGTTTACACTTCTCTAGGAACGCATCCATTTCTTCCGGATTGTTAAATTTGCTGGCGTATAGTTTCTTATATGTTCTTATAATTGTTTTTATTTCTTTGGTGTTGGTTATGATCTCTCCTCCTTCATTCATGATTTTATTAATCTGGGTCATTTCTCTTTTCTTTTTGGTAAGTCTGGCCAGGGGTTTATCAATCTTATTAATTCTTTCAAAGAACAAGGTCCTTGTTTCATTGGTCTGTTCCACTGTTCTTTTGGTTTCTATTTTATTGATTGTTGCTCTGATCTTTATTGCTTATATTCTACTGGGTTTAGGCCTTTAGGCTCTGTTTGCTGTTCTTTCTCCAGCTCCTTTAAGGTGTAGGGTTAGGTTGTATATTTGAGACCTTTATTTCTTGAGAAAGACTTGTATTGCTATATACTTTCCTCTTAGGACTGCCTTTGTTGCACCCAAAGATTTTGAACAGTTGTGTTTTCATTATCATTTGTTTCCATGAATTTTTTCAATTCTTCTTTAATTTCCTGGTTGACCCATTCATTCTTTGGTAGGATGCTCTTTCGCTTTCATGTCTTTGAGTTCTTTCCAAGTTTCTTCTTGTGGTTGAGTTCTAGTTTCAAAGCATTGTGGTCCAAAAACATGCAGGGAATGATCCCAATCTTTTGGTATCTGTTGAGACCTGATTTGTGACCCAGGATGTGATGTATCTTGGAGAATGTTCCATGTGCACTAGAGAAGAATGTGTATTCTCTTGCTTTGAGATGGAATGTTCTGAATATATCTGTGATGTGCATCTGGTCCAATGTGTCGTTTAAGGCCTTTATTTCCTGTTGATCTTTTGCTTGGATGATCTGTCCATTTCAGTGAGGGGAGGTGTTAAAGTCCCCTACTATTATTGTATTATTGTCAATGTGTTTCTTTGATTTTGTTATTAATGGGTTTATATAGTTGGCCGCTCCCATGTTAGGGGCATAGATATTTAAAATTCTTAGATCTTCTTGTTGGCAGATCCTTTGAGTATGATATAGTGTCCTTCCTCCTCTCTTATTATAGTCTTTGACTTAAAATCTAATTTGTGTGTTATAAAGATTACCACCCAGCTTTCTTTTGATGTCTATTAGCATATTCAATTGTTTTCCATCTCACTTTAAATCTGGAGGTTTTTTGGCATCTAAAATGAGTCTGTTGCAGACAGCATATTGATGGGTCTTGTGTGTGTGTGTGTGTGTGTGTGTGTGTGTGTGTGTGTGTGTTTAATTCATTCTGATATCCAATGTCTTTTGATTGGGGTATTTAGCCCATTTACATTCAGGGTAAGTACTGAAAGATATGAATTTATTGCCATTGTATTTCCTGTAAGGTGACTGTTACTATATACTGTCTCTGTTTCTTTCTGGGCTATGCTACTTTTAGGCTCTCTCTGCTTAGAGGACCCCTTTTGATATTTCCTGTAGGGGTCGTTTGCTTATTTTTCCTTCTATTTTCAATGATAGCCTAGCTGGATATAGTATTCTTGGCTGCATATTTTTCTTGTTTAGTGCTCTGAATATATCATGGCCATCCTTTCTTGCTCGCCAGGTCTCTGTGGATATGTCTGCTGCCAATCTAATATTCCTACCATTGTAGGTTACAGACCTCTTGTCCTGAACTGCTTTCAGGATTTTCTCTCTGTCTCTGAGACTTGTGAGTTTTATTATTAGATGACGGGGTGTTGACCTATTTTTATTGATTTTGAGGGGGGTTTCTCTGTGCCTTCTGTATTTTGATGCGTTTCCTTCCCCAAATTGAGGAAGTTCACTATAATTTGCCCCAATATACTTTCTGCCCCCCCTTCTTATTCTTCTGGGATCCCAATTATTCTAATATTGTTTTGTCTTATGGTATCACTTATCTCTTAAATTTTCCCCTTGTGATCCAGTAGTTGTTTATGTCTCCATCATTTGATCTTCTATATCACTAATTCTCTCTTCTGCCTGATTTAACCTAGCAGTCAGAGCCTCCCTTTTTTTATTGCAACTCATTAACAGCTTTTATGATTTCAACTGGTTAGATTTTAGTTCTTTTATTTCTCCAGAAAGGGATTCTCTAGTATCTTCTATGTTTTTTTTCAAGCCCAGGTATCATCTTGATGATTATCATTCTGAAATCTGGTTCTGACATCTTCCTAATGTCCATATTGATTAAGTCTCTAGGAGTCGGTACTGCCTCTTGTTCTTTTTTTGAGGTGAGTTTTTCTGCTTTGTTATTTTTTCCAGAGAAGAATAAATGAATGACAGAACAAAGGGCTAAAAGGGTAACAAGGACCTCAGAAGAATATACACTAAAGAAATCAGAAGAGATCTGAAACTGGGGGGAAACAAAAGAAAATATATATATATTTTATTATATATCTATATCTATATCTATATCTATATATAAATAATCTGGCTGGTAAATAGAGCAGAGCCAAACACTTGATTTTGGGTGTATTTTTGTTGGTTAGAAGAAACAGCTGCCCACAATTTTAAAGAAAGAAAAACATATATATACAAAAATAAGGGTAAATACGATGAAGGAATAGAATATGATTGTAAAGATGAGAATTAAAAAAGATTTTTTTTTTAAAAAGGAATGGATAACATAAGTTGGTTGAAAAAAGAATGAAAATACTTAAAAAAAAAGTATGTGATCAGGTGGGCGACTAGAACAAAGCAATACACTGAATTTAGGGTATATTTTGGTCTCATAGAACAAAGTGTATCCCAAAATTTTAATGAAAATCTTATATATACACAAAATAAGGTATATTTAAAAATATGGTGAAGGGATAGAATATGATTATAAAAATGAAAATTAAAAAATTTTAAAAGAGGTATTGATAAGATGTTGGTTAAAATAGGAAAGAGAAAAATTCAAAAAATAGAAAAAAAGTTTAACTTTGAAAGACTAAAGAATCATGGGAGAAAAGCCATGAATTATATATGCCATATTCCTCTGGCACTGGAGTTTTGCAGTTCTCATTCATCAGTAAAGTTGATCTTGGTTGGATGTTCTTGCCAATATTCTGGGGGAAGGGCCTGTTGCAGTGATTCTCAAGTGTTTTTGCTGGAGGTGGTATTGCACCCCCTTGTCAGGGACCAGGCTAAGTAATCTACTCAGGTTTGCTCTCAGGAGCTTTTGTTCCCTGAACACTTTCTGTAGAGCTTTGGAGGATGGGAATGAAAATGGCAGCCTCCCAATCTCTAGCCCCATACGAGCTGAGAGCTTGGGGTCCCACTTCTCCATGAGTCCTCCGAGAAAAGCAGTCAATAACTCCTGTCTCCCTGGTCTCTGGCCATACTCCAAGCTCACCCAGCCTGTGACTGAACATTTCTATCTTGGGCACACAGCCCTGTTTGGAGCCTCCAAACCCAGCAAATTCCTGCAGTGTGCTCCCTCACTGCTCCTTCCGGTGGCGGAAAGCGATCTTTCCAGGATCTGCCACTTGTGGGGGTCCCTGCTCAAAGAGTAGTGGCCTAAATGTGCCTTGGATCACAGTTTATGGTAACCCCAAGCTGATAGCCCCTCCTGGGCTCTGTCTTTGCAGCCAGCTTCCCCACTCTGATACCTGGGAGCTTTCCCACACTGAGGCACCCCTGGTCTTTCTGTGACCCTGAGGGTCCTGAGACCACACTGTCCCAGCTAGGATTACACACACACATACACACTCACACACACAGACACCCCACTTAGCCACTGGAGCACCGTCCTTTTGTGGAGCTGACTTATAAAATTTTTGATTTTGTGCTCCGCTGTTCTATCCTTTGGCAGGAGCCAGCTGATGGAGGCTCCCTCACCCCACATTTTATTTTTCCGTATATCATCTCAGATTCATGTCTCTGCACCTCCTATCTTTGAGTAAGTGGTCACTTTTCTGTTTTTAGAATTGCTGCTATTCTTTTCTTTGATCTCCTGTTGAGTTTATAGGTGTTCAGAATGGTTTGCTAACTATCTAGCTGAATTCCAGGGACCAGATAAAATTTAAGTCTCCTACTCCTCCACCATCTTGCTCTGGGTTTTATTTTTTTATCCAAGATGATAATATTAGTAATTGAAATTTGTGGTCCACTTATATTTAATTAACACTCCTTCATTTGGGTTCAGATTTATTTTTTTACTAATTATTTTCTATGTGATCAAGCATTTTTCTATTTTGTTTTCCTTTGAATTTTATGGTTCATTTTACTATTATCCTAGTTATACATTGTTATACTAGAGATTATAATATGTATCATTCACTTGTTATACTATTTATTAATCTATGCACTCTTTTACTAGAGATTACAACATGTACCTGTGACTAATTCTAGAACCTTAAGACATTTTCATTCCATTTACCTACTTCTGTCTTTTGATTATTTTAATTTTACACATGTTAAACCATACTGGGATTATTAATACTTGATACTGCCAGTATTCAGCATATATTTATATCTACCTTCATGTCCACCTTTTGATCATTTCTACATTTCCATGTTTTTCTTTGGAATTTTTTGAAATTACCTGAAGAACTCCTTTCAGAATTTTCTTTAGTGTCTATTTCTTGGTAACAAATTCTGTTTTTTGTCTGTGAAAAAATTTCATCTTTTTAAAAAAATTAAATGTTTATCTATCCATTTGACAGAGAGAGAGCACAAGCAAGGGGGAGCAACAGGCAGAGGGAGAGGGAGAAGCAGGCATCCTGCTGAGCAGAGAGCCCCATGTTGGGGTTGATTCAAGGACCCCGGGGTCGTGACATCAGCCAAAGGCAGACGTTCAACTGACTGAGCCACCCAGGCTCCCCAAAATTTTAATTTTCAAATTTGAAAGGTATTTTCATTAGATGTAGAATTCTAGAATTGGCTGTTACAGCACTTTAAAAATGTTACACTGTATCTTCAGGCTTCCATCATTTTTTGAGACGTTCATAAGACTTACAGCAATACTTTTTTTTTTTTTTTTCTGTTAACAAAGGTTTTCCTTTCTGGTTTTTAGCAGTGTTGGTGTGATTAATTTCCCTAGGTTTTTTTTTTTTTTTTTGGCTTGTTTGTTTGTTTTCATTTTTATTTTGCTTGAGGTTCCTGAATTTTCTGAAAATAAGGTGGTACCTTTCATAAGTTTTGGAAGATTCTTAGAAGATAACAATCTTTTCACATTTTTATTCTGGCCATTTTCTTTTTCCTCTTCTGGTATTCCAATTATGTGTTATATTAGACTTCTGTAGGTATCTCTTACACTCTAAATGCTTTTTACATTAATTTTTTTTCTCTGTCCTTTAGTTTGGATATTTCTGTTCGCTTGACTTTGAGTTTACTAATTTTTGTCTTCTGCTCTGTTTCATCTGCTCTGAAACATATCTGATAATTTCTAAATTACAGATCTCTTTTCCCCTTGAATGCTTGCAGCCGATTCATCTGTTGAAATTCTTAATTTTTATCCATCATTTCCTCTATTGTCTTGGACATATTAATTGTATTTTAAGGTAATCATCAGTGAATTCCAATATTTGGGTTATCTGAGGCTTTTTTTTCTTCCTCTTCTTTCTTTTTCTTTCTTTCTTTCTTTTTTTTTTTTTTTTTGTTCATGTAGTTATGTCTTATGGCATGCCTAATAAATATTGCTCAAATCCAGATATTTTGTTGAAAAAAGTTATTCTCTACAGAGGGGTCATTCTTTCCTGCACTATGCAAACAGTGATGGCTTATCACCTTAATCCAATTGGTGACTATGTTAACTCATGGCTGAGGTGTAGTTTGGAAGAGATTCATTTCATCTCTTACCTGCCCTTGGCCTTCCAGGTGTTTTAACCAGGAGCTTGATTATGGTTTTTTGATGGCTCTTCTTCTGGCATGTACTGAATGCTAATCTTTGACACATGAGAATGCCAAAAACTCTGCTTCACTTTTCAGTCTTTGCCACATAGGCCTAAGAATTCTGTAAATGCCCTGATGGAAAAAACTGATCTTGTAATCCAACATTCCAGGTCTCCATTAAAAGCTCTGCTATAGCAGCCTGGAGTTGCAAACTTCTTCTTTTGTTAGAATTGGCAGATGCCTCCAAGGTAAAATTTGCTGCTAATATTAGCTTACTTTTCTAATGTCCTGCCCTCCGGAGTCAGTCCTTCCATTTCTTGTTACCTTAGCAGATCTCATTTGTCTTCATATAAATGGTTTCTGTATATTATCTAGTTTACTTTGTTCTCAGAGGGAACACTTGTTGGCTATAAATTTACTTCAGTGAGGCTGATCACCTATCCCAGTTTGCCCAGTTGTTCCAGTTTAGCACTGTAGATCCTCCATCCCAGGAAATGCTCCACTTCCTGGCAAACTGAGACAGTTGGTCATCATAATTCTAAGCCATCCAGAAACAGAAGTTAGTAAATTTAACTTAGCATAGAACTAATATGTAGGAAAGTACTTTAAATAAGACTCATGTGAGAGAGACTACTTTTCACACTGAGGTTCTTTGTTAAATTATTTACCTTAAGATTGTTATAGTCAATATTTTCATGAGTAAATATTTCAGGAAGATGCAAATAGTTATTGTTTAAAAATTATACCTATTAGAAATTTTTAGAAGATCATCTAATCATTATTTTGTTAATTGTTTTAAGCAGAAAGTTGGTAAAATCATTGGTTTGTCCTTAAAATAGTTTTTATGTAAATGTTTTAAATAAAATAGTATTTATTTAACTGTTTCTTCCTTAGAGTTGGAGTTGTTTTATACAAACCCTAACTTTCATTTATCTCTTTTTTAAGTGTATGTTATGACTCTAAAATGTTTTTGATCAGAAACTTTTGTGTCTAAATAAAAATTCATGCTGGCCAGTGTATCCTTTGTTAAAGCAGTGGACTCAGTGCTCTTAGGGCTTCATAGCTACTGAGCATCATAGAAAAGTGAGACAGGGGAACACTGTGCTTTTGAGACAGAGTAGTTGTATTCACTATCCTCAAGAAATAATTTGTTTTATTTGTAGATGCTGTATCTTGTTTTACTGATATTTCAAGTTTGAAAAAATAGTTTGTCCACTAAATAATGCTACAAAGGCAGATGTTTTTTATTAATGGAGATATAGGTTTTAAAAGGCTAGATTGAATATCTGTACATGATTCAAGTTTGGGCAATTAATTACCTGCCTTGTGATAGTTCTCATGCTGTCTTAAGTTGTATTTCTTATATATATATATATATATATATATATATATATATATATTTATATTTTAAGATTTTATTTATTTATTTGACAGAGATCACAAGTAGGCAGAGAGGCAGGCAGAGAGAGAGGAGGAAGCAGGCTCCCTGTGGAGCAGAGAACCCGATGTGGGACTCGATCCCAGAACCCCGAGATCATGACCTGAGCTGAAGGCAGAGGCTTAACCCACTGAGCCACCCAGGCGCCCTCAGGTTATATTTTTAATTGTCATTTTATATTCATTTCTGTTTGCCCATAGAATAGAAGTTCTTCTAGGGTAAGAGCTTCTAATTATTTAATCCCTCAAAGCCCATATATAGATTTTTATTTAATTCCTAAAAGGACTGTTTTTTCAATGGGCAGGGCTTTATGGAGATGTAGTTTCAATTCTTTTGGTTACATATATCCAGATATACATCTTTATGTATATTATAACCTTACCAAACTCCAAAAATAATCCAAAGGATAGAACTTTGCTGCTTGTTTTAAGAAATATCAATGATCATCTCAATTCTTCCATTAACTATAAAGTAGCTTCAGTTTCTCCCTCTATAAAATTAAGGACTTGAAGGCAGTAGTTTCTAACATTCCTTCTAGCTCTTCAAAAATAAAAATAAACCACATCTTCTTTATCCATTCGTCTGTTGATGGACATCTAGGTTCTTTCCATAGTTTGGCTATTGTAGACATTGCTGCTATAAACATTCGGGTGCATGTGCCCCTTCGGATCACTACGTTTGTATCTTTAGGGTAAATACCCAGCAGTGCAATTGCTGGGTCATAGGGTAGTTCTATTTTCAACATTTTGAGGAACCTCCATGCTGTTTTCCAGAGTGGTTGCACCATCTTGCATTCCTACCAACAGTGTAGGAGGGTTCCCCTTTCTCACATCCTCGCCAGCATCTGTCGTTTCCTGACTTGTTAATTTTAGCCATTCTGACTGGTGTGAGGTGGTATCTCATTGTGGTTTTGATTTGTATTTCCCTGATGCCGAGTGATATGGAGCACTTTTTCATGTGTCTGTTGGCCATCTGGATGTCTTCTTTGCAGAAATGTCTGTTCATGTCTTCTGCCCATTTCTTGATTGGATTATTTGTTCTTTGGGTGTTGAGTTTGCTAAGTTCTTTATAGATTTTGGACACTAGCCCTTTATCTGATAGGTCATTTGCAAATATCTTCTCCCATTCTGTCAGTTGTCTTTTGGTTTTGTTAACTGTTTCCTTTGCTGTGCAAAAGCTTTTGATCTTGATGAAATCCCAATAGTTCATTTTGCCCTTGCTTCCCTTGCCTTTGGCGATGTTCCTAGGAAGATGTTGCTGCGGCTGAGGTTGAAGAGGTTGCTGCCTGTGTTCTCCTCAAGGATTTTGATGGATTCTTTTCTCACATTGAGATCCTTCATCCATTTTGAGTCTATTTTCGTGTGTGGTGTAAGGAAATGATCCAATTTCATTTTTCTGCATGTGGCTCACAAAACAAACTGAGGGTTAATGGGGGGAGGGGGGTTGGGGGGGTGGGATTATGGACATTGGGGAGGGTATGTGCTATGATGAGTGCTGTGAAGTGTGTAAACCTGGCGATTCACAGACCTGTACCCTTGGGGATAAAAATATATTATATGTTTATAAAAAATAAAATTAAAAAAAATAAACAAAAATAAAAATAAAAAATAGACTGGTTTCTGAGAAAGGTAATATGGAAAATGTTCTATTTGGATGTATCAGAGCCTTAACCCACGTTGTCTAAAGTCCATGAACTACCATGATTACACTTCTGAGCTCCCTAATATCTTTAATTTCATTTGCATAAAAGCTGAAAAGAGAGAAACTTTATTGGTAACTTTTCTTAAATCTGTTGCATTTAGTTGTTTTTCCTATGTTCTCTTCATTTCTAATTTTTTCCCTGTGATTTTCTTTAGTAATTGTACTGAAAACAAGTCAGAGTTAAGATTCATACTCTTCTTGATTTATCTAATGCTACATATAATGAGGAGAGGAAAACTGTTAGAAGATAGATATTGTTTCAAAGGGATAGCTTGGTGAGGTTGGGATGGTTTTGCCCTGTATACTTGAATTTTATTATTAAAAACCTTTGTAGTTAGCACAGAAATATATTTTAATAGAAAAATGGCTTATGTCTGTTAGGTCTCAACGTGAGGATTCTTTGTGGACCCATAGGCACTGAAATCTCTTTACTTAATGAATAACAGCAAAAAAAAAAAAAAAAAAAAAAAAATGAATAACAGCACTATCTGAAGACAGTATACTGCTAAATAGACTGTTTGGGATGTGTATGTTGACTTCATAACAACTAGACCAGCTGGGGAATTGTTTATGTTCATATTGGAGGGATTTCATCAGCTACCATCTATAACAGGTGGAGTGTGAAAACCACCATGAATTAAATTAAATGGTTCAAGTGCTGTATTTGGGTTGCAGAGTTTTGCTTGACACACATAGTTTTGGTGTTTTTAATTGAGTTAATTACATTTTAAAATTAAATTTCATCTGCAAATTTAAAACTTATGGATTTTTAAAGAATTAGACAATATGGAAATAATACATCCATAGTCAGTGGGCCTAAATATTAGCTTCTTTCAGATGATAACATTCTTTTTTTCACTCCCCTTAATCAGGTCTGCTTTATTTGTTTATGTTAACTCTGCTCCTCTGTAAGCATTTGAGTTCACAATCTATTTGAAAACTTAAAAATTGGTATTTTTCTTGACATTCCTGGCCAATTTTAGTGGCACGCCCTAGCCATGACTCAGTTATGTTCTCTTTCTCTGCATGGTATTTTCCAAAATTTTCTCAAGGATTAGCTTGTACCACTGGCTCCAAGGCTTGTTCTAAGTCCAATAGTAGCAGCGAAGTCCTTAAAGAATCTGGTCTCTGGCAACAGATTAGGGCAAAGTAAGAGGGTTCCCCTTTCTCCACATCCCCTCCAACACATGTTGTTTCCTGTCTTGCTAATTTTGTCCATTCTAACTGGTGTAAGGTGATATCTCAATGTGGTTTTAATTTGAATCTCCCTGATGGCTAGTGATGATGAACATTTTTTCATGTGTCTGATAGCCATTTGTATGTCTTCATTGGAGAAGTGTCTGTTCATATCTTCTGCCCATTTTTTGATATGATTATCTGTTTTGTGTGTGTTGAGTTTGAGGAGTTCTTTATAGATCCTGGATATCAATCTTTTGTCTGTACTGTCATTTGCAAATATCTTCTCCCATTCCGTGGATTGCCTCTTTGTTTTCTTGACTGTTTCCTTTGCTGTGCAGAAGCTTTTGATTTTGATGAAGTCCCAAAAGTTTATTTTGGCTTTTGTTTCTTTTGCCTTTGGAGACATATCTTGAAAGAAGTTGCTGTGGCTGATATCGAAGAGATTACTGCCTATGTTCTCTAGGATTCTGATGGATTCTTGTCTCACGTTGAGGTCTTTTATCCATTTTGAGTTTATTTTTATGTACGGTGTAAGAGAATGGTTGAGTTTCATTCTTCTACATATAGCTGTCCAGTTTTCCCAGCACCATTTATTGAAGAGACTGTCTTTATTCCACTGTATATTTTTTCCTGTTTTGTCAAAGATTATTTGACCATAGAGTTGAGGGTCCATATCTGGGCTCTCTACTCTGTTCCACTGGTCTATGTGTCTCTTTTTATGCCAGTACCATGCTGTCTTGGTGGTCACAGCTTTGTAGTAAAGCTTGAAATCAGGTAATGTGATGCCCCCAGTTTTATTTTTGTTTTTCAACATTTCCTTAGCGATTCGGGGTCTCTTCTGGTTCCATACAAATTTTTGGATTATTTGCTCCAGCTCTTTGAAGAATACCGGTGGAATTTTGATTGGAATGGCATTAAAAGTATAGATTGCTCTAGGCAGTATAGTCATTTTAACAATGTTATCCAATCCAAGAGCATGGAATGGTCTTCCATCTTTTTGTGTCTTCTTCAATTTCTTTCATGAGTGTTATGTAGTTCCTCGAGTACAGTTCCTTTACCTCTTTGGTTAGGTTTATTCCCAGGTATCTTATGGTTCTTGGTGCTATAGTAAATGGAATCAATTCTCTAATTTCCCTTTCTGTATTTTCATTGTTAGTGTATAAGAAAGCCATTGATTTCTATACATTGACTTTGTATCCTGCCATGTTACTGAATTGCTGTATGAGTTCTAGTAGTTTGGGGGTGGAGTCTTTTGGGGGAGTAGTTTGGGGGTGGGGTTTTCCATATAAAGATCATGTCATCTGCAAAGAGAGAGAGTTTGACTTCTTCATTGCCAATTTGGATACCTTTTATTTCTCTTTGTTGTCTGATTGCTGTTGCTAGGACTTCTAATACTATGTTGAACAAGAGTGGTGAGAGTGGGCATCCTTGTTGTGTTCCTGATCTCAACGGGAAGGCTGCAAGCTTTTTCCCATTGAGGATGATATTTGCTGTGGGTTTTTCATAGATAGACTTGATGAAGTTCAGGAATGTTCCCTCTATCCTTATACTTTGAAGCGTTTTAATCAGGAACAGATGCTGGATTTTGTCAAATGCTTTTTCTGCATCAATTGAGAGGACCATGTGGTTCTTCTCTCTTCTCTTATTAATTTGTTCTATCACATTGATTGATTTGCGAATGTTGAACCATCCTTGTAGCCCAGGAATGAATCCCACCTGGTCATGGTGGATAATCTTTTTAATGTGCTGTTGGATCCTGTTTGCTAGGATCTTGTGTTTGAATCTATCCAAGCATATCTCCCCGATCAACCTTATCCCACCCATCTAAAAGTAACTCAAGTTCAAGATTTCTTGTATTATGTAAGTTGGATTAAAATTCATGTCCCATTTGCAGTTTCCTAAGGGAGTTTCTTAGGCTTCCTGTATATGTTGCACAGGTAATAGTGCTATACAGGATTTGCTTCTTTGTATATTCAGCACCAAAAGGAATCTTCTCAAGTTGTACTCATCTCAATAATGTCTTTTTCCTTTATGATGCTGTACCAGGAACCAAAATAGCACAGAGTTAGCTATCTTTTACTCAATCTATTGTATCCTGGCTCCCAAGAATTTGATAGGCATGGTGAAAATGCATTCTAATCTTAGTTCTGTAGCATCTCTTAGTGTCGCCTGGTACTAAATCTGAGATCTAGAATTCTAGAGGGTAGCCCTGCAAAATGTGCTATTGTGGCTACATCAGTTGGGCACTCAGTTATACATTTGTTGAATGGATAAGTAATGTAAGTCACATAAAATTGACCACTCAGCATGGTCTTTGCTGTGTCACATTCAAGAAAACAGAAACCTGTTTTCAAAGGTTTGAAGGATAATGCAGATAAGACTCTATCTTCCATTATTCATCCATTAAAGGCACAGTATAGTGTTTTCTGTAACATTTCACCCAGAAAGCTTCTAAAATTTTTCCTGAGATAGATTTTCTTTTCCCTATTTATGAAATCTGCTACAATTTTTTGCTGCTTTCACCCTCCAGAGTAGCATCAGCACCACTTTTCACCTCAGTGCTAGCTCTTTTCCTGCATGGAACTTTCAGACATCCTGATTCTTGCGATCATATGACCCTCCATGTTTGGTGCTGTCCCCATGTCCCAGTCCATTCTAAATGTAATTTTCCAGTCAAGGTTGCTTTTATCTTCAAAATCGCTCTTGTGAATGGGTGAAGAAATTTTTTACTTTATTATATGTCAAAGAAAACTTGAATGGAAGAAATTTCTTTCTTGTTTCTCTCCAACTCTTTTCACCCACCCAACCCAAATTGAGAGTCATCAAGGAGAATTGCTGAACTAGTATGGGACACATAAAGTAAATTTAATACCCAGGCAAATCATGAGTGAATAAAACCAGGTCAGTAGACACCCCATCTGCATGATGGTAAAGGTATTTAGTTCTTACTAGAATCCTATAAAATAGATGTTATTAATAATTATTCATTTAAATTACAAACCAGGAAGCTAAGATTCAGAGAGAAGTAACTTGATATTCTTATAATCATGCTCAAAATTGCCTGTGGCTGGCAATTTTCATGTAGACAAAAAAGCTGAAGGAAAATGCCCTGGTAAGTCTTGAGACGAAGTTGTGAAATGACTGGAATTTTTATATTTCTTAATTTTCAGGAGAACCACAGACTACTGGGGATGGTAGCATTATAATGAACTCAGTTCTACTGGCCTAATCCTGCTTTAAATACTGTAAATTTAGGGGTCAAAGATGATTAAAATGGAATTGTTGTCTAATTAAATATTTTCAGAAATTTATATGAGTTGGGATTAAACCACAACTAGGATATCACAATGTAAAGAAATATAATGTTATCTGTATATAAAAATATGTGCTTATGATGAAGATCTTCTAAAGCTACCATTTATGGATCTTAATAACTAGTAAAGCAAGAAAAAAAAAATCCCTATTTATTTTCTCCCTCACTCTGATCTACAAAGAATTAAATGAAAATGAGCATTTTTATGTTTTGTGGTCATAGGAGTTCCCTTCCCCCCATATTTCGTGGGTGATGAAATTTATTAATTGTAAAGTCAGGGTTTCTGATTAAGCAGTTGTTCTTAGTGGGCTTTTAAATCAAATTTTATCTCTGGGCTCTGAGAGTTAAGGCTGCCAAGATTTAAATAAAGAAAACATTCATTTTGATCCCTACTGACTTTAATTTTAAGGCTTTGCAGTTGTAAAACAAATACTAAAAATTCAAATTTGAAATAAAGTTGAGATTGTTCTATTATTTTTGTATTACAAAGGGAAAAACCAGTGAAGTCTAATTAATGTGTAGTTACATTTGATTTGTATTATAAGATGAAGTTAGAGCCTTGAAAATAATTATTTCTTTTATGAAAGTTTTATTCTATAATTATTTTCAAAAAATTATTTTATACTTTATATTATGAAGCCTATGATATAAAAAGAATACATTTCTTTGAGTAATTTCTTGCACAAACAGTCTGGCTAATGAAATGAAATTTTCAAGACTATGCAAGTTTTTCAATTATTTTAGAAAACTTATTGAAGTTTTAGTTATAACTTATTAAAGTTTCTATTTTTAAAATTATCATGCAGTATTTAAGTTTACTCTACCTGTAATATCATGTACTTACAAATACAATATACGTAGTTACAAATACCAATATGGAGCACTTGGGGGATGAGAGGAGGTGGGTTGGTGAGATATTCAGATCAGTAAATTGATTAAATTCTCCTAACCCTGTAATTTTGTACATAGAGCACCCTGTGCTATGAAAATTAGATATTCTTAGATTTTCATTGTAACTTGACTGTTTAGCACCCAGAAGAAAAGAACAGTCCTAATTCTAATAAATACCTATTTATTGTCAGTGATACATAAACATTTTTGATCAATTTAGATTTTAAGTGGATTAAATTAAGTATTAATGAGCCATACCTGCATAGTTATCTTTGAGATCTAATAATGTCTTTTGAGTGTCATCTTAGGAATAGTTTCTAAATTTGTAAGTGTATGCCATACGCTCAAATAATCATGTTGGGCATATTCATTTATTTCAGTACTTTGCTATGTGCTAAGCCCTCAAGTAGAGTGAAAGAGGAATAGTATCTCTGCATTCAAGAATACCATCTAACTATTTATATGAGGGTTTTTACTATAGAGTTTGCTTAAATATGTGTGTGTGTGTGTGTGTGTATTTTTTATAAATCAAAGTCATAATAATCAGAAGTTAATTTAAAGGATTTTAATCAGAAAAACTTCCTGAAGGTGTTTTGTTTTGTTTTGTTTTGTTTTGTTTTGGCAGGGGACACCAAATTCAAACTTGGTGGAAAAGGATAATGGAGGGTTCAAAGTTGGCATAAAACACACAGGAAATGATACATACGAGGAGGAAGGAAAAACTGTAAGATGAACTCAAGATTAGAGTGCAAGGGTATATCTGCTGAGATTGAAGAGATTGTATGGAAGACTCCCAATTGTGGGAAAAGTGAACATCAGGAATTTAGAGTCAGTGCAGGGGACAGGTAGTCAGTGAGACTCTTTGAGTGGGGTTATAAGTAAAGAAAATGTTTTTTATTTTTTGTTTTTTTAAAGATTATTCTAATAACCATGAGTGGGTTAAGAGATAATAGAGACAGTGAAACTACTTAGAAAGCTGTTACAATGTTCAAATATGAAGTAATTACATAAAAAGTTCAAAGTTTTGAAATAGGAGATACTAGATCTGGGAGAACCCACGAAAAGAATTTATATATAATCTTTTGTCTAGTGTCTATGTTATTTCAACTTGTAATTTTAACCAGTTAGGAATAGATACTGATAAATATAGTTGTGATTTAAACCATGACATAGAGGGCTTTGAGGAAAGTAAAAATGGATTATGGAAAGCCCAAATACAGCAACCTAGGCAGAAATGGGGAAGTGGCAGCTTAGGACTACTGCAATGGCTTAAATGTTTTATCAGGGTCTTGGACTCCATATTTCCTCTCATTCTTGGGGAGAAGACCTTTCTTTATAGCCCCATTGTTTCAAAATTGCTGCTGCATTCCCACGTATCACTTTCATGTCCCATACTAGAGGACAAAAGAACAAACAGAAAAGGTGGTACCTGTATCTGAAGAGAAGGAGCTTTTCTATTGACTTGAACTTGTCATACAACTACTACTAGTTGCAGGGGAGTCTGGAGAAAATCATTTTTTAACTTTATTGGCAAACAACTGACAAAAATAATTGTATATACTTAAAGTGTACAATGGCATTTCACACACACATATATATATTGTGAAATGATTACCAATATCAAGATAATACATCCATCACCTCACAGAGCTAACTTTTTTTCCCTTTGGGTGACAATGCTTAAAGTCTACTTTTAGCAACTTTCAAGTATACAATACTGTATTATTAACCATAACCACCATGCTGTACATTAGATCATCAGAACTTCTACCTTTGATTCACATCACCCTATTTCCCCCTCTCCTCCTCCCTTCCCTGGTAAACACCATTATATTTTCTGTTTCTATGAATTAGCTTGGCCTTTTTTTTTTTTTTAAGATTCCACATATAAATGGTAACATATAATATTTGTGTGTATACATACACATTTTCTTTATCCATTCATCCATTGAAGGACTTTTAGATTGATTCCATATTTGAGATACTGTGAATACTGCAATGAGCATACGTGTGTAGATACCTGTTTGAGATACTCATCTTAATTCCTTTAGATATATACCTAAGAGTAGGAATTCTGGATCATATGGTAGTTCAATTTTCAATTTTTGGAGGGTCTTCCATACTGTTTCTTTAATGGCTGCACCAATTTATGTTTCCACCAACAGTGTGTAAAATTTCCCCTTTTTCCACAGTTTCTCCAACATTTGACTTCCTAACAGGTGTGAGGTGCTATCTCATTGTGATTTTGTTTTGTATTTCCTTGATGACTAGTGATGTTAAGCCATTGCAGTAGTCCTTTTCATATACCTGTTGGTCATTTGTATGTCTTTGGAAAAATGTCTATTCAAGTCCTTTGCCCATTTTTTTTTTTAAGATTTTATTTATTTATTTGACAGAGAGAGATCACAAGTAGGCAGAGAAGCAGGCAGAGAGAGAGAGAGAGAGAAGCAGGCTCTCTGCCGAGCAGAGAGCCCGATGCGGGACTCGATCCCAGGACCCCGAGATCATGACCTGAGCCGAGGGCAGCGGCTTAACCCACTGAGCCACCAAGGCGCCCCCCTTTGCCCATTTTTTAACTGGTTTATTTTCTTTTTTGCTATTGAGTTGTATGAGTTTTTTAAAAATATATTTTGGATATCAGATACATGATTTACATGTATTTTTTCCCATGCTGTAAGTTGCTTTTTCAATTTATTGATGGTTTTTATTACTGTGCAGCAGCCCTTTAGTTTGGTGTAGTTCTCCCTGTTTATTTTATCTTTTTGTTGTCTGTACTTTTGGTGTCTTATCTAAGATGTAATTGCCAAGACTACCAAGGCCAAGGATTTTTTTCCCTATGTTTTCTTCTAGGAGTTTTATGGTTTTAGGTCCTACATATATGTCTTTGATCCATTTTTGAGTTAATTTTTGTATGATGTAAGATAGAGGTCTGGTTTCAGTCTTCCGCATGTGGATATCCAGTTTTCCCAGTGTCATTTATTAAAGAGACTGTTCTTTCCCTATTTGTGTTCTTGGCACTCTTGTTAAAAATTAGTTGGCCATATACATGGGCTCTCTCTTCTGTTTCACTGGTCTATGTGACTGTTTTTATGCCAGTACCATACTGTTTTGATTAATATAGCTTGAAATCAGGAAGAATGATGCCTCCAGGTTTATTCTTCTTTCTTAGGATTGCTTTGGATATTTGGGATCTCTTGTGGTTCCATACAAATTTTAAGATAGTTTTTTGTATTTCTGTGAAAAATGCCATTGGGATTTTGATAGAGATTGCATTGAATCTATAGATCACATTGGATAGTATGGACATGTTGACAATATTCTTCCAATCTAAGAACATGGGATACCTTTTTGTGTCTTCAGTGTCTTTCAGTGTTTTACAGTTTTCAATATTCAGGTCTTTCACTTCCTTGGTTAATTTTATTCCTAAGTATTTTATTGTTTTTGGCACTTTGTCTCTCCAAAGTTCTGTCATTAAAAGAAGGAGAAGCACATATTAGGTAGGTGTCTGGCGGAAGAGTTGTTTTGTATAACCCACTGATTCTACAATATATTAAACCATAAAGTTAAAAACCTTAGCATATTGGGCTGTGGTTCTTTGAGTTGTCTGAATATTGACTCAGGACATTTGTTACTGTTTTTGATCTGATTGCTTTCTCAAACTATATGTCAGAGGAAACCCAAATTATACCCAGGCAAAAATGTAGGAAGTTCGTGTATTCTGAGGACCAGTTTATAAATATGAAGAATATTACATAAATATGATTTCAAATATTTTTAAATTTAATTTTAATTTATAATCTATGTTTACAGTATTAAAACTTAATATACTAAATTATATCTTCAAAATTGTGTATTTTATGCTCTTTCTAATACCTGTGATCCCAGATGAAAGTAAGCCTTTAAATTAAGTGACCAGTGTACTCGTAACAATTTTGTAATATGAAATAAGTGAGGCCAGATTATCAGGTATGCATAGTACTTGTTCCCCAATTGATATGTGACTTCAGTGCAAAATTGTATAGCTAAAGATATTTAGCCAATAAGATCATTGAATTGGCCAAATATTCTTGAATGCTTTAAGAATGAAGCTCTGAAGCTACATGGTTATTTAAAGTATGTTTTGGACAAGCCTCCAATGACGGAAAAGAAGTTAAAACATAGACCAAAAGACTGAATCACTGAAGTGCAGAAAGGACCAACAATAAGCTTGCTACATGTCTTTTCTGGAAATGGAATCATTTCATTGTTACTTACCTAAGTCTTCTAAAGTGCTTTGGGATATCACGGGCAATATAGATTCTATGCCCTTGGATAATTAAAATGTTACTCGTAGTCATTTGGAATTTTAAATGTTACTCTTTTTCTAGATGCAGCTGAGTTTTTGTTTGTTTGTTTCTAAGGGAGGTCTCAAAAACAATTATGTTTTCTTCTTATTATAGTTGAATAATTAGGTAACAATGCTTCTTCACATATAAAAAATAATAAAAGTACAAGATGCAAATAATATCAAAATTATGTTTTAGATTCTGAAAACTTGTTAATAATACAGTCCTCAAAGGTTTTTTTTATATATATTAGAAAATTATTTTAAAATAAAATTAACTTTATTCTAAAACTTCCAAGAGCCGGAAGAAATTAGATGGGCCTTTAAAGTACTTAGTCTGTGGACAAGATAATAATCAGTACCTATAATTTTGGGGACACTGTGCTAGAGAGTAAGGGACATAAAAACCATTAAAACACATTCCTTGCCCTTAAGACAGGACAGTTTATTAATATTTAAAGCCACTCCAGTCATAAATACCTATGCTGCTAACATGACTGGCTATTTTGGTTATTGCTGCATAACAAATCACCTTAACAATGGCT
Source organism: Enhydra lutris kenyoni (assembly GCF_002288905.1). NCBI lineage: Eukaryota > Metazoa > Chordata > Mammalia > Carnivora > Mustelidae > Enhydra > Enhydra lutris. Next base: position 20,990,017 of record NW_019154101.1, read on the forward strand.
TGACAATAGCCATTAATTTGACTATTTCTCATGATTCTATGGATTGGCTGGGGCTTAGCTGGGCAGTTCTGGTTTGACTTGAAGTCTCTCATACCATTGCAGTCAGATGAGATGGGGTGTTCCCGTAATATCTCATCCTCCAGAACACCTTCATGTGACCTCTTTTACCAGGGTGGTTTCCTTATATCACACATTAAGTCTCCAAGAGTCAGGAAGTAGAAGTTCTTGGTACTCTTACATCCTGTGATCATAAGTACCAGAATATCCATTTTCACCCCATTCTATTGGTCCAGGCAGTCACAAAACCAGCCTGTGCTGGTGAGATGGAGTTGGGAGAGTAAAATCCCCCTCTTGATGTGAGGAAAAGCAGGTAGGTAGTAGAGGCATTTTTTGGAGGTCATGTTTAGGAATAAACTACTTCAGTGGCTGATTAGTGGTCTAGGCCTTAATTGCTCTGGGAGTTGTGCGAGAGAGAAGATTCTCTGGATTTGGGTGACTGAGAAATTTTTAAAGATGAGCTAAAGCTTTTCCCCGAGTCAAAGATGCTGAACACAGAGGAGATGGTTGGGGTAGAGTGGCAGGCACGGGGGGATTATGGGATTACGGGCTGATGTAATTCTAAACATGGAGCATATCATTTAACAACAGCAAAGACAGTGACTCTTTAAAATTGAATCGGTAATGGGCTTAGAAGTAAGATGGTAAAATTTAATTTGGAAGAATTTTCTGTTGGTTTTCATCACATGTGAGATTTTATTCAGGTAGGTGGACAATGAAATATGCTACTTGAATATAGGACACATAAGAAAAGACAGGTGTGGACATGGCTTGGGAGTTTTGCTTCCTGGCTGATCCAGTTTGATGGAGTGCAGGTTCATAGCAACTGAGATTATCATATTCATCAGCAATGAGGTGAAGTCTGTAGCTCAGAGAGTAAACAGGAGGAGTCTCCTGAAAACAAATAAATCTTGACCTTAGGATAGTTATGCATGCTGTGAAATAGGAATCTGGTGTAAATTCTTAATAAAGCAAATCATTACAACTGACCCCACTTGGAAATTTAAGTAAAACAATCAACTCCATGTATATAATAAATAATTCAATTGATTCCTTTTACACTTCTGTGGATTAGCTGCTGTGTGAGTAGCTCAATACAATGATGTATAAAATGCCCTAATTTTTAGGAAGTTTTTTTTTTTTTCTTATTAGTCTGAAACTTATATTCCTGTTACTTCCATGCATTGGCACTATTTCTGTGCTCTAAATGAACATAAATTAATGTCTTCTGTAAGATAGTCCTACATCATCTGGACAGACAAACATTTCCACTGACCAACTCCGATTCATCAATTACTAATGTTATGCTCAAGTTTTCATTATCCTCATTCATGCATTCATCAGATATTTATTGATTTTTATCTATGAGTTAGACAAAGCCAAAATAACTTTTGAACTATAACCTACAGTATAAAAAGGAGTCAGCCTGGAGAAGATCTGGTAAGAGAGAGTTCTAACACAAAACACAAAGACCCCAAAGAGGAAATAAACCCAATATATTCAAGGAATAGAAAGAAAGTCAGCCTTAGAGAATGCTGAAGAAGATGTGAATTAGGACACATAATGTGTAGCCTCAGAAGCTATGGTAAGGATTTTTGAGTGGGAAAGGAGGACATTGGAATGTTCTGAGTAGGGAAGTGATGCGACCATAATTTACCTTTTTAAAAGGATCATTTCTGATTCTGGGTAGAGAAGAAACAGGAACAAGGGTCAGGAAGATATCAGGAAGCTATTATAATAGTCCATGATGATGATGGTGATCTGGATTAGGTACAAGTGACGTAATTGCTGAGAAGCTGGATGCTCTCTGTCTCTCACTGTTTTGTCCATCTTGTCTTTGCTCTCCACATATTGCCTCTATTTTCTCATTTCAGGGCAGCAGTTGGTAAGTGCCCCTCTGGGCCCTCACAGCTCTTCACTTCTTTTGCCTCAAACCCTCTTTTCTTTCCTATTTTACTTCCTCACCTTTTGTTTCTTGCCCATTTCCTCATTTTTTTTCCCATCCCAGTCCTGATTTTTCCTTTTTTTCTCTCTCACTCTTCATTTGCTTTGTACCTTCTTGGTGGCTTTCACATCTTGAATCAATGGTTGGGACCTAGGTGAACATGTGTGCTAGGCACCCCACCTTGCTTCTGAGACAAAATGAGCATCTTTCAAGGTCAAGATATTCCAGACTTAGGATTCCAACTATCTGCATGTTTGTATTTATTGCTACATTAGTACTATTAGGCCACTCTTGTCATTCCTATCATTGATATTCAGAGGTTAGTGACTCGGGAGCCAGTCAGATATCCCACTAATAGTAATAGAGTTGACCTCAGGGGTTGGGGACAGCTAAGAGAGGAGACCAGAGTAGATATTGCAGCTGAGGTCTTGGAACTGGGCGTTTCTTGGGAATGTCCACTGTCAGAATTTATATAGCTAATTCTATCATACAAATCATGTTTTTAGCTTTATTAAAATATTAAATATTCTTTTAAGGCAAACTGAAGGACACAATACTTTTTCTTAATCATAGGAATTGGCAGCAGGGAAGTATTTATTTACATGGTGAGAAAAGTGCCATTGACTGATAAAAGGAGAGAAGAGTACAGAGTGCCTTGTGCTGATGAGGTGCTTCTCTGTATCCAGGATGGGGCTATAGTTTGGTGCACTCGTTCTCATTTTGGCAAAGCCCCCATAAGATTAATTATTCTATATGCACAGTTCAGCCTATGTGAACACATAGGTAAGGTAGGGCTAATCTGTTTTTGTAGGTGAAGGAACTATATCAATTAAATTAATTAAATTTTATCTTTAGATTCTAGGATTTAAAGAGAGAACTAAGATAAATGATTCAGCATCTTTTCCCTAGGAATGTGCAGAAAGGGAGATATGTGAATTGGGAGAGAAGAGCTTTGACCCAGACTTCTATTCATAAAGAGTTTCACATTTATATCAGTATTTTTCAACTAAAGTTATATAGATGGTTACAGAAATACTCACAATTTAAGGAAAAGGAGGTTTCTTTTATGGAAACATGTATCCCTGATGAATTGTTCACTGCTTTACATATATATCAGTTTATCTTCTCTGCAGCCTCCTATTGTAAAGAAAAAAGTTCAGAATTAATTCCTACATATTTGAGCTAGTTTAAACCTTAGTAAAACACAGTAGCAGGGAAGTGGTATCACTGTCTACTTAATTTTTAAGATGTGGCTCCTAATAAGCTATTCTTTTGTAATATATGGAGATTGGGGAGGAGGAAGAAACAGACCAATAATAGCTTCTGCAGCATTGCTAAACTCAGGTTGAAGAAGGTGACAGTTAAGGACCTCACCAGATATTTTAGCCAGTGTGAGTCTGTTGTACCACAAAATTGGGACTGTTAGGAACTTTTCTCAAAAACACTTATACTTTTAAGAGAAGTACTTTAAATTTTGATTTGTTTTGCATAAGTAAACCACATGCTAACACACCACTCAGTTTAAGAGTACTATCCAAACATCACAAAGTCAGTTCCAAATTCCAGACAATTTCCAGTCCCTCTGTCAGAAAGCAAATAACAACAAAAGACTTACTCCAAACATAAGTCAACCAGAACCTTGGAGATCCTTCATAGCAACTTGCTTTGTACAATAACTTCAGGAAATTTTATGAATAACCCACAGAGGAGAGCACATAACCCCATAATACTCAAAACATATTGCCCAAAGTATACATGATGAGAAGGTAAACATTTGCTTAAGAACTCCTTCAAAGACGGAAGTGGTATGGAAACCAGGGGAAACTCTCCCATCTTTGAAACCCCAAATTAGATATAGTGTTGACTATACCCAGCATCCTTAGGGTCTGAGCACTGCAAATTACATCATCTTTTGGTTCAAAGAAAACAAATTTACTTTTTCCACCAAAATACATCTAATTGTTAACCTATTGGGATGAAGGTAGGAGTATGTATGCATAGATTATAGGTGCTGTTTTTTCTGCTTCTTTTGTATTTGGTGTGTAAGCATTTATCCGCTGGCTGGTAGTGACTCCATACCTGGATACTATTATTTATATATTCCTTTAGTACTTTCTTGCTGAAAAGCACATGACGATCAATCACTTGTGGAGATTTTCAGCATGGATGCAATTCACAGTAATTGTTCAGGTGCCATAAAACCATGGTACACTGACTTCATTTTAGTAGTTTTATGCTTAGTTATAATCCCACATACAAGGGCCATTAAAGTTAAAGTGTCCCTCGAGTTTCTTTCTAACATTAAGTTTATTTCAATCACTACAGATGGAAACAAAACAAAACAAAAAATGTACTGGTCTTAAACATCACCCCTGAATAAAGTAAAGCTATAATGATAAGATATTTCATCATAGTGTTATCATAGTTGCCATGATATATTGCCTAGTGCATATTGCATAAAACAGGGAATAGTAATTAATCTTAATGTTGAAAATATGAGCCTAAAGTCCAGAAGAAATTCAGAGCTGTGTCTACACAAGATCCATAGAATGTGGAATGTCAGACCTATCTATATGACAATTTGAAAATATTATTCCTGATTCTCATAGTTATACTCCTCGGAGGAAAAGGAAATCCGTCTCATGTTCTTTATGGAAAACTCTTGTATAAGTCTGAGTAAAGAAGAAACAGATTGGTTAGCTACTACCATTATAAGTGGAACTACATTGTATATAGAAAGTTAAAGAATTTGATTTGGTGTTAAATACAGAAAGAAACATTTTACATTATGTTATATCAGTAGAATTTTTATTTTTGGTAGATAAATAATTGGCACTTTAGTGTTTGACCTTTTTATGCTGGTTACATCCTGTTTTAACTCTTATTGAGATCAAAAAATAAAGTTAATGCTGAAAAATCAATTGGTTATCATAACTAATAAATCCACTCAATAAGCATAGATACAGTACCAGCTTTGCCAACTTCTCTCTGTATGGTACATGGATTATAAAAGTAAGAGACAGTCTCTATCTCCAAGGAGCTCCAAGTGCAAGAAATGGTGCAGGTTCCCATACTCCCAGGAAACAGTTTTTTGTTGGAAATTTTTAAGATTAAATCTTAGACTATGAGGTGGAGACCTTACTTTTCTCTTGTATAATGTGGTTCTTCATGGAAAATGGATAAGTTTAGTGGAAGAACACTAGAGGAGATTTTACTAATGTTTGGGCCTGAGGTCTACATAATACATGCCTTAGAAATAAAAGAAAGACACTAGCCTCCAGTGCTGTCAGGTTAGCTTTTTAGGTGAATTTTATGCTCTTGATTTTTATTATGCTGCTCTGCTTCCCCTGAAACCTACACTGGTTTATTCCAACCAATGTGGTCTGAATTCCATCCAACATTTTGCTAATATTTATCAGTGCTAAACTCAGTATTGCTTGATAAGTCAAATTTGTTGCAAATCACTTCCAGTTGTACAAATACGTTATTTACTCATAACTGGTAAAAACTCCATGCTGTCATTAAATGAGTCGACATATTCATGTAATTACCTAGGCTGGGAATCTGGTTAATCATCATCATTCTGGAGCAAGAAAATTTAAAAGAATTAAAGTATAATTCTGTGAAAACTATAATCTTTCACAGTTATAAAAGTAGACATTTTTCAAAACTGTGTTTTATTTTATTGTAACTTTAAAAATTTCTCAGTTTCTTTTTATAAAGTCCCTATAAATTGTCCAAAGTTTGGATGGATGTATTTAAATATTTCAATCAAAGCTTGGCAGCTAATGAACTGAATCTAGTTTTATTACCAGTTCCAAATGACCCATCCTTTAGATTGAGTTCATGGGTTATGCCACCAATCCCTAAGTCATGGGTGTAGTGACTCATCGCCAAGGGAAATGCTTGTGGCACAACTCCAGTTTGGAACAGAGACTGGTAGTTGATGTAAGCTTGGGAGCAGAGACAGGGAAGAAGCCAAAGTCTAAGCTGAAGCTGGAATAAGGCTGTTATAGTACTGAAACGCATCCTCCCAGATTCACTGGGCTGTTCTCAAATTGTGTATTGAATTGAAAGTAACGAGACCTCAGATCTGGTACTGATTTAATCCTGAAACATACCTAGGAGCTTGGTGATGAGCGGCGGCCCTGCTGTTGTCTCTAATGCTGGTGGTCATGGCAGAAGGGCTCCCTCTGCTTTAGGTTGAGCTGTCACAAAAGTCATGGAAAGAACTGATGAAAAGTGGGTGAATTCTACTCTGGCATGTGACTTTTGTCTCAGGTGTCTCCTTGGGGACATGGGCAGGGGGCTCCCACTGTCTTAAATCTACCTGATCACATAGTAGGCACAAATATTTTGCTAATAAGGATTTATTAAGCTCCTACTATGCACCAAGTATGGTGTATCTAGTATACAGGGTATATAGTAGTGGCCTCTACAAATGTGATACCTGTATCATGACTTTGAAGTATGGGTTTGTTGGACTTACTAACTTTCTAAATTTAATTTTATTTTTAGTTCATTCTGACGTAATGATAACAGTAACATGGAAACCTTTAGGAGTCACTATTTGTAGACATATCAACTCTCTCTATATTATCTTAGAACCTTTTAGTAGCATCTGTGTCACTTCTATTGCTAGCAGTATCACCCTTGGGCAGAGGGGCCTCACACATCTTTAGAGATCTCACTGATGACTGGATATCCCAAACATATACATGTAATATATTAAAGTACATGTGAGCACCTCTGTTACTCATGATCTGGTGTTTAGTCCTGATAGAGCTTAAACTTTCTGAACCTGAAACCTTAGGAACCTTGAACATCCTGAACTGTCAAGACTAACATTCTGGCCCCAGGGAAAGGCTTTTTCACTTCCCGTGGCCACCCCCCCCCGCCCCCGTGTTCTTGAAACAAAAGGTAACTGTATGTAAATGTGGTGAGTTTGTGGATTATACGGCTGTTCTTTGAAGATGGATACGGCTTCAGTGTGTGGGAAAGATTTTTTCCCCCAGCTTTATAGAGATATAATTATAACATTGTATAAGGTATACAGCATGTTGATTTGATGAACTTATATATTGCATTATGATTATTACTGTAGCATTAGGTAACACCTCTATCACGCATTCAAGTGGAAGGTACACTTAGGTAATTAGATAAATTATTACATTTTAGATAGCATGAATGAAATAAATTCTTGTTAACCAGTAGTACATAACATATATATTTACCAGTAGAATACAACATATATATATTTTTTGGGCTTTTGTCTTTCAGTTTGCATCTGGGGGTACTCACAGATTACCATGGTATTTACAACATTTGCGTGAGGCAGTTGAAAAGAATTATGCAATATTTTTCAGTTTATATTTCACTTAAATTTCTGTATATGCATACATATAATATGCCTAAAGCATATCAGATATAATTAAATTAATGCTGAGTATTAGAATTGCTAATAGTTTCATTTTATTAAAATATTTAATAAAATATTGAATATATTTAATTACATTTTCAAAAATTTTTAGGTTTTAAATGTATTTAAAATTTTGATATGAGATATAATTTGTACCTTTCCCCTCACTTTCAGTAGATGTTGAATACTTCAGAAGAATGTTTTTTGACAATATGCATGTAAGATAATATTTTTATTTTTAAAATTACCTTAATTAACATTTTTGTAAAAATATTAACATTTTGTACACATTTATGATTGCATTTAATTTTAAATTCTTAAGTGAATACTTTCAAAATAAACACAGACTATAAAAATCTTGAATAGAGTAATATATTTTGCTGAAATGAAGGTAAAAAAAATGATTTTTAAGTTTATGAATTTTATAGTTTTATTACTCATTCCACTCACAGACCACTTTTACAACAATAACACTTTAAAAAAATTATTTATTTATTTGCCAGAGAGAGAGAGAGAGAGAGGGAGAGCACAATAAGAAAGAGCGGCAGGCAGAGGGAGAGGCAGGTTCCCCACTGAGCAAGGGGCCCAAAGCAGGACATGATCCCAGGACTCTGGGATCATGACCTGAGTTGAAGGCAGATATTTAACTGACTGAGCCACCCAGTCATCCCAGCAATTATACTTCTTAAATTTAATTCTGTTATTTTGCTGAATTTAAGTCATATATGAAAAAGCATAGCTTTATACATTTATCTTCGTTATGAAGTTGTATTTGTCAGAGTAGGTAGAATATATTTTTATTTAAAAGTTGCCTTGATTTATAACTTTTGAATAAATGGAATATAGTATGTTGGCCTCTATTTATATGCTTGCTCCAGGGCTCTCAAATGTTAGGGTTCACCAGCATGGCTTGTTACTTGGTATAGACCTCAGTATAGAATTTCAAGGTTACAACATTTTCTTTTTTTACGAATTGTTGCAAAATTGAAATGATTTAAACAAGTATCTTTCGAGGGCTTACTTTATTTTTTTAGCTGGTTTTGATAATTCCTTGTTCTGATGGCCACCACTCAGGGGACTGTCTCTTTAGTCTTCTTGTGTGGCAGGAGCTCTGTAAGAGTTGCAGGGGTTTTTGTGGGTGCACAAATTGTGTCCTCTGCACCTTCTCGACCACTGCATCTGAACTTTTCTCTTGACTTGCTCTGTTATGTTGATTTTGCTGCAAGATCTTTTCCTTTTACTTGCCTTTTGTATTGATGATGTCTTTTGGCAGTTGGCCAAGTTTTTAATTTGGCCTCACCTCAAAATGTTGCATTTGGTACCATCTCCATCATACTTCTCCATTTACAGATCTTCCCAGCCCATCCTTCCTAGATCCACTCATTTCCCATATTGGGAATGAGGAGAAGATATAGTTTTGTAAGTAAGCTAACCTTTCATAAAATCAAATTCATTTGATAATTCCTAAAATCCATAAATCAAGAAATTGTAATATCAATGCATTTTTTTGAAAAACAGGGTTTTATTAGATATAAAAGTGGTTATACCTGGGGAGTGGGATTCAGTGTTAGAAGGCATGATTTATCATTTTATTTTATTTTATTTTAAAAATATTTTATTCATGAGAGGAGAGCATGAATGGGGGGAGGGGTGAGTGGTGGCAGGGAGCAGAAGGAGAAGCAGACTTCCTGCTGATCAGGGAACTAACTGTATGTGGGACTTGATCCCAGGACCCCAGGACCCCAGGATCATGACTGGAGTTGAAGGCAGTTGCTTAACCAACTGAGCCACCCAGGCACCCAGTCTTACACCCTTTAATAATAAGAGCTCAAATCCAGACTGTGGGATCAGATATGAAACAAAGGTTTTCTTCTACCCTACTTGTGATATCTGCTTTAATCAGACTGTTTCACTGTCTCCCAGTAATAAAATAAACATCCAGTGTATATCAGTGGAGGGAGAAAATTCCCGTGAAGTGAATGATGTCAAAGTTGTCGATATACTGCAATGCCCCATCCTATCAAACTAGCTGTGGCTATTTGAGTTAAAACAGCATAGGCCTTGACTACTTCACCATATTAGATTCCGTCCTCAGAATGTAATGTCATCAGTTCCTTTAGTTAATTCCACTGTTCTTTGAATCCATTTCTGTACACTATATGCTGTGTCAGCGTATGCACACTCCTGGGCTCATGCTTCAAAGATAGGCTATATCTTTAAACAGGTTAGTGCTTATATTTTTAAATCTATTGAATAATTAGTGTACACTAGAGAAAAATCTCCAAATTGACTTTTCCTTTTGTTTTAAAACAATTTGTTCTTTTATTCAACACCTCCCCTCCCCCTCACTTAGCTTCTAGGTAGACACTAGGGGTACAAAGATGAATAAAACACGGCTTTGATACTAGAAGAACTCCTAGTTCAGAAATAATTGTATTTCATCTTGATAAGTATTATGGTTGTATATAAATAAAATGTGGGAACACAAAAGTGGGAAGATTAAAAAATGAGATTAAAAAGGAGATTAAAAAATCAACTTTTTTAATTTTTAAAATTAAATTCTTTTAAAATCTTTTTAAAAGATTTAATTTTTAATAAAATCTTTTTAAAATTAAATTTAAAAAAATTAAAAAGGATTAAAAATGAGATTCTCCACTTGAATGGAGCAGACTCTTTGGAATTTAGCTATTTCATTATAGTATTAAATATAATTATTTTAAAAATAATTATCATTTACTACAGATAAATTATATCTTTTTAAATGACTAAGTGATTTATTTAGAGATAAACTGAGTTAAGGTGTTTAGTATCTAGTGAAAGAGTAAGTCCAGACTATGAATTCTTAATTTTAATTTTGAATTAGATAACTAAGAAAGTCATTTTCTAGTTTTTCTTCTTTATAAATACATTCTAAGTCTTTCTACTTTCCACTGAGATCCTATCTATTTTTATTTTTTGGTACTAGCTCCCAGTGAACTATACCAGTCTTTTTTAGGCATGAAATCTATGTTTCTCCAGACCAGGCTACATCCTGGCTCCTCTCCCAAATAAATCACAGTGAAAAAAGTGAAATTTGAAGTATGAAAAACTTGTTGAAGGAATCAAATAAGTATAAATTTGATGTTTTATATCCAGTGTGTCTTGATTTTGGAAATTATATACAAATTCTACAAGGGGGAGTTGTGTTTTTTTTTTTAAACTAAAAAAACTATCATAACTTTTCTATCTTCACATAAAATAAGTATTTTCAAAAACAATTAGTATACTTATCCTCCTCTAAATCAGCATCTAAAAAACAAACATGTCCCTACCTGAGAATTTAAGGCTAATAGCATTATTTTATGGACAGCTGTAAAGAAGATGTGAATTAGGCAATATCATTAGTTTGTTTTAGCAAGGGGTTAAGAGTCTTCCTAAACCAATAATTAAGAGATTTCTAACTACTATGAGGTTTACATAAACTGCTTTGGGGTTATCAGTTATTCATAGGTATACTTTTTGAGATGCTTAGATGAGTAGATTTGATCTGGAATGATAGTTCATATATAATTCAGAATTTATAATTCATATATAATTCAGAATATACAATTCATATATAATTCAGAAGGGCCAGCAAAACTCCTCATGTCCATTTTCCTAACTGCCAACCACATGTGTTTTTTTTCCCTTACTACTCCAATATAAGCCTGAATTCTAGACATTATGAAACATGTTAGCCAGACCCCTACTGACTTTTAGTAAACAGAACTGAGTGTAAATAATATTTATGACTATAGACTACTTGGCTAAATCCACCTGAAAAGACAGTTTCATTCTGCTTATACAGCAGTGTTTCACTATCTACAGTAGCACACGCGCACATATACAAATTACACTCAGACCAAGCCAAACGGAGAGATGAAAATGTAATTCACCAAGGAAAGAAATGTATAAAGGAAGGTGACTAAACGGAGACTTCATACAACTGTTTATTTGTCATAAAACCATCCATGAGCTAAGACATAAGCATAAGCATTAAGTGAATGACAGTTGTTTTATTGTATTTTCAACGTTTTTGGTTGTATCTTAAAAAATACCAGATGCTGTTCACATGATGCCAAACATATGGCTTTTGGCTGTGCTCTTGTGATCTGTAGTAGATTGCTATAATGTACAGAGCAGGGAAAAAAAAAAAACGATTTACAGATAGCCCTGGCCTGAGTGGCTCACAGCTGGATCGAATTTCACTGAACTGATGGCCTCTTCCCTCCAGCACCTTCTATTTTATCAAATGCCACATATTGTTTTTCTGAAGTGGTTCTTGTTGTCCTAGTGAATACCACAGATGGATAGCACAGAGGACATTTGGTTGTCTGTTTTCTGATTAAGGTCAGGACCTACTGTTGTTCATGTTTGGGTGGAGGACGTATTTCATGGGACTGCCCAAGAAATTTAATTGGTTTCAGCTGTCTAAGAGATAATGTATAAGACATTGCTCACTTGGTTGACATACTTAAGGCCATTATAGTCATTTAGATTCTTAGGCAGTAATATGGTTCTTCCCAAGTGTGTCTTTGTATCAGTTACTCAGCTGACATATCACCTGGAAAGATGAAAAGGGTAAGAAGGAGAATGAATAAATGCTAATAATTACTCAACTTAATTATGATTGCCTATATATTTCCCTGTCTCTCCTTCTAGATTTTAAGCTTCTTGAGGGTATTAAATATGTCTTGTTTAACACTTAATAGCCTGGACATAGCCCAGGGGCTGGTACAAAATGACTTAAATATTTGTTGAATGAATAGTTGGAAGAACAAGCATTCAAAGAGTTTCTGTAGATATGGTAATTCTGGAGGGGGAGAATAACTAGAATATGAATGGTAAGGTTGTAGATCTCATTCTGTTTCCTAATTTTTCTCTAAGCCCTATTGTTTTAAGATCTATCTTTGTTTTTCTTTGTTCATAATGATTTGTTTCTTTTTGTGTGCATTTGCCACATTTTACCTATCACTCCCTAACTGATGGATGCCAAGACTGACTCTATCTCCCTTCCAACACAGAATAATTTCCAGGCATCTCTACTGCTGCCATGATATAGTGATATGAGACCATATGGGAGACAATTGCTATCCACACCTGCAGATAGGGCTGATTAAGTTTTAAAATGTTACTGAAGCCATAGTTTCTTTCTTCTCCTTCTCCTTCTTCTTTTCTTCTATTTTTAATGAGAGCCTTTTCCATGAGGTTTCTACTTCCTTAGGTTTCATTTAGGAAACTAGGCACAGATTTCCCAAAACCACTTTAAGGGATACTCTTGTCCACCACTACCCTCTCTAATAAGTCCCCAGGGAGGATATATTTCTTTTTCTTCTCCAAAACTCAGCCTCATCCAACATACTCAAACTAGTTTATATTGTCAGAGCAATGAAAATTATATCTATATACTTATGTCTATCATCTTCATGGCTTAGCTTTTCAAGTTCCAAAACACCCCACTCAAGCAAATAAAAACTAGTTTTCCACAGCTGTTCTTGTCTTCTTATGATCCATTATCTACAATGCAGGTAGTTGTTCTTTAAAGAAAAATTAAGCACTTATTTTTTTTCAATTTATCTTTACTGTACAATACACGTAACACAATTTACCATCTTAACAATTTTTAAGTGTATAGTTCAGTGGTGTTAAATACATTCATAATGTTCTACAACCATCACCACAATCCATAACTATTTCATCTTGTAAAACTGAAACTTTATAACATTAAATAATGTCTCCATTCCACCTTTCCCTAGCCCTAGGAACCACTATTCTACTTTCTGTCTTTATGATTTTGACTGTACTCATATACTCTAAGTACTCATATAAATGGAATCATACTCCAGAGGTAGAATATGTATCTTCCACTCTTGTACAAACATATAAGTAATATTATAAAGCATTTGTCTTTTTCTATCTTATTTCACTTAGCAGAGTGTCCTTGAGTTTTATCCATGTTGTAGCATATATTACAATTTCCTTATTTTTTAAGGTTGAATAATATTCCAGTATTTATACACACACACACACACACACACACACACACACACACACACACACACCATGTTTTGCTTATCTATTCATCTATTGATAGGTACATAGGTTTATGAATGATACTACTGTGCCATCTCTTTGAGACCCTGCTTTCAATTCTTTTGGGTATATACCCCAAAGTGGAATATGGGAATATACCTCAAATCTTGATCATATGGTTGTTCTATTTTTAATTTTCTTGAGGATTGCCACACTTTTTTGATACACAATTTTTTTTTAAATTAGACATTTTTTTTTCTCTTGTTGATTGTGCCTTTGGTGTCATATCCAAGAAATTATTGCCAAATTCAGTGTTGTGAAGTTTTGCCCAATGTTTTCCTCTAAGAGCTTTATAGTTTATGTCTTACATTTAGGTCTCTGAGCCATTTTAAACTTAATTTTTGTATATGGTGTTAGCTAAGGATTCAAGTTTACATGTAGATATACAGTTTTCTCAGCACCACTGGTTGAAAAGACTGTCTTTTTTTTCCCATTGAATGCTCTTGGCACCATTATAAAAAAATCATTTAACCAGGAGAAGATAGCAGAGTAGGAGGGCCCCAGAGTCATCTTGTCTCATGGATAGAACTAGGTAAAACATAACTTAACCCAGAAAATGACCCTAAGACTGGCAGAACAGATTCTCCACAGTTAAATGTAGAGAAGAGGAAAAACTGGAGAAGGTGGGAAAGGCACAATTGAAGTCAGGAGCCAAATGGACCCATGGGATTGTCCATAGTAGGGAGGAACATGGCAGGTGCAGAGAGGAGAGAGGACCAGACCCTAGGCATATAGGACAGACACAGGGAAGATGAATCCTTATAATATTTGGCTTTGAAAATCAGAGAAGCCTAACAATCAATGGGGCTCAACACCTGGAACTTTAAAAATCATCAGGCTTGGTTCTAGGAGAGCTGGAAAGGTGGAGTCCTTGTCCTTAAAGAGAGAGTATAACAGCCCCACAGATACAGCATAGACTCAGCAATTTGAAAAATGCATGGAGTATATAGGAAGATTTATTTACTAATAAATAATTTATTTACTAATCTTGAAGCTTGTGCTAGAGGGGCAGAAGTCTTGAGAGACTTCTCCAAGAACAAAAGAGCTCCCAGGGTACATTTCCCTCCCCAGCCTCCCCACCCCTTGCCCAGCCTAGTTACATGACACCTGCAGGAACCAAGTGGGAACACTACACTTAGCTTGTTCCACCCTGCTTGCTCTCCACCTAGCTTGCTAATGGCATGCACTGCTGCTACATTGCTTCTGCAGATCCACCCCTCCAACCCAGCCACCTTGACAGTTTTACCAGGCAACTACGGATTCCTTCCCACTGAGAACTGGCTGTTGGTACTGTGCACTCTACCTCCACACTCTCCTACAGATCTGCTCCTTCTGGTACCCTCTTGGCTAGAGTCCATCCAAAGTGCCAAAAACCTGGCAGTGTGTAAGCAAATCAGTAGGGTCCAGTGCCACTCCAAAGTGACTCCTGCCCCAGGTAGAGGGGAAAATAACCACAAACAACTGTTACCCCAGCAGTGGACTGGGGGCAGTCATCTGTTCTGACTACTGCCTCCACCCACCAACACAAACTTCTCAGGAGACAATACAGAGAAAGTGCCATGTAGTTTAGTGCTACTGTGTCTCTGGTGAATGCCTGATCTGACTCAACTCAAGCCCAGGTTGGCTCCAGACTGGCCTACTAACAACATGGGGACCAAATCCTGCCCACAATAGGCAAAAAGAACCATGGCAGATGATTGGACTGAAGTCAAATGTGCTCCAGCCACAACAGTAGGATGTATGCAACACACATAGGGGACATCAACGAAGTGCCAATTTCTGGTGAATAGGGGACATTGCACTTCAGGGCACTACAGGGACTTTTTTCCATAAAGTCACTACTTTCAAGAGCAGGAGACACAACTGACTTTCATAATACATGGAAAGAGACACTGAAAGTTAGGGAAAATGGGGAAACAGAGGAATATGTCTCAAACAAAAGCACAGGACAAATAGAAGAAAGCTGAGTGAAATAAAGATAAGTAATAGGCTTCATAGAGAATTTAAAGTAATATAGAGATAATGGACCTGAAAAAAGAGTGTAGGATCTCAGTGAGATCCTTAACAAAGAGAAACATAAAAAAGAGCCAATCAGACATGAAGAACTCAACTAGTGTATAAAAATACACTAGAGGGAATAAATAATAGACTAGAGGAAGCAGAAAAATGACTCAGTGACCTGGAGGACAGAGTAATAGCAATCAAGCTGAACAAGAGAAAAGAAAAAATAATAATAAGTGAACACAGAGAACTTAGTAACATCATAAAAAGTAACAACATTTGCATTTATAGGGATCTCAGAAGGACAATAGAGAGAAAGGGAGGCAGAAATTTTATTTAAAAAAGTAGTATCTGAAAACTTCCTGAATCTGGGGAAGGGAACAAATCCAGATCCAGGAGGCACAGAGAGCTCCCAACAAAATCAACCCAAAGGGGTCCACACCAAGGCAAATAGTAATTAAAAGGGCAAAAAGTAGTGATCTGAAGGGTTTGAAGAGGTGGGGGGGGTGGGAGGTTGGGGGAACCAGGTGGTGGGTATTAGAGAGGGCACGGATTGCATGGAGCACTGGGTGTGGTACAAAAACAATGAATACTGTTATGCTGAAAATAAATTAAAAAAATGATTAAAAAAAAAGAGGGAGTTTTAAAAGCAGAAAGAAAAGAAAGCAGTTACATACAAGGGAAACCCCATAAAACTACATCTGATTTTTCAGCAGAAATTTTTCAGGTCAGAAGGGAGTCACATGATGTATTCAAAGTGCTGAAAGAAAAAAACATCTGCAGCTGAGAATATTCTATTTAGTAAGGCAATTATTCAGAATAGAAGGAGAGTTAAAGAATTTCCCAGAAAAACAAAAGGTAAAAGAATTCATTACCACTAAACCAGCTCTACAAGAAATGTTAAAGGGGATACTTTCAGTGGAAAGGAAGGATCATAAGTAGGAGTAAGAAAATCAGGAAGCACAAAAGCAGTAAGATGAAGCATATTCTAAAGCTCAGTCAAGGGATTCACAAAATAAAAGGATGCAAAATATGATATCATATACCTAAAATGTTGTGAGGGATGAGGGAAAGGAGAAAAGAATGAATTCAAACTTAAGTGACCATCAATTTAATATAGATTGCTATATGCATAATATGTTATGCATAAACCTAATGGTAACCACAAATCTAAAACTGGTAATAAATATGCAAAAAATAAAGAGAAAGGAATCCAAGTATATCACTAAAGAAAGTCAGCAAACTGAGAGAAGAGAGCAAAAGAATAAAGGAACAGAGAACTATGAAAACAACCACAAAACAAGTAACAAAATGGCAATAAGTACATACCTATCAATAACTACTTTGAATTTAGTTGGACTAACTGCTCCAATCAAAAGAGATAGGGTGATGGAATAGATAGAAAAGCAAGACCCATCTATATGCTTCCTACGAGAGATACATTTCAACACCTAGACATATGTAGATTGAAATTGAAGGGGATGGAAAAGCATTTGCCATGCAAATGTCAGTGAAAAGAAAGCTGAGACACCAATACTTATATTGGACAAAATAGACTTTAAAGCAAAGACTAACAAGAGACAAAGAAGGACATTACATAATCATAAAAAGAATAAACCAACAAGAAGATACAACAATTGTAAATACATAAAACAGCAAATAAAAAAGATAGAAGGAGTAATTGATAGTAATACAACAATAGTAGGGACATTTAACATTCCACTTACATCAATGGATAGATCATCCAAAAAGAAAATCAACAAGGAAACAGTAGATTTGAATGACACATTGGACCAGATGGATCTACCAGATATATTCTGGATATTCCATCCTAAAACAGAAAAATACATATTCTTTTTAAGTGCACATGAAACATTCTCTAGAACAGATCATATGTTATACCACAAAACAAGTCTTTAAAAATTAAAAAAGATTGAAGTCATACCATGCATCTTTTCCAAAGACAATGCTATAAAACTAGAAATTAACCAAAGAAAAAATCTGGAAAGAACACAAATACATGGAGGTTAAAAA
Source organism: Enhydra lutris kenyoni (assembly GCF_002288905.1). Classification (NCBI taxonomy): domain Eukaryota; kingdom Metazoa; phylum Chordata; class Mammalia; order Carnivora; family Mustelidae; genus Enhydra; species Enhydra lutris. The sequence goes on from NW_019154101.1 coordinate 21,007,584, forward strand.
ACATGCTACTAAACAATGAATAGGTCAATCAATAAAATAAATAAAATAGGAAATAAAAATAATACATGAAAATGAAAACATAAAATTCTAAAATCTTTGGGATGCAGCAAAAGCTGTTCTAAGACGAAAGTTTACATATTGTTTACCAGTAATAAAATTGAATCTGTAATTAAAAAAACTTCCAACAACAAAAGTTCAGGACCAGACAACTTCATAGCTAAATGCTACCAAATATTTAAAGAAGAGTTAATATCTATTCTTTTCAAACTATTCCAAAGCATAGAAGGGCAAGAAAAGCTTCTAACTTCATTTTATGAGGCCACCATTACCCAGGTATGAAAACCAGATAAAAACACTACACGAATATAACTACAGGCCAAAATGTCTGATGAACATAGATGCTAAAATTCTCAAGAAAATATTAATAAATCAAACCCCCCAAAATTTTAAAAAATCACTCACCATGATCAAGTAGAATTTATTCCTGGGATGCAAGTGTGCTTCAAGATTTGCAAATGAATCCAATGATACATAACATCAATAAGAGAAAGATTAAAAGCCATATGATCATTTCAATAGATGAAGAAAAAGCATTTGACAAAGTGAAACATCCATTCATGCTAGGAACTATTAAGAAAGTGGGTTTAGAGGGAACATACCTCAACATAATAAAGGCCATATATGAAAAACCCACAATTAACATTGTATTCAATTCTGAAAGACCGAGAATTTTTTTTTTTTTTTAAGATTTATTGAGAGAGAGAGAGAGAGAGAGAACATGTGGTGGGGAGGGGCAGAGGGAGTAGAAGAATTTCAAGCAGACTCCATGTGGAGCACAGAGCCTGATATAAGACTCTATTTCATGACCTTGAGATCATACCCTGAGCTAAAACCAAGAGTCAGACACTTAACCAACTGCACCACCCTGGTGCTCCTGAAAGCTTTTCTCCTAAGATCAGGAATAATACAAGGATGTTCACTCATCATTTTTGTTCACCACAGTACTGGAAATCCTAACCACAGCAATCAGACAAGAAAAAGAAATAAAATGTATCTAAATTAGTAAGAAAGAAGTAAAGATTTCACTATTTGTGGATAACATGATACTATACACAGAAAACCCTAAAGACTGCACCAAAAAACTACTAGAACTTACAAATGAATTTGGTAAAGTTGCAGGATACAAAATCAATATACAGAAATCCATTGCATTTCTATACACTAAAAAAGAAATAGCATAAAGTGAAATTAAGAAAACAGTCCATTTATAATTGCCGAAAAGGATAAAGTGCCTAGGAATAAATAGCCACAGAAATGAAAGATCTATAATTTGAAAACTATAAAGCATTGATGAAAGAAATTGAAGATGACGTAAACAAATGGAAAGATATTCCATGCTCATGGATTGGGAGGACAAATACTGTTAAGATGGCCATACTACCCAAAGCGATCTACAGATTTAAGGCAATCCCTATCAAAATGCCAACAGAAATAGAAATAGAAATATTTTCACAGAAATAGAACAAATAATCCTAAAATTTGTATAGAACTGCAAAAGACCCCTAATCACCCAAAGCAGTCTTAAGAAAGAAAAACAAAACTGGAAGTATCACAATTTCAGATTTCAAGATATATTACAAAGCCATAGTATCAAGACAATATGGTACTAGCACAAAAAATAGATACATAGATCAATGGAACATAATAGAGAGCCCAGAAATGAACCCATGATTATGTGGTCAATTAATCTATGACAAGAAGGTAAGAATGTGCAATGGGAAAAAGTCTCTTCAACAAATGGTGTTGGGAAAACTAGACAGGTACATGGAAAAGAATAAAACAGGACCACTTTCTTATACCATACACGAAAATAAACTTGAAATAGATTAAATACCTAAATGTGGGACCCAAAATAATAAAAATCCCAGATGAGAGCACAAGCAGTAATATCTCTGACATTGGCCATAGGAACATTTTTCTAGATGTCTCCTGATGCAAGGGAAATAAAAGCAAAAATAAGGTAGTGGGGCTACATCAAAATAAAAAGCTTTTGCATAGCACAGGAAACAATCAGTAGAACTCAAAGATAACCTACTGAATGGGAGAAGTTATTTGGAAATGATATATCCAATAAAGGGTTAGTATCCAAAATATATAAAGAACTTATACAACTCAATGCAAAACAAAAACCCAAATAATCCAATTAAAAAATGGGCAGAAGACATGAACAGATATTTCTCCAAAGAAGTCATACAGATGACCAACAGACACATGAAAAGATGCACATCATCATCAATCGTCAGAGAAATGCAAATCAAGACCACAGTGTGGTATCACCTTACTTCTGTCAGAATGGTTAAAATAAAAAAACACGAGAAACAAGTGTGATGAAAATGTGGAGCAAAAGGAACACTTGTGCACTGTTGGTGGGAATGCAAAACTGGTGCAGCCACAGTGAAAAACAGTATGGAGATTCCTCAAAAAATTAAAAATAGAATATCCATATGATCCAGTAATTCCACTACTGGGTATTTACCCTAAAATTACAAAAACACTAATTCAAAAAGTTGTATGCTCTCTCTTATAGCATTATTTACAAGCCACATTGTAGAAGCAACACAGTATTCATCGATAGATGAACAGATAAAGAAGAACTGATATATAAAAATGGACTATTACTCAGTCGTAAAAAGGAATAAAATGTTGCCATTTGCAACAACATGGATGGACCAGAGGGTATAACACTAAGTGAAGTAAGTCAGTGAGACACACCAAAAAAAAACTTAACTAAAGAGAACAAGTTGATGGTTACCAGAGAGGAGATGGGTGAGGGGAATATATAAAATATGTGAAGGGGACTAAGAGTACATTCACTATGGTGAACACTGAATAATATAGAATTGTTAAATCACTATACTGTACACCTGAAACTAATATAACTAATATAACTAATATAACACTGTATGTTTACTGGAATTGAAAAAGGAAAAATAGTAGTGAAAATAATAAATATTAAAAAAATCATTTGACCATATGTGAGCAAGTTTATTTCTGGACTCTATTCTATTTTACTAATCTGCATGTCTGTCTTTATGCCAGTACAACACTGTTTTGATTACAGCGGCTTTGTGATAAGTTTTGAAATTAGGGGGATGCCTGGGTGGCTCAGTGGGTTAAGCCTCTGCCTTGGGCTTGGGTCGTGATCTCAGGATCCTGCTCAGCAGGGAGTCTGCTTCCCTTCCTCTCTCTCTGCCTGCCTCTCTGCCTACTTGTGATCTCTGTCTGTCAAATAAATAAATAAAAATCTTAAAAAATTTTTTTTGAAATTAGGAAGGGTGAGTTTTCCAACTTTGTTCTTTTTCAATATTATTTTGGCTATTTGAGGCCATTTGAGATTCTATATGAATTTTAGGGTGGGCTTTTATTTATTTATTTATTTATTTATTTGAGAGAGAGAGTGAGAGAGAGCATGAGAGGGGAGAAGGTCAGAAGGAGAATCAGACTCAGACTCCCCATGGAGCTGTGAGCCCAAGGAGGAACTTGATCACAGGAGTCCGGGATCATGACCTGAGCTGAAGGCAGTCGCCTAACCAACTGAGCCACCCAGATGCCCTGGGTAGGATTTTCTACTTACTCCAAAAACATCATTGGGATTTTGGTAGAGAGTGCATTGAATCTGCAGATTGTTTTGTGTAGTATTGACATCTTAACAATATTAAATCTTTCAATCATGAACATGGGGTGTGTTTCCATTTATTTATATTTTCTTTAATCTTCTTCAGCAGTGCTTTATAGTTTTCACTGCACAAGTTGTTCACCTCCTTGTTCAAGTTCAGCTGTAAGTATTTTATTCTTTTTGATGCAATTATACATTGCATTTGTAATTTCCTTTTCGGATTGTTTATTAGAGTATAGAATTGCAACTGATTTTTGTATGAGTTTGTACCCTGCTATTTTTCTAAATTCATTCACTAGTTCCAACAGGTTTTGGGTGGAATCTTTAGAATTTTCTAGATGCAAGATCATATCTGTAAAGACAATTTTGCTTCTTTCTCAATTTTTATGCTTTTTATTTCTTTTTCTTATTGAATTTCTTTGAAGTTCTTGGCTAGAACTCTAGTACTATGTTGAATAGAAGTGGCAAAGAGGACATCCTTGTCAAAGTGGACATCCTTGTCTTTTTTTTTTTTATATCCTTGTCTTGTTCCTGATCTTTCACCACTAAGTATGATGTACAGTGTGGGTTTTTCATTTATGGATTTTATTATGTTGAGGTATTTTCCTTCTCTTCTTACTTTGTTGAATGTTTTATCATGAAGGTCTGTTGAATTATATCAAATGTGTTTTCATCATCAATTAAGAATATCCTCCCCCCCCACCCCTGTCATTCTGTTAATGTAGTGAATTACATTGATTTTCATATGTGGAATCATCCTTGGATTCCAACAATAAATCCTACTTGACTATAGTGAATAATGCTCTTAATATATTGTTGAATTTGGTTTACTAATTGTTAGGGATTTTTGCATTGATGCTCATAAAGTACATTGATCTGTAATTTTCTTTTCTTGTGGTGTCTTTGGTTTTGGTGTCAGGATAATGTTGGTCTCATGGATTAATTAGAAATATTCCCTCCTCTTCAATATTTTGAAGAAGTTTGAGAATGACTGGTGTTAGTACTTTAAATGTTAGGTAGAGGGGGGATGGATTAACCTGGTGGTGGGTATTGAGGGCATGTATTGCATGGAGCACTAGGTGTGATGCATAAACAATGAATCTTGGAACACTGAAAAAAATTAAATTAAGTTAAAAAAATATATTATGTAGAATTCACCAGTGAGGCCATCAGGTCCAGGGTTTTGATTTGTTGTGAGGTTTTGTTAACTGATTCAGCTGCCTTACTAGTTATATGTCCATTTAGATTTTCTAATTTTTTATTATTAGTCTTGACAGGTTTTGCATATCTAGGAATTTCTACACTTCATTTGAGTTAGCCAATTTTTTTGTGTTCAATTATTTATAGTACTCTTTTACAACCTTTTTATTTCTATAGAATTGATAACAAGTCCTGGCTTTTATTTCTGATTTTTTAATTTAAGTCTTTTTTTTTTTTTTTTTTTTTGTCTATATAGTTAAAGGTTTGTCAATTGTTCATCTTTTTGAAGAACCAACTTTTTGTTTTGGTTTTCTCTATTGTTTTTCTACTCTCTGTTTTTGTTTGTTTCCTTCCTTGTGCTTGTTCTTTCTCCTAGTTCCTAAATTGTAAAGTTTGGTTGTTGATTTGACATCTTCCTTGTTTTATAATATAGGCATTTACAGCTAGAAATTTTACTTTGAACACTGCTTTCACTATATCTCATAAGATTTAGTGTATGTGTTTTTATTTTTATCATCGCTACATATTTTCTAATTTCCTTTGTAATTTCTTCTTTGACCAATTATTTAAGTGTGTGTTTCTTAATTTCCACATTTTTGTGAATTTTTCAGTTATCTTTCTGTTATTGATTTCTAGCTTCATCCCTTTGTGGGTGGAGAAAGTACTTTGTATAGTATCTACCTTTTAAAATCTATTGAGACTTTTTTTTCTCTTTTTTTTTGCCTAACGTATAGTCTATCCAGGAGAATATACACATGTGCACTTGAGAAGTATGTGTATTCTGTGGTTGTTGGGTGGAGTGTTCTGTATAGGTATGTCTGGTCTAGGTGGATTATTATGGTTTTCAAGCCCTCTATTTCCTTACTTATTTCCTGTCTGTTTGATCTATCCATTATTTAAAGTGGAGTATTAAAATCTACAACTATTATTGTACATGTATGTTTCTCTTTAACTGTCAATCTTTGCTTTGTGTATTTTGAGGCTTGTTAATTATGTTATATCTTGTTCTATTAAAACAACCATTAATATATAATGTTCTTTTTGTTTTGTAACTTTTTTTTCCTTTTGATTTAAAGTCCAGTTTGTCTGATATTAGTATAGGCATCCTAGCTCTCTTTACCATTTGCCGGGAATGTTTTCCATTCTTTCATTTTGTGCCTTTGGATCTAAAGGAGGTTTCTTATAGATAGCATATAACTAAATCATGTTTTTTAATTCATTCTGCCAATTTCTCTTTTGATTGAAGAGTTTAATCATTACATTTAAATAACTAATAATAAGGGACTTCTGCCATTTTGCTATTTGTTTTCCATGTGCCATATAGCTTTTTTTTTTACCCATCATTTCCTCTGTTACTAATTTCTTTTGTGTTTACTTGATTTTTGGGGGGACAAAATATTTTGATTCCCTTATTTTCTTTTGTGTATATTTTATAAATGTTTTCTTTGTGGTTATCATGAAGATTACGTTCAACATCCTAAAACTACAACAATGTACTTTGAATTTATACCAACTTAACTTCAAAGGGCATATAAAAACTGTTCCTATGCAGTTCCATGATTTTCTTTTCTATTATTGATGTCACAGATTGCATCTTTATATATTTTGTGTCTCAAAACATAGATTCATAATTTTTTGTGACTTTATTTTTTCAAAAAAGATTATTTATTTATTCATGAGAGACAGAGGGAGAGAGTGAGCAGAGGCAGAGGGGGGATGATCCTAGGACCCTGGGATTATGACCTGAGCTGAAGGCAGATGCTTATCCAACTGAGCACCAAGGTGCCTGTGAATTCATTTTTTAACTCATGTCAAAAATTAAAAATAGAATTACAAAATAAAATTTCAGTAATATTAGGTTTTATAATTCCCCATGTATTTATCCTAACTGAAAATCTTTATACAGCTTTAAGTTACTGACTACTTCCCTTTCATTTCAATCTGATGTTGTTTCTTTATCATTTTTTTCAGGGTAGATCTAGTGATAACACACTCCCTCAGCTTTTGTTCATCTGAGAATGTCTTAATTTCTCCCTCATTTGTAAGGACAGTTTTCATTTGGAGTTATTTTCTTTCAACACTTTGAATATATCAACCCACTGCCTTTTGGCCTCTAAGGCTTTTGATGAAATTGATAATCTCATTGAGGATTCCTTGTATATGATATATTGCTTCTCTCTAGCCATTTTCAAAATATTCTCTTTTTTTTTCTTTTTTGACAGTTCTGTTATGATGTGTCAGTATGAATAAAGATCTGTCTCATAGTTTAGCTTGTTTTTATGAAGGTGTCAGATTTTTAAAAATTGCTTATCACCAGAGTCACCATTGTTTTGGAGAGTGGCCTTAAACTTGAATTTCCTCACCCTGCATTCTAAATAAAATTAGTTCTTTCGGAAGATCTTTAGAGCTCTCTGTTCTTATGGACTGCATCTTTCTCTAAGTAAAATTTCTGTACAATACTAGAGCTAGGGGTGGAAATCCTCCCACTAACATGACAGCTTTAAGAGCAGGGTGCTGGAAAAAAGTGGTAGCTTCTGATTTTCTGGGCTTTCCTCTACTGCCATGGAACCTCTACCAAAGTGAGTGATCTAGAAGAAAGCTATTGAAACTTATTATTAGCGTGCCATCTCTGGAGTGGAATATCCACCCTATGAATTGGGGTTGGGTAGAAGAAGGGAATCCAAGTCTTTTCAGCTGCATTTGCTTGGCAGTTAGCCTCTGTAACAGGGAGGCATGAGATTGAGAAATGCAGGTGCTCACTAATATGTGGAATTTAAAAAACAAGGCAGAGGATCATAGGGGAAGAGAGGAAAAAATGAAAATGAAAAGAAATGAAAATGAAATAAGATTAAACCAGAGAGGGATAGACAAACCATAGGAAAAAAACTGAGGGTTGCTGGAGGGGAGGGAGCTGGAGGGATGAAATAACTGGTGATGGACATTGGGGAGGGTATGTGCTGTAATGAGCACTGGGTATTATATAAGACTAATGAATCATGGACCTGTACCCCTGAGACAAATACATCCTATGTTAATTAATTGAATTTAAAATAAACAAAAGGGAGATGCAGGTGGCCTACCTTTCCCACGGAAAAAAATTATGTAGAATGAAAGGGAAGACAATGCACTACAGGTCCTATAATCCACAGGTCCTGAGTATGCTATAGTATTATTGCAAAAAAGTAACTGTAAATGAAAGGTGTCATAATTTTTTTAAAAAGGATGTTGAAATCCAAGCAAAAATGAGACTAATGTTATTGAGATGAGATATATGTATGTATGTGTGTATATATATATATAAACATTCTGATAGAGGCGCCTGGGTGGCTCAGAAGGTCAAGGCCTCTGCCTTTGGCTCGGGTCATGATCTCGGGGTCCTGGGATCGAGCTCTGCATTGGGCTCTCTGCTCAGTGGGGAGCCTGCTTCCTCCTCTCTCTCTGCCTGCTTCTCTGCCTACTTGTGATCTCTGTCTGTCAAATAAATGGATAAAATCTTAAAAAAAAAAGAACATTCTGATAATTCATTTAAAGAGAAAGAAATTGTCATTTATCAGTTATTTAAATGTTTCAAGTAAAATATTTTGTGTTTAAATTTTAATTTAATTTATTCTTCTGAACATTATACTGATGAAGATAGATTATGGCTTTGCCCAATACTGACCTTTTTAAATAGTCACACACACTAAAATTGCTAATAGCTCAACAAAGATTTGGAGGCTATAAATTATGTATTTTTATTTTCGATAATTATGCAGCCAAGATAATCATCTATTCAATTAGTATCAGATAACATAGATAGTTTATTTTCTTCTGGGTGAAACAGTACTGCTATGAAGTCATACACTAAAGAAGTGATTTTTCTGCTGGTTTAACTCCAAAGGTTATGTTCAGCTCCAAGTCCTATGGCTAAAAATTAGGTTCTTGGCTGTCTTTTTCATTCTAAAATTAAAATATGCTGAATTTGCAAAATTTAACACTTTCTGAGGTTTTTCCCTGGCTACTGTAACTAAACACTTTAGACACAGGAGAAATTGCTATATTAAAATATTTTTGGAATTCTAACAAATATATTATGAAGAATTATTCTTATCTACTTTCCAATGAGGAATTTTTATGAGTAAATGGATCACAGAATATGGAAAATAAGATAACATGTATATAGGCTTTTGTGTGTACAATTGCTTTTTTTAATTTAGTAATAACAACTCTGGTAACTGAATTGGGGGGTTACTATTGCACTTCAAAAATATAACCACTATTTGAAAGTCCACTGACCATAATGCAAGTAAGTTGGGGAACCTTCGCAATGGAAAAAGGTGACAGAGAGTTATCACCCTACCTAAGCCATCCACAAAGACAGCTGATTCTATTTACTCTGGTATCCTAGTCCTCACTAAAGAATATTTAAAGACTTTTATATTATCTTTTTCTAACTTCTAATCATTTTATAGTCAATATTTATTTTTAACATGTAAAATAACTTTTCTTGAAATATACTTTTCTTTTTTTTTTTTTTTTTGGCAAGACAGTTTTATTGCTGGCTAATTAGGATCCACATTTTAAAGGCATATTTTATATAAAATAGAAAAACTGAACAACTTTTCTGGTACTTGAAAAACAAAGTTTTCGCCAGGTTTACACACTTCACAGCACTCACCATAGCACATACCCTCCCCAATGTCCATAACCCAACCCCCTTCTCCCAACCCCCCTCCCCCCAGCAACCCTCAGTTTGTTTTGTGAGATTAAGAGTCACTTATGGGGGGGGAGGAGTCAAGATGGCAGAGAAATAGCAGGCTGAGACTACTTCAGGTAGCGGGAGATCAGCTAGATAGCTTATCTAAAGATTGCAAACACCTACAAATCCAACGGGAGATTGAAGAGAAGAACAGCAATTCTAGAAACAGAAAATCAACCACTTTCTGAAAGGTAGGACTGGCGGAGAAGTGAATCCAAAGCGAAGGGAAGATAGACCGCGGGGGGAGGGGCCGGCTCCCAGCAAGCGGCAGAGCAACAGAGCACAAAATCAGGACTTTTAAAAGTCTGTTCTGCTGAGGGACATCGCTCCAGAGGCTAAACTGGGGTGAAGCCCATGTGGGGTCACAGAAGGATCGGGGGTGTCTGAGTGTCACAGAGCTTGCAGGTATTAGAATGGGGAAGCTGGCTACAGAGACAGAGCCGAGGAGTAAGCTCTAAGCTCGGGGTTACCTTGAACCGGTTGCAGGCTCGGTCAGCTCGGAGCCTGGCCGGAGGCCAGGGTGACGGGAGTAATTGGGCGCTGTTCTCTGAGGGCGAGCTGAGGAGTGGGGCCCTGGGCTCTTGGCTCCTCCGGGCCGGAGACTGGGAGGCCGCCATCTTCATTCCCGTCCTCCGAACTCTATGGAAAG